>NC_054396.1:26263902-26590152 GCF_017976425.1 Toxotes jaculatrix | reverse complement strand
TAAAACTGCCTCTCCTTCATTTTTAATCTGTACCCAACAAATCGCTGTGACGTGTGAACGCCTCCATTGGTTGAGTGTCTTCATTTCTTAATTGGTGCAAAGCAAAGAGGAGAAAACAGGATGCGGACACTTTTTCCCGCCCTCTGCAGGTGTTTGATTTGAAATGAAAGCAGCATGAGAGAATAATATGACCAATCCTTAACTCTCATTAGACTAATTAGACCAACCGTGACTCAATCTAATGAATCTTTGTGCAACCAACCACTGGGGAAACTGAACGTTATCAGAAACAGTTGCTGTTGTTCTCTCTCATGCCTTCCTTTCGTTCTTTCCTCTTTAATCCAGGAGCCCAGACTGCTCCTCCCCCTCCTCCGCCTCCTCCGCCCCCTCCTATGCTGAGCTCCTCGTCCTGCCCCCCTCCTCCTCCTCCTCTGTCCTGCGCTGGTGGAGCAGGGGGAGGTCGTGCCGCCCTGCTGAGTTCCATCCAGACCTTCAGTAAGGGCAAACTGAAGAAGGCCGAGACGGTCGACCACAGCAAACCTGTCATCTGACCCCTCCCACCGCCTCAACCCGTCCTCGACCTAGCAACTGTCATTACAGCGACATGGCGACCCTTCGGTTCTGCACTGTGGTCTGGACCAGTCCATGTCGTCGCTCCTTGAGATGTGAAAAAATCACTAACAGAAAAAAAATCCAAGTACCATTTTAGTTTTTATCCATATTTCTACTTTTTCCTGCTTTTAAATTTTTTTAACCTGTTGCTGTGGTTACAGAGAGTAGAGGACAGGCAGGGGGGTGAGAAATGGCCGCCTCAGTCTGCTCTTTCAGAAACTCGTGACAATCCCAGGAACCTGAAGGTTTGTCTTTTCTGAGTGCTTCGTTGCTAAGAGGGAGCGGACGGGCTCCAGATAAAAAGATGGTAAACTCAAACTGAGTCTGGTGGGATTTTCTGGTTGACCTGCTGCTGCAGCAGGTAGCCAACGGCTTCATTTCTGTTCTTTGAGCTCATAAAAGTGGTGGTTGAACGTTTGGAATTTGAAATTGTGGAGCCTCTGTGGATGCTCGATCCCGCTGGATGACGAACTTGAATTTTCCTGGATGCAAAACTCTAATGTCAGTTCTCTGACACTGTCATGGCGCTGTACGGTCCTGATCCCGGAGCAGTAGAGAAACTGGCTCAATCTCCTGCTTTCCCCCTTTGAAATCATCTCAGACCTTTGACATGTAGCCTCCAGACTCTGCTGCTCATTTACTGCGGGACAACAGATGAATAAATGCCTCCAGAAAATAAACAGCTGCACCGTGAGAAAAAATCATCATCATCAAGTCATTTCTGTCTGTAATTATGTCCCAAAAACTCCATTCTACCATATTCTCCTTCCGAGAATTTTCTGTCTGCATCTTGAAATGAAAAAAAAAATAAAAAAAGACAAGTTGCTGAATTAGAAGCAAGAAAAATTAAACTTACTCTTAAAAAATTAAAATTAACTTGATTTGCTTTGGAAACAACTTTGAAAATCTTACAGAACTTGCAGATTTATTTTCACTTGTTTATAAGTGAATAAGACTTATTAAAGACAAAAATGACTTAATATGAAAGATGTTTGTTGCTGTGTGTTTGAAACTGCACAAACCACAGTCAAGGTGAGATCCTTTGATTTTGTGTGGTCTGAACTCGAGGGAGGCATTAATTTGACTTTGCTGCCTTTTGTGCAATTCATCCCAGTTACAAACACATGAAGAAATATCAGAATTCTTCAGCCCAAACTCCACTATGTGTTGTTCAGCTCCGTAAGCCTGAAGCAAACTAATTGTTCAGTTGTAGATTCATTCTGAACGACTTAATAGCTTTTTCAGACCAAACGTGTGAGAGCCAACAGTTCACACAAGGTCGAGCGTGCAAATGAGAAAGAGCAGCACGTGAACAATAAATGTATTTCCAGCCACCTTTTTTTTTGTGCACGTTCTGTTTGCTCAAAAAAAAAAAAAAAACTAGTGGAAACAGCGAATTGGGGAAAGTATTGTAAAAAAAAAAAAAAAAAAAGTTTTTAAGCTTGGCTGAGGAGGAAAAGTTGGTGTATCTATAAAAAAATGTGAGAAAGTGCAGTGGAAACAGACTTGGCTAATGCCATAGTTCCATCCACGTTTTACGCTTGATGTTTTACTGGAACTCTTTTCTTCTGCAATGGTTTAATGGCACCAAACTGCAGAATTAGCACCACCAACTGTTTACAATATCTCAGAATGGTAGTGGATGGAAACGCACATTGATTCCCCTTTTCTTTTGCAGATTTTCTGAAGATTTTGTAGTGCATTTGGATGGTAGCCCAGCCTGGTATCCTCATCCTCTGTGATTTTTTTCACTTAGGTCCTGGTAGGACCAGAGAGAAGAATTACAGATGCACAAATCTGACAAATCCGCCTTGTCAATTCATCTTCATCTGAAGGTTAATTTCAGACCCTTATTGTGGTGATTCCTGATATTTTAAGTGTTTTTCTTGTGTTATATTTTAATGTTTGTTGTCACACAGCTGAGATTCTTTTATTTTATTGTGCCATATGGATAATGGAAATCTGAATGTTTTTTTGTATAAATATTGCATGTGACATTATCACACGTTACAGATGGTTCGTCATCAGATCATCTGTATTTATGAAGCTCTGTGTCGTGAGGATATTAATGCTTTAGCACACAGGATGTTTTATGTGGGTAGTGGTTTTAGAGTTCAGCAGATTGGAGCAGTGTCTCTAAATAAGCAACTGATGATTATTTTCATTATCATTTACTCTGTTAAATGTCAGTGAGTTGTTAAAAATGTCTGTTTCGTACGACCAAAAGTCCAAAACCCAAAAATATTCAATTTACAATGAGAATCGGGAGCCAGAGCATGTTATGTGTTTTTACCTAAAATATTATTATTAATAATAATAATAATAATAATAATGATGATAATAACAATCATAATAACACTTGCCCTTTGAATATGAAGCTACAGTCAGCATCTGGTTAGCTCAGCTTACCATAAACACTGGAAACAAAGGGAAACTGAAGGTAACACAATTCACTTACCAGCTCACTAATTTTGTACAGATTAATCGAACAAGATATAACATGTTCATTAGTAATTTATAGGTAGCTGGAAGGCAGATTTTATTACAATTGAATAGAGCAAGGCTAGCTGTTTCCCCCTTATTCCAGTCTTTGTGCTAAGCTAAGCTAATCAGGTTCTGTCTGTAGCCTTATATTTAACAAACAAATATAATAACAATACCAACTCTCTTCTAACTCTGCACTAGAAAGCAAATAAGTGTATTTCTAAAAAAAAATGTCAGATTTATTCTTTTAAAAGTGGCTGTGACTTCCACACACTCTTAGTTACTGTAATTAGACTGACAGTCCCCATTTCTTCACCTACACATTAATCCGTCTCACCTGTGATTACCTGACATGCTGTGTGCGAAAGTGTTAGCCCGTGACAGAGCGGCTGTTTTTGTTGTGAATGTTGAGCTCAGGTGAATCCTGAAGCCTGATGACTCTGATCACTATAAACCAAGTTATAGCACTCAGAGCGTTTGTTTTAAAAACATTTGTTTTTGTTGTTCAGTGCAATCCAGTCCAGTGTGATGGTCCTCACGTCCTGAATGGCCATTAAATTGTATCAGAATGTTTCTCTGTAGCACTTTACCCATGAGAGGTGGAAGACGAATCCAGAGGTGTGTTTGTGTTTATGAAAACAATTTGCAGAATAAATTCAGAATCCCAGAGACAGCACTGGATTACAAGTAAACTGGTATGAAAAACCACTCTCCGGTGTTCGGGTCATTGACAGTAACCACACACTAGATGCATCAAATGTTTTGTTCCCCTGTCATCTTCAGATTACAAAAAAAAAAGTCTCTCTACATTTGTTCCAGCTGTAAAATGACCTCCCTCATCATTAATACTGACATAAGAACTCCAGCAAGCCTGCTGGGATGAACTGGTAACTGTATCAACCAAATGAACATTTGAATAAAAACGGTTTAGGAAAATTGTGACTAAGTAGTATTTATTTTTAAAAAATACTTTTTTACACACCGCAGATCTTTGGAAGATTTGAAATGCCTAAATATGTTCCCGGTCCAAAAACACCGTGTCACCAGCTGCAGTAGGCTGGCGTCCTATAGCATTTCTCAAATCTGAATCCAGCACCAAATTCTCCCATGAAATCTGAATCCATTCAAATCCCAACAGGAACCTTTTCAGGTTTAGCTTTTAACATTATTAAATTTCTAAATTTGTAGTAACAAACCTTATTGTTCATAAGCTTCTTGCTCCAAACAACAGGTTTCTGAAAATCAGTAACACTGTCTTTCAGTAATTTTTCCATAGGTTCTGGTTTCACCTTGACACTCTATATTTAAGACTTTTTATGTACAGTAACTTGGACCTTTGACATTTTACCAAGGAACTAAATATTTTTGAAGGCCATTGTTTGTAGTGATGATTTAAGAGAGTTTCATGCCTGTTTAAGATGTGGAAGTGCATATAGTTGTATACATGATATTATGATTTTTAAAAAATCATTAATTCAGAATTTTTACATTTCTATTTTCTAACATTAAATCTTTTTTAAATTATTATTGGCGGCTTTGGTCTTCCATACCCAATGACAGCGCTGCAGTGTCCTTGGATTTTTTTCTTGCTGTTTCTCCCGCCTCCGTCTACAGTCGACTGCTGTGATTGGCTTTGTATCGTCACGCGGCCCAACCTACACGTAAACCGCAGTGCTGATTGGTCGAAATCTACTGACCTCAGCGGAGTCCCCGCCTTTTCTCCGGCAGAGGACAGGTTGAAGATGGCGGCGTCCCTGAGGTGCTTTCTCCGCTCAGGAAAAGTATGGCATCTTTGAGAAATATTTCATATGTCTTCGTTTCAGTCTGGTTTTGAACGATGTGTAATGTCGGTAATGTTGGCTGTCTGTCTTTCTACAGAATGCCGTGTCGGCTCTGCGGCGGCGGGGGTTTCACAAGAGCGCTCCGGCCGCAGTGCAGGTCAGTTAGCAGCTAATAGGCTAACGTTAGCCACAGCAAACACTCCAGCTGCTTGTTTTTTTTTTATATAGTTTTAACTTCAGAGTTCAATGACAAAGCACAGTTGTTATTACAAGTCCTCATCCAGTCCGACTGGGTGCCACATATATGTATAATATTAACATTGCCGCTATTGTCCGGACTCATTATGTCAACCCTGTGATCACCTATGATTTTCCCAGGTGTTTAATCAGTTGCAGCTGTTACAGTCGTTAACACGCTTTTTTCAAAACTGAGTTCATGTTTTCAAAACTTTTCCCACGGTCAGCACAACAGCAGTCAGTGTGGACTAAATTATTGCGCCACCTTTAATACCCAGCCACCACCAAACCTCCGTGTGTTTATGGTTCATTTGAAACGTTTACATACTAATTTAAACGTAGTTAAATTTGGACATGATGGATGCTCGATGTCTGGACACTGTTAGTGATGTATCAAGCTGCAAAAGTGTTTCTTCACGTGGCCTAAGGTGTAATGTGGGCAGATGCATAGACAAAGCTCCATGCATCAGTTCATTTTGTAATAAATCAAAGTGGGCAGACCTCACTAACAGGATGGCTTGAACTTGTCAGGTGACCGTCCGTGATGCCCTCAACCAGGCAATGGACGAGGAGCTGGAGAGGGACGAGCGGGTGTTCCTCATGGGGGAGGAGGTGGCTCAATATGACGGAGCCTACAAGGTGAGTAGGCCCTTATTAGGACACTGGATGAAGACAGTTTCAGGTCACCGGTTTCTGCGGAGATGCTACTCAGCCAGCAATGAGCCCTGATGTGGGACACTCAGAGACAGGGCTGGATGTCTGCTCTCAGCAACACTGCTGTTTCCTTGATGCATAGACAGTGTCTTCAGTGTGCATGAGTTTGGGTTTTTGGAGCCCCTCTTCCACAGGTGCTGGGTTAGCCGTTGGATTTGAAAGTAGTACTTTTTCTTCTTCACTGGCTCAGTCGGCCTCTCCCTGCCTGCACTCTCATCATCAGATGATGAAAGTCGCAAAACAATCAATTTAGCTGTTCTGAAGATGAATCAGTCTACAGCTGGTTACTTTAGGTTGGGAGGGAGAGTCATTGAGAGGTCCTGACTCAGACACACCTGATACTGCAGGTAGAGACCGACTGAGCCCTTGAAGAAGGACCATTTTTCTGGGTCCCGGTCAAGTTTGTTCTCAGTCATGTTAATATTAATCTATATTATTGTTATATTCAGTTGGAAAGTACTGATGAAAAAAGCGATAAATGTTAATAATTTCATGGACGTCCATAACTGCAGGCCTTTTATTCTCTGTTGGTTTTCCTTCATTCTTTGACTCGTCTGATTGTAAAAGGTATGAATGTGTGTTGTATGTGGTGTGAAAAAGGTCACAAAAAACTTATTTAAATTTAATGTGTATCTGTGTGTAGGTGAGCAGAGGTCTGTGGAAGAAGTATGGAGACAAACGCATCATTGACACTCCGATCTCAGAGGTGAGACGCTTGATATCTGACCTGTTGTACATAAAACTGGTTCAGCTCTTTGAGAGTCTTCTGTCAGTGTTTGCTTTATTTTATGTGAGATCAAAACACAGGAAACATTTTCCAGCTGATTCACGTGCCCTCTCTCTCTCTCTCTCTCTCTCTCTCTCTCTCTCTCTCTCTCTCTCTCTCTCTCTCTCTCTCTCTCTGATGCAGATGGGCTTTGCCGGCATTGCAGTCGGAGCTGCCATGGTGAGTTCCTGTTCATCCATATTGAAACACAATCTTTTAACACACATGAATCCCTGAGAACACAATATAATTGTAACAGTAAAAGACAGATTTTGGTGACAGGGAACTAATTGGATCTGTTAAGACATCTACTATTATTGCAGGGAAATGAAAAATTACATAGATTGTCATACAAAACAAATACTACTAAATTCATATTCTTTTGAAAGCTGTCTGTATTAATGTGTTGTTTACCTGTAGGCCGGCCTGAGACCCATCTGTGAGTTCATGACCTTTAACTTCTCCATGCAAGCCATCGACCAGGTCATCAACTCTGCCGCTAAGACCTACTACATGTCAGCTGGTCTGCAGCCGGTGCCCATCGTGTTCAGAGGACCTAACGGGGCATCAGCGGGTGTCGCTGCACAGCACTCACAGTGCTTCGCTGCTTGGTGCGTTCACTTAGAGACCGGCACAGTCAGTTAGCAGTGATAGCAGCTTTGTTTATAAAAAAAGAAAGAAAGAAATTAGTCTTTAATGGTGTCAGTGGAGTCAGTGTGACGATTGTCTGTGTCTGCAGGTACGCTCACTGTCCAGGTCTGAAGGTTGTTAGTCCCTGGAACTCAGAAGATGCCAGAGGTCTTCTGAAATCAGCCATCAGAGACGACAACCCCGGTGAGCGTCGCTGGTCCTTTGTCGGTGGCGCCACCTGCCCACGGTTTCTTTCACTGTCTCATATATTTTCTACGTGTCGTATTTTAAACAAATACCTGTTGCTTTCTATTACACTTTCTTAATAGAAATGACAAAGCACCAAACTATTTGTTGCAGCTCTTTGTTTACCGTCTCCCAAAACTCAGTGAGTGTTACCTGAGTGTAACTTCAGGGTAACGTTAGCTGCTGTGATCACAGGGAACAGACCGTGTGAGTGGTTATTTCCTCAGAGCACTGACTGACATAGTTACATCTGGGAGGAGCAAAGCTCATGTATGCATCTCAGAGAAGCAGCTGCATTTACTTCTTACATCTTTGGCTGGAATGTGTTTCTAACCACCTCCTCAGGTCTGAGCAGTTGAATTTCAGTCTTTAATAAATATACGATAGCTTTAAGATCTATTCAGAATGCGTGTTTTGACTAAGAGTAAATAGTGTCTGTGGCTGTTTTCATTGAGCTCTGCTTCGATGTGTGTGTGTGTGTGTGTGTGTGTGTGTTACAGTGGTGTTCCTGGAGAACGAGCTGATGTACGGCGTTCCCTTCGAGATGTCGGAGGAGTCACAGTCCAAAGACTTCACCATTCCCATCGGCAAGGCCAAGATCGAGAGACAAGGTGAGACTGATGGACGCAGACACTCAGGACACAGACCTCCACGCGGCTCCATCGAAGCCTCCGTGGCCTCAAAACCTGAGTAACAGCAGTGTGTCAGGAGACCTGACTTGTTTCACTGATTTTGTGTTTCAGGGAATCACGTTACTTTGGTTGCTCACTCTCGATTTGTTGGTCACTGCCTGGATGCCGCCGCCGTCCTCGCCAAGGAGGGAATAGAGTGTGAGGTAGAGGAAAACACCCATTAATTCCTGACACAGTTGGCCTGTGCTTAGGAGTCTTTTAACCACTTCCTCTCTGTCTGTGCGTCAGGTGATCAACCTGCGGACCATCCGTCCTATGGATGTGGAGAGTATTGAGACCAGCGTGATGAAGACCAACCACCTGGTGACGGTGGAGGGCGGCTGGCCTCAGTTCGGCGTCGGAGCTGAGATCTGTGCCAAGATCATGGAAGGTAACAGCTGACTGACTGACACATCAGCTGTCTGAGAATGTAAAATCTAAAATTACCTGCTCTCTCCTCAGACCGTCTGTAAATCTTCATTTCAGACTAATGATTTGTCAGATCAGGTTGCAATGTTAAAACTTTATGAACGTCTTAGCGATGGTATCCAGTCAGAAGGTAGTCAGCAAGGTAAACCGGAAGTCCCTGCATCATCAGGAGCTGAAAGAGCACTTTAAAAATAACACCTGAATGAAAAGAGCACAGTAATAAATGTGTGTGCCAAGTCTGTGTGAAGGGGTTTATATTCATATTCAGAGAAATGTGTGTTTCACCTCCTTAACGCTTTGACAGGTGTAGATATTTGATTACAAAGCAAAACATCATCAGCAATTAGCTTAGAATACTTGGGGGTTTTAAAGCGCTGAAATAAAATCCTTTAACCCCTGTGTGTGTTTGTAGGTCCGGCCTTTAACTACCTGGACGCTCCGGTCACCAGGGTGACGGGCGTTGACATCCCCATGCCGTACGCCAAAATCCTGGAGGACCACAGCCTGCCGCAGATCAAAGACATCATCTTCTCTGTCAAAAAGACCCTCAACGTCTGAGACACACACACAGGACAACCCCACCTGAGTCCTCTCTGTCATGTTCACACAGACGGTGGTTAAAAACTTCTGGTAAAATATTTTAACCTTGTGTAAATACAGCCAAACACTTTCTTTGCTCCAGACTGTAAAGTGTCCAGCCAGATGTTGGTCAATGAAACGCACAGCTGTTTAACCTGCACCCAGAGCAATGGAGACACAGAGTTCAGTCAAGTCGTCGCCTCTGTTACTCGATTACAGACTTAACCGAACTCTGCTCCTCCGCTTCAAAATAAAAGTTGCTCTATCCTGTAGATTTTTCTCTACTTCTGTTTTCTGTGACATGTGACAACAGAACTGCTGAGTGAGCACAAAAAATGTCAGGATTTGATCCGTGTACAGGTGTGAGAGCAGGTAGGGTCAAAATAATTGTGTGAATTAAATTTCCTCAGCCCAGCAGAGGAACTTTGTGTTTAGAGCTAAGCGTCCCTTGTTGAATACTGACCGAAAAGCGTCACAAGAATCAAATATCAATCAGTGTTAAGTATCAAAAGTCTGTAAAAAGCTCAGTCGGACTCTTCAACTTATTTACAGTGTTATGGAATCAGATATTTCATCATCTACATTAGGAACTTTCCTGACTTTAGTCCACATTTTATTTTGTCTACATTATTTATTTGACTCTGAAACATGCTAATGTTCCCCAAACTATCCAAGTCAGTTGTATTTGTATAGTGCCAAATCATAACAGAAGTCATCTCAGGGCACTTTTCATTTAGAGCACGTGTAGACTGTATTTTTTATAATATTATTCACAGAAACCCAACTTTCCCCAAAGAAACGAGAAAAGTACAGACGCACTCAGAATCTGATGAAACATTTGGTGTAAACAGAGCAGAGTTTATCCTTGAGTGCTCTCAAATTTAGACACACACACTGATCAAAGCCTCATTTGTGCTCTCCGTAGTTGTGTTGTTGATATTCTCTCATGTATTTCTAACCACCAGAACATATTAATGTCCAGTCCTTTAACTTAATTCCTCGCACTTAACTCGGTCTGTCTCTAAAAGCAGCGGCGAAGAAGAATGAAGCAGCCGAGCCCTGGGGGTGGAGTGTGGTCAGAAATATTTATTGTAGCTGCAGCAGCTCTGTGGATGTTTTTGTTGCTGTAAATGACTCTGTTACAGAAATAAAAACCTTTCAGTCCTTCATGCTGCTTCAGTCTTTCACACCAGACTAACTGTTTTATTTCTCCTCTCTGATGATTCAGGTTAACGCCTCTACGGTCCAGTTACTACCAGTGATGGAAGAAGGATTCTGAATTTTTGCTGACGTGCTAATGCCACAGTGTCAAAATACTCTAAAGGTATAAAATGTACTTAGAATTTGTGGAGAAAACTTGTTACATTGCTAGATTATTGATATTGATGCAAATGTGTTAGCAGCAGGTCAAAGTGGAGCTTTTTATAACTACTTTATTCAACTTACTTTATTTCTGTAGTTAGTATAATTTACCACCAATTAGCTCTTAGCTCTCTGATCCAGTGAAACCATGTAACGCTTCCCTGTAGACCAAGTAAATTCTGAAATTAACCTCAAAAAAAGTAACACCAGAGTTGCTGACAGAGAAAAGAGGCAGCTGGAGATCTGACCAGGTGAAGCCTTTAACATTTTTATTGGCAAACGTTTACAGGAACCAGCGGGGATCAGACTCGCGGTGGTTCAGCTGGCTGAACATCAGATCTGAGACCAACAGTCAGAAAACACATGCGTCACAGCCCCCCTCAACTCAGACACGTGAAAAACAAAACCAAAACATTTACTGAAGAAGCTCTGACAAACTCAAAGATCATCTCTCGATGCAGAAACTTTCATTTTGACATTTACTGTCCAAGAGAGAAAAGTTCTAACAAACTGAAATTATTCAGTGAACACAACAGAAAAGGATCACGTCAACGCTTTATTTTATTATAGTCATTAAATTCGGAATTATCTCCTGAAAAGTAGTATTTAATGTGGTGCTAACTATAGAAAAAAAAACTGGGCTGTGTTCTCCATGTTCAGCTGACCCGATGTGACCTGGCTAAAATACTAAGACTAGTTCAGTAATAACTGGAAGTGTAACAACTGAAAGTGTCTGTTTCCAGTATAATTAGTACCAAATTACGTTTGATTTTTTAAATGCTTAGTAAATTATTCTGAAATTACAGACCATAAAATAGTGTCACATAAAACAGATTCTGTGAAAGAGATTGTTGATGTTTCTCCTCAGCTGTAATGGTGTGTTCATGTCATGCTGGAGTTACAGTAATTGTCAGTTACAACATGTAAACAGCGTTAGTGTCAACAAATTAGAAAACTGATTTTTCTTTAAACCCTGATTATATCTTCAAACAGGTGGTTATCTGTTGTTAGTCTCTTTTACTGATTATAGTTTTTATATTGTAAATGGACAGTATTTTTAATCCTCATACAACCAACGCTGTGATCGCAGCCGTCTTGGGTTGTCTAATCACATTAACGCTTGCAGTTCAGAAAGAATAAATCCCTTTTCTAACATCTCCCACATGACGTGAACACAGCATAAAGGCCTCAGCGTGCTTCAAGCAAACACACTGAAGCCTTGAATGTGTTCTGTTGGGTTCACTGCAGCCAACAAACGATAAACAAGAAAATAAAGCGATAAATCCCCCGTTCCTTTACCCAGCTGTGCATCCCCTCAGCTCACAGTTTTTTAAAAGAAATGCACAGCTTCAAACTATAAACAGACACAGCCTGAGACTTCCACAGTGTTCAGGGTTTAAAAAAAAAAGGCAAACCTGTTTGTGATCAGAATTGGAAAATAAAACAGCTTTCACCTCCTAATGGAGGTTTACCTCCATCATCCAGCAGCTGGACAAAGACTAACAACAGAACAGATTCCTGCTGACGGTCTCTCATCTGTAACATACCTGTCAGACATTTGAACATTTTACAGATTTATCAGTGGCTGATGGATTTATTCAAGGCATGTTTGGGGTCGTTCAGCCTCCACAAAGTCAAAAACAAAAACAGGCATCTTATCCCATCATACTTCCTACATGTGCTGTTCACACCAAGTGGGTACTGCAATTTGGAACAAACTATAGGGAAATATTTTTGAAAAGCAAAACACTGACATTTTTCTCAAAATATAACAAAATTTTCTTGAATTAAACCTTTATTCGCATTTATTTGATTTTCTTGTTAAATTGAATTTTTACCTATATAATGATCCACTACGACTTTAATCACAGTATGTCCAATTTCTTTTATCCCCAACTCAACACGACACTCCTTTCTACCATTGCCTCTATAGTTAGTACCAAATTAGGCTGTTCTGTCCAGGAACCTTTTAAAAATTTTACAATTACATATCAGTTCCTTTCTAGTATTAATTACTAAGAAACTATGAGATGGTAAAAGAAAAAAAAATCTTTTCTGGAAGCCGTTACCATCGTATATATGGAAGGTTGAACAACAGAGGAAGTTGTATTAGTGGTCGTGAATTTGAGATCTAGCTAATCTGACACGCGCGACCATCAGGGGTAAAAACGATGCGGATAATCGTGTGACTGATCAGCTGTGGCTTTATTATTGGTTTCAGTTTCAGTGGAGCAGTTTTGTCTTTTCTGGGCTCGAATGAACTCACTTCCGACCCAAGCTGATTTTTTTTTTTTAACGTAACAAAAATGAAAATTTAAAGCTTTCATCAGTTTCCCTCTAAAGTTACTGACCTACTGCAATTTCCAGAATGCCTTTCTGGAGGGCGGGGTATCTGTCCTGCTCTCTGATTGGAGCTGTGGCTTGTTGAGTTCGTGGGCAGGGCCTACACAGTCTTAGGGAGCTGATAGGTCGGATCGTCCGACCTCTGAGTGTCCCTTCAGCAGGCCGAGCCTCACCACCACCACCCTCCTCTTCTTTTGCTCTGACCCTTCATCTTCGTCCTCCTCTTCTTCCTCCTCTCTCTCCTTCGCCTTTCGTTTACCTCTCTCCTTCCTCTTCTCCTCCTTCCTCTGTTTCTTTGCCTTCTTCCTCCTCTTCTTCTCTTCTTTTTCCTCTGCTACTTGATCATCCTCTTCTTCTTCCTCTTGCACTCCGTCCTGCACCTCCTCCTCTTCCACTTCTTCCTCCTCTACTGCTACCTCCATTTCCTCCGCCTCTTCCTCGTCATCCTCATCTTCCTCGTCATCCTCTACTTCCTCCTCCTCCTCCTCTTCCTCCTCTTCTTCTTCCTCCTCCTCCTCCTCCTCAATATCCTCTTCCTCCACATCTGTCATCTGTTCTCCTTTCATCTGTTCTTGTTTCAGCTTCATCCTTTGACGTCCGTTCTGTGTTGGCTAACAAAGAACAAGGCACAAAGTTAAGACAGGAGACAAAACCATGGACTGTTGACAGAAAACAGCTGCTCTGGCGCCCCCACATGGCCAAAACAATAATTACACACCTGTAAATTAGCATCTTATTTATGCATCCGGCAGTTACAGAGCATGTGATGAATTATCATTCATCTGGAGTCCTGCATGTGTCCGTCTGATGAATGTAAGTCCAGCATTAATTTTATCTGATCTCTTGATTTTTTTGGTCTCTAACAATCTGAGCTTTCTCTCTGTAAACAGCTGCCTGCTGAAGCCAAACACATCTTCATGAAGCAGAGGGCAGCTACAGATTCAGGTGTTTCAGTCTCAGCTCTTCGTTGTCAGTAAGGATACAACTAACGATTATGTTTGTTATTGACGGATCTTATGATTATTATGTTCCTTCATTGATATGATTGTATTGTATGTATATATTTATCTGTTTACTTTTTAGAGTAATGTGGATTACAGAACCTTCTATCCAGATGGATATAATTTAGTAAGAGAAATCAGCCTCTGACTTCAAGCCTAATGCATCAGTTTGTGACCCTTCATTGGTAAGAAATGTCCAATCGGCTGCATGTGACTGTGAGGTGCGAGCAGTTCAACCAAAGGTCGATGTTCCATTCTGAGACTGGTTCATTTTACTACTTTTTTAGTGTCCTGATGAGGTAAAAAAATCTCAAGTACATTGCACAGAAAAATGAAATAATATTGGTGATTGTGTTCTAAACAATCCTTCCACTCTCTTCTTCTGTTATTGTTTTATTGAATTTATTGACTGTGACATATGAATTGTGCAAACATGTTAGAATTTCTGTCTGCAGCCGATGTCTGCGTGACAAGTTAGTTTTGCGCCTTGAACAACCAGCACCACTGATCTTGATACTCACAGTCTTCTTGCCGTTGCGGAGCCTGTGCAGCAGTAACCTGACAGTGTCTTTGTTTTGACACAGTCCCATGGTGTTGAGGGCGTCGAGGGCGGAGCCGGAGCAGCCCTGCAGTCGGAGCTCAGCCCCCAGAGCAGCCTGCAGGAAATTGTTCTTCCAGATGTTCCTGGTGAAGAGCGGGATGGAGAGTGCCACCACAGCCCGGCGCTCTAACAGTGTTTGGGCCTGTTCCTCTGACAGCTGGCTGCCACACAAAAAAACAGAACAGATGCTCATCAGACCACCGACCCACATCTGGTCAGCTTCCGATCCGCGGACGTGGTTTGATTCCTTAACTTTTCCGGCCCATGACCCACGTTAAAGATCTGTGGACTGTGTGAACTCAAACTTACTGGCTGCTCTTGGAGAGGGCGTTGATGTTGGGGAAGAGCGAGCGGAGGCAGGTGAGGACAAGTGGAGCTTTGTCCTGGGCCCAGTTCAGACATCGTCGCCAGGGGAAGGACGACAGCGGCTTCCTGTTAGACACCTTCTGATGAAAGGGACTATCTGCCTGCCGCGACAGCACCTTCATCTGCACCGTAACAGGAAACACACACAGCAATTAAAAAATACAAGAGCCAGTTCTGAAGACTAAAGCAATTCATCCTGACTGACAAGTGTACCCATCCTCACCTCCTCTTTTAACTGCTTACTCCAGAACTCCATCATGGGCTTCCTGGCACCTTTAGCGGACCAGAGCATTTTGAAAGCAGCCTTGTAGCAGGACTTGCTGACCAGCAAAGCTGCTTTGCTCTTCTTGCCCATCCTGCGGCCTTTCTTCTTCTTGTCTCTCCCATCTGACTGTAGTCACCAAACCAACATGAAGGACACAAAGAGAAAACGTTACTCCAAACTTTTTTAAGAGTCCCAAACGACAGTATCGGTCACACACACGCACACACACACACACACACCTGTTTAGGGGCAGGCGGTTTCAGCCACAGAGACCGCTTCCCGGTCTGTTTGCGCTTGCATTTGCTCCGGATGACCTGCGCACAGGTCTCGCATAGGAAGGACTTCTCATGCACCACGGATTCCGGGAAGGCCCAGTGCACAGTCTCCGGGGTGGTGAAGGTGTACACCGCCCTCCGGTTGAAGCTTCGACCCTGCCGCTCAAACTCACACTTGCAGCAGGAGCAGTTCCTGTCCTCCGGCCGCTTGGGACGCCGGCGGCCACATCGCTGCATGGCGGGGGAGGCGGTAGTGGCAAGTTCAGATGCTGCGGTCTTCTGGGCGTCCTCGTCGGTCTGTGGTGGCGGCGAAGGCGCTTCCACATCATTTCCACCGGGGCAATCCACCTCCGCACCCACGGCGGGTTCGGGAAGCTCTACCGGCAGAGAGGCGGCGTGCTGCCCCGACGTGCTCTGCTCCTGTTCAGCCGGTGCAGTAAAGCTTTCCTGCGCGGTGACTCCGCCATCGCCCGGCAGCGCACCGGAGAAAGTGGACGCCTCTGTGGGAGTGAAGTTACTATCCGCGGTGTGGGCATAATCGTGCTCGTTTGTCTCGGATGGAGGGCCGGTTTCCTCGTCGTTCCCCGCGTTGGTGTCGGTGTTTTCGCTCGCCATGTCGAACGGAGGATCTCCGGTTTGGGTCAACAGTCGAAATACGCAGAAAGAAAAACTCTGTCCACTGTCATCGCGGTTCAGAGCGGCGGGTTTGGAGCTACAGGCTAACGCTGGAGCCCGCCAGAGCAAACACCGGGACCTCCGCACAGACGTGTCGCAGTAAAACTCCTCGGGACGCGTGCAGCAAAGTTTCCTGAATATTAGAAAGCGACGCAGTTAAAAAAAAGAAACAGGTTTTTAGAAGAAATGTCTGCGGACCAGATGGAAAACACAGAGGAGCCGTGGCCAACAGGACGTGGTCGCTGATAAACAAAATAGTTTCCTGTTTCTGCGAATGGACAGGCTGCTGCTGCTGCTGCCCCCAGGTGGTGGGAGGTAGTTGTAGTTGTGAGCAGAAGTCCTTGGGCAGTGGACATACATTCTGATACATTCTGATAAATAAATAAATACAACCCCTGCAGAAGATATACATTAAAAAAAGTCTTTCTTCAAATATCTATGAGATATCTATCAGTGTGTGTGGACGGTGGGGGGGGGGGGGGGGGGGGGGTCTTTCTGTATACAAGAGTCTGATGGCTTGTGGGTAGAAGCTGTTGAGGAGCCTAGTTGTTCTTGTTCTCACACTCCTGTAACGCCTCCCTGAAGAGGGTGAAAAGACTGTGCTGTGGGTGTGAATTGTCCTTTATGATGCTGTGGGCCCTCCTGACGACTCTGCTGGTGTAAATGTCCACAGAGATGTGCTGTGCAGTCTTTATCACTCTCTGCAGAGCCTTGCTGTCCTGAGCAGAGCTGGCTCCGCGCCGCACCGTGATGGAGCTGGTTACGACACTTTCCACTGAGCATCTGTAGGAATTGCTGAGGATTCTGGGTGACATGCCGAATTTCAGCTTTCTCAAGAAGAACAGTCTCTGCTCTGCTTTCTTCACAAGGTGGTGACAGTTGTGAGTCCAGGTTAAGTCCTCACTGATGTAGGTCCCGAGGAATTTGAAGGTTTTCACCCTCTCTATCTCCGTCCCACTGATGTGAAGTGGTGTGTGCTGCTCTTGGACAATAACATTTACAGGTGGATTTAATTTAAATTATGGATAAGCTATAACTAACCAAACAAAATGTAAATAATCAAACTTTATCAAAGGCTTTTGGGGGGAAGGGGGTGTGCGCACTTCTGACCTCAGTAATTTAAAAATCCTTTCCACTTTTTCTGAGTAGATCTAATTTTACTTTTTAAATCCTCAGAACATCTCTTATTTTGAAAGCACTTCCGGGAAGCTGCCTCTTGCCCGCTGTTTAATTCGACAGCGGTGAAAATCATGGATGTCGAGGAAGAGGTCAGCAAGGGTCTTTCATCTGTGTGGTGTTAAAGCATCAGTCAGCGGCAGCGATGGAGCAGTCATAGGTGAGATTTTTATAAAATTTAATTTAACCAAGTGACGATGTATCGTCTCCTTCTCTCACACATCATGCTAACAAGCTAACTAGCTGCTGTCAGTGACGGACGGAGAGAAACGGATTAGCGGCGTTTAGCTAATCATCACGCTCAGCAGCAGTTTATCATCACACTCAGCTGCTTCTGGTGTGCCCCTTTAATGGATCCAGTGTTAACGTTTCCACAGTGCGACGCGGTGTAGCGCAGCACCACTACAAACTACAGCCTCAGTGAAATCAGCTGACGGAGCTGAACATGAAATGCTCCACAGTCACCTGTGTTATGTCGCTTTGGACTGTACAAGGCTGCAGCTGTGTGCAAAAGTTTGTGCAAATTTTGAGGTGAAAAGAAGGCAACCCCCTGCGGCAGTCAGACGTTAAAGAGATGATCCCTTTCGTGAAATACTGATGCACTGATTCTTCTTATTTCGTGAACTTTAAAAAAAAAAAAAAATTAAGATTAATTATAACACGAATTTGGCACATATTTGGCCTTAGGGTTGTGTGGCACTCAGTGTCACGTGAAATATGGCACAGATAGGGATGGGATAGATGGTTTTATGACCTCAAAATGTCAAAAAAAAAAAAAAAAAAAACACGTCATGCAGCCGTAAGGCTTCAAAATATGTCAAAAAAGTCATATTTTAGTATGACCTCAAAATGTCAGGAAAAATGTCATACGGCCGTAAGGCTTCAAAATATGTCAAAAAAAGTCATATTTTAGTAAGACCTCAAAATGTCAGGAAAAATGTCATACGGCCGTAAGGCTTCAAAATATGCCAAAAAAAGTCATATCTTAGTGTGACCTCAAAATGTCATATGGCCATAAGACGTCGAAGTATGTCAAAAAAAGTCATATCTTAGTATGACCTCAAAATGTCATAAAACAGGTCATACGGCTGTAAGGCGTCAAAATATGCAAGTGATGTCACTTAAGTCAGCATTGTGTGGGTCTTTCTGTTCTCTAATTTCTTGCTATTTATTGGGTGACATATACACACTGATACCAATATACATATCTGCAATAAGATAACACCTTAATCTGGCTTAACAGACCTGAATGGCTCACCAGGTGCCAGGTTTTAACAAGGAAGACAAATGCATGGAAACAGGCTATAATTAGCTGATTATAGCTATAATTACTCCATTATTGAGAAAATGAATCTGCAGCTGTTTTGATCATGAAATAACCGTTTTAGTCATTTTTTAAGCCAAAAGGCAGGATCTGCTTTTTCTTTGTCACATGTGACAGTAAATTTAAAATCTTTGGGCAAAATAATCTGACTTAAAACATCACCGTGGGCTCTGAGAAATTGTGAATGCCATTTTTTTCAGATTTTTTCAGACATTTCATATACAAGACTTAATTAATTAATCAAGAAAATGATTGGCAGATGAATCGATAATGGAAAAAGTCCTAAAAAACAATGTGTCTGGTTCTGCTGCAATTAACTTTGACCCTTCTTTTTAGAAACTGTCAACAAATCAAGAATATGTTTTGTTCTCAGTTTGCAGCATGCTGAATTAAAATTGAAACTGACAAATGCCTAGAGATTCACAGCTTTTGAACACACAGCTGATGCACGTTTGAGCTACAGCTGATTAAAAAGCTGTGTGAGTTTCATTAATCAGCCACAGGAGGTTCGCTCATCTGTTTTGACTCTGCCTTTGTTTCTGAGATTCGAGAAACGAGGTCCACAGCTCTTCCTCCTGTTTCTCACTGGCTGGCAGCGTGTGGACACATCAAGGACGCAAGACTAATCACCCAGATGATGTCTGGGCCGTGGCAACGCTGCTGCATCAGCTGGCTGCTTATCTCCATGGCAACCATCTCACAAGTGTTCATCCTCTTTTTGCAGGTGTTGGTGGAAACACAGAAATGATCTTCTCAACAGTTTGACCTGAAGAGAAACGACACAGACTGTCAGCCGTCCCAGGGCTGCAGATGGAGAATGGAGACCTGGGTCACATGGTGTGTGTGTGTGTTTGTGGGAGATATTGATTGATTGATTGATTTTTTTTGGGGGGGGGGGGGTTCCTTTATTTTTGGCAGTTTTGCCTTTACTTGATAGGTATTTTTCAGCGATCAATTTTTTTGTTATACAGTAACAAACCCTTGAGAAAGACCTTCAGTGTTGTCTCTTAACTGCTGTTCCTGCTCTGTCCAGATGGGGGAGCCAGTGACTCTGAACGTGGGTGGCTGCGTTTACAGCACGTCTCTGTCTACGCTCCAGCGTTATCCAGACTCCATGCTGGGAGCCATGTTTAGAGGAGACCTCCCCACTGTGAGGGACGCACATGGAAACTACTTCATTGACCGCGACGGCCCGCTGTTTCGGTGAGTTTGCGTTTGTGTGGTGGGATTATCCATTTTTGAAAAGTAAAATCTGCAGCTAGCTGGTTGGATAAATCACATTTACTGTGCAGTAAACGCTGTAGTCTCGTGTTTATACTCTGACACTGTAAATGTTAAAGTGTTCGCGTGTTATCATACTAACATTCAATTTGTAATTTTGGCTCAGACCCACATACACTGTTCTGCTACTCTTAATACTCACTAGAATACAAAAATGTCTACTTATCAGCTGAAAATAACTCAGCTCCTCCTTTTTAAAAATTAAAACTGTATATTTTTGAGTTGTTTATAAACATTTATGTCTTTGGTTGGAACCAGATGGCTTGGTGCTGAGAGCCACAGACACGGTAAGAAAGAGGTTGTTTGTTTTGGTCATTTAACAGGATTTGTTGACAATAAAAGATGCAGAATAACACTTTAATACAAGGTTGAATCAAAATCAAATTTCAGAAAAACTTTAACAAATTTGTTTCCACTCTGATGGAGTTGGTCTCAGTGTGAATGCGCGGCAGCTCTCCCCCGTCCTGTCCACAGCTCAGAGTTTTACGGAATCGTCAGCTCAGCGGTCTGGACAGATATTGTCTCTGTTTCTGCTGTTTCAGCTACATCCTCAACTTCCTGCGGACGTCAGAGCTGACGCTGCCATGTGACTTCAAGGAGACGGAGCTGCTCAGGAAGGAGGCTGACTTCTATCAGATCGAGCCCCTGATCCAGTGCCTGGGAGACCCCAAGCCTGTACTGCCCTACCCCACCGACACCTATGAGGAGGTGGTGGAGTTGTCCAGCACCAGGAAGCTGTCTAAGTACTCCAACCCCGTCGCAGTCATCATCACCCAGCTCACCATCACCACCAAGGTCAGTGGGCACAGGTCTAGTCACAGGTCATGACATTTGTATTTTAGACTTAAATTGACATGAACATGTATAATACATACATGTTTTTGGTGTCATAGATTATGTTCAGTAAATGTCACAGATATTACATATTACAAGTGTGGCAAGTGGTATGCTAACAGTAATAATCAGTATAATAAGTATATAACCTTTATTAGAATACGCAAGTCCCATGGTGATTGAAATATCATTTTTAAATGAAAACTGAGTACAAGCAATTGTATATAATTTTATAAAATACTGTAATACAGGATACCAAAAAAGTAAGATGCATTTGAACACATTAAGAACAGCAAGGCAAATAAAAACAAAGCCATTATTAAAAAGCAGTAAAATACATTTTAAACAAGTTGTCTCTCTCTCTCTCTCTCTCTCTCTCTCTCTCTCTCTCTCTCTCTCTCTCTTTAGGTCCATGCAGTGTTGGAGTCCATCTCTAGCAGTTTCACAAAGTGGAACAAACACATGATGGACACTAGAGACTACCAGGTGTCCTTCACCTTTGGACCATGTGACCACCAACAGGAAGTCAGCCTGCGCGTCCACCTGCTCGACTTCATCTCCAAAGCTGTATGTGGCTTTTATCTCACTTTGTCCACTATGTTTACTCTTATTAAATCATGTGCAACCAACACCAGGCTGCTGCAAAGTATATGAACCTACATGAACCCAAAAAAATAATAAAATAGGAAGTGCACTTAGAGACACCCACAGTCCACACATTTACATTGACACCAGGAAATAAGATCACAGCTAAATTCTGCAGGCTGACTTTTAGCTTGTGGTCAACATTAAACTGTTTATTTAAATTTAATTCAGAACAGTCACTGTGAATTGGTTGTCTGTGTTTTTTATGTACAGGGCTTTTTAAAATCATGACTAATGGCAAAATTACATGTGTGTAGCAAGATGACTCAGGTTGTCTATCTTGTTATTTTCTAGGGTTTCACAATACGCAACACGCGTGTTCACCACATGAGTGAACGAGCCAACGAGAACACAGTGGAACATAACTGGACGTTCTGCCGGCGAGCACGCAAAGTTAACGAGTGACGAATGCACTGAAGGACGGACTTACTGGCAGAAGGCAGATGTTATTGGAGTGTCTGCAGACAGACAGACACTTGTTGGTGGTGGTTACGATGTGATGTGTTAACGTTTCGCATGATATGTGTTTTTGAAGCATTTCCTCAGTCTACTCCCAGAGAGGCACAAGGCCAGGTTCCTAGAAAGCTAATGTGGTACATTATCATGAGCCTTTAGCACATATTACCATTGCTTTATTGTATATGTTATGTGGCCAAAAAATATGTGGACAGCCCTCCAATACAATAATATTTTAGACAATAATGTTCTTCCAACTTTGTACCAACAGTTCTGAGCAGGACATTGCGCCCCTAGCACAAAGCCAGGCCCATAAAGAAATGGTTTTCCCAGTTTGTTGTGGAAGAACTTGACTGGCCCTAGATGCAATGTTCAGTTGGCCACATACTTTTGGCCACACAGTGTATGGTAGCTGTATATGTGGCATATCAGCAGTATCACAGATTTGTTATACGACGACAACAAGGAAGGAGTATTAACTCCAAATTAAAGTCTGAAAAATTATGATCTCAGATATTTTTTTTTCTACTCAACCTCAGTTCTCCGGTGGCCACCATGCTCACAGAAGCAGATGAAGTATTCAGGTGCCCATATGAACACTGAAACTGTTTTTTCTTGCTGTAATCATTCCTGCTTTTTTGTGTGAAAATATATTGAAAAGTTTATTTGAAGCTGGTGTGAGTCTTCAGCATGTGTGAGCTGTCTACACTTCCTCCTCACTGAACAAGGAGGTACTGCATTGTGATTCAGCTCTGTTGTTGGTCTGAATGCAGCTGTAGAGTTATCAACTCACAAACAGTGAATATGCTTTTGTAGTAAAAAAGTTTTAGGTTCAGTTAAATGAATGCAAACTATGGTAATGTCTGCTGTACAGTCAGCTGCCTGATTGTACAGACAAGGTCCTGTTTTGTTTTTGCAGCCATTCCTCCTCTGGTCTATGGTCATTACATTAACTTGTCATACCCACAGAGTAAAAACTTTGGACTAAAATCTGTGTGGTTACATATTTTTCAGTATGACTGGGGCCTGACCTAGACCTGGAATTCAAATGTACCAGCACAACAGTGGGTGGTTACACTAACAATCTTGAAGGTAATCAAATGGCTGCCTTATGGAGGTGCCATACTGACACCCCAACATTCACAACCTGCAGCAAGTTAAGAGTGTGGCGTTGGACTGTCTGGAGACCGGAGGGCTGCCGGTTCAACTCCTCGACCAAGCACAATTGGTGTGGGTAAAAGTAAATTTCCCCAGGAGGGACTAAAACTTAAATCAGAACTGTGTGAAATGGGATCACTGTGTTGACACAGCAATGATCCTAACAGAGAGGCCCCAGCACATGGGCGTCAGCTTTTGCCGTGACTACATCTGGCAAGATTATTCACCAATGAAAACCATGTTAGCACACATTCCTGGTAGATTACGGCATATTTTTACCCATGAGTGTGGTGATGGAGGCTAAAAGGATTGTCCCTGTGATCTTGTGTTTCAGAAATCTGGTTCCTAAAGCACCACATCTCCATCAATGCAGACCCTTGTGTTTCTTTGAAGCAGTTGTATTTTTGGCCAAAAAGCTTGGTAAGATGCAGACCACATACCTTCATCATCCCAAAAAATAATGTTTAAAAAAAAAAAGGCTGCGACTCTGCAAGACACTTATTTATAATACATCATATCTGCATAACTGACAAAAAGGTCTTCTATAGACCTTGATTGGAGGCCACCTGAAGCCTCGGGGAGGGGGGGGGGGGGGGGGGGGGGGGGGGTTCTTAACAGCAGGGACGGGAAAACTGGTCAGGACTGAGAGAAGAATGAATGCAGCCAAACACAGGGGTCCTTGAAGAAAACCTGCTCCAGAGTCCACATGACCTGAGACTGGGGCAACGGTTCACCTTTTAGCACAATGACCAAGACAATGCTGGAATAGCTTTGGGACAAATCTCTGTCCTTGAGTGGCCCAGCCAAAGACAGACTCAAAGCCCACAAAACATCTGTGGAGAGACCTGAAGATGCTGAACCTTGCCCTTTGCATGATCCACTACAGCTAAATAGTACGACAGTGACTTCCTTTAGAGTCAGTTCAGTTGTGCAAAATCTGAAGATATTCTGGTATCTGTACACACAAACTTTGCAGGCAAGCAGCCATTACACCCACCACATGTTCCTGCCTGCATAACCTACCCAGTAATAAAAAGCAAGAATGTCATGAGCTTGACATGTTGTAGACCTGAGGGAGTTATAGGCAAACAAGTCCAGCTTCTGCCACATATAGTAGAATCAGATGCTTGTTTTCACCTGCCAATGAAGAGCTTCACCTGCTGAGCATGGGAGGTTCAAGCAGCTGCATGTCACAGTATACCGTAAAAACAGAGAGACCGTAATCCACCAAACATTAGAAACAAAACTTGAGAAAATTATAAATGATCTACACGGCTCAGGTGAAGATTTTATTGATAGCTTTTGAAGAGAACACTACAACACATTTACATACCACTTTTTGTTATTTTGAGCTTGTTAGAAATCAGCTAATTATTTACAAATCCAGTGGTAACAGAGGAAGATTATCATTCATTCGGACTTGTATTTGTGTCCTCAACAAATATAAAAAATTCAATCTCTGCCAACAAGATGGAGATATCTGGCTCTGTCATGATCTGCCCCCATGTGCCCCAAAGCCATGTTTCTCCCGTCAACTCTCCAAATCTGCCATCCTCTAGTTACCCACCAGATGTCCTCAGTTTTTCTTCCCTATCCTCATTCACCTGTCTGCCCCGCCCATCCAAACACCTATGTCCGCTTATCATCAGCCCTGCAGTCACCTGAGCTCCCCCTTCCCCCCAGTCACCTCATTCACTGTAGCTCAACCAATCTGGTCACCTCTTTGTTCCTTGTCAATTTATCTGCTCAAGTTCCTGAGTTTTTCCTTGAGGTTTTCCTTCCTGTGTTTGGACTACCTGTGTTTATTTCTACTTTTGCCTCTGCCTGCCTGTGTTCCTGAGTGCCAGCTTGTCATCTCCTCTGCCTGTGAGCCTCATTTCATTGATTAAAAGCTAATTCACTGCATCAGCCTGTTTTGTGTGTCTGTGTTTGGGTCCTCTCTGCCTGTGCTGACACCAACACTCCTGACAGGCTCTTTAGCTGCTAAATGTTCTATTATATCCAGCAGGTACAGATGAGTATGTAGTGTACAGTGAGTTTTTGGAGATTTTTCTCTGAAAACAGCTGCCTGGTGTGGCTGAAATGACACTATGGGAACGGAGGGAGTGATCCAGCACAGTAAAGTTGCAGACCAGACAGCAAAGTACTCTGGAGCTGAAACTTATAAGCCGAAAGAAGCTGCAGGTTCAGATGACAATTCTCTGTAGGTTCATCACTACAAACAACCCGCACATTGCTACACACGTGTGCGTGTGTGTGTGAAAAATCCACATTGATTTTATTTCAGCAATTCACTCTGAGTTGAAAACTTAATTTCCCAAGCACGTATGTCCCTTTCTCATGAGTAGAAACATAAAATCGGCTTTATTATACAACTTGTATTGCAATTACAATAAAAAAAAATAAATAAATAAATGGCACCAATACATAAATTACAGTCTTTTGGGTCACCGGATTGATTAGTTAGCTGGTAGCTAATGCTAAGTTTCAGCCACAAACACAAAAATAGTCATAAACCACGCCTCGTCGTGACGTCACAACGCAGCCAGGTTTTGTCTTTGGGAGAGCCAGTGTTCGTTCACTGTGCTGTGAAACACAGAGCTGTTGTTTGGCTTTCTCAGAATTTTGTTGTTTGTGTTTCCCTCGTAAAAATATGTCTGTTTGTTTTTTGTCTTTTAAACCTCAAAAATTATTTTTCAGTCACTTGTGCCCGTTCCCCACCCCCACCCCCACCCCTCGGCGGAGTGAACAGTGCCCGCCCCCTCTGCTCTCTCCCCGGCAGCCTCCGCCTCTCCTCTTTGGTCTAGCTTCTGTAGCGCTGTTGTTGCAGCCATTTTACCGTGGAGCGTCGGCGCAGCGGCGATCGGACGATGTCAAGGCAGCACCGTTAAAAGGTAATTCCGCTTTTTCGTTTCATTTGTGTCGGTACCCTTTGCGTTTCCGACTCAGTAAATGCGTCGGGTAACGTCTGAGGAGCTGAGGCTGAGGGCCAGGGCGGCCAGGGGGGGGGCTGAGGGAGCCTCAACAACTAGTAGCTGCTGAGACAGAGGAAAGGTTGCTGGGAGAGTGTTTGGCGAGCAAAGCTTGTCGCTGGCAGTTCACAAGTCCGTGTGAAAAATGGCGACGTCTTTCACCAAACCACTGAAAGTTGTAAATGAGTCGCTATGCGGATGGATGAATGAATGTGTGTGTGTTTTGCAGCAGTTTAATAGTGTTGGGTAGCAGTGTTCTTTGAATTAAACTGAGTCTCATTGGCGCGGTCGTAAAGGGGGCGCTCGAGAGCCATAGAACGAATTAGGTTTGCGCAGGTATTAAAGCGTAACCCTCATTGGCTAGCCTTCTTTTTGTTAACATTTTTTATATAATTTTTTAGTGGGTTGACGCCATGATTCGTTTCTTTGTTCTTTTACAATTAAGTAAACATGTTAGGTAGCCTGTTTTGTTAGGTTTGTTTTGACCTGTAATCTTGCACCACTGGTTTCAAAGGGTGCATGGGATCTGTTTAAGCCCTGTCACAGCATTTAACACGGTGAAATCACTTCATCTCAATGGAGCCGTTGCGATCGCTGGATTCCCATGTTGGAAATGCGGACAGATTTTTTAAATTGATTTCAATTTTGCTGAACTTTGACAGGGAAAGGATGCTGTTAACTCAGAGTGCCGAAGTGATGGCGCTGCATCACGGGCCAGCCTCTGTTCCACTAACTTCTTTAACTCCTCGCAATCTCTCATTCAGCGTTTATTTCATCTGTCTTCTTGAAAAAAACTAAACGTGTTCTTTGGGGCATCTCAAAAGAACAGCCTTTTCTCTGGTGTCTTAAAACTTCTACAGCGTCCTGCCATTGTCAGAGACTACCCCCAACTCCT
Organism: Toxotes jaculatrix; assembly: GCF_017976425.1. Lineage (NCBI taxonomy): Eukaryota > Metazoa > Chordata > Actinopteri > Toxotidae > Toxotes > Toxotes jaculatrix. The sequence goes on along the minus strand of NC_054396.1, from coordinate 26,563,374 downwards.
CAACTTGCTCAAACCATGACCCTTAGCCTGCAGCCATCTCGGTCACATGGGAAAGTGTTTATTGAACTCCCTCTTTAGTTGTTTTCCCAGATCAACCCCAGCCAGTGTCCACAGATCATGGTCTGGACATTGTCTGGGGTTCCCCTTTTACACATGTAGCAATAACAGGCGATTGTCCATGTCAGATGCGTCCTCACCTACTGGAAGTACTCAGTTTTGTTTAGGTGTGGCGCCTGGATAGAGCATGCAGGAAGCAGGACATGACACAAAAAGCACACCGCGAAAATCACAGTGCTTTGTTTACACCATAAAGAACAGATTCTCTTGCCGTTCCTTGAATTTGTCTAACGATTTTGGCACTGGCCCTTACCAACAGAAGTTCCAAAATTTTGTCTTCTCTCCAGTTAGACATTTTTGTAAGTATCTTTGTGTAAATTACCCTCCATCCTGTTTGCATTCTTTCCCTTATTGCCCGATTCGGGCAAGTTCAGGGTTGCAGTACATGTGTGAAAGCCTATGTGTTTTCCCAGACCAGACTGACTGTTCGCTAAACCCTTCACCCGGACAGGGACCTTCCAATCATTGTAACGTAACTAGGCACAGCCTACCTGTCAAGCTTTGGATTAATGATGTGTTGATCTACCGTAATGTAAGCCACTGATCTCAGGCATACCTGGTCAGAAGTCTTACATCTTCCATAATAGTACAACAAATGAGCTACCATGCAGTGCTTTGTCTATATTTCAGTCTTCTGCATGGACTATCAGCTGGTGAGGATGCTAACTGTATGTAGGCACCAAGGTTTTTTATTAATTTATTGCCTTAGTTAACAGGGACTGTGCACATTTACAAACTTTGCTGTAAATATGCCAGCGTTAGCCATATTTTTCATCTATAGTGCCATGACGTGTTATACAGCCACCCTCACTACAAGTTTTCAGCCTTTTAGCTGTACGCATAATCACATAGATTCTTGTTGGCATATGTTGTTGACTAAGGTTTTCTCCCCAAAGAAACACTTACTGTGTGTAAAAACCGCTCCCCGTCCACCAAGCCATGACGTAATTGGCGAGAGTCCAAGACCTGTTACGTCACCCTGCTGGTAACGTGAGCATTAGCAAGCCTGATAACCGCTAGCAAAAAAATGACATCATACATTTATTTCTGATGCCAAATCAAGAGCCCACCATTTAAAAAGTCACTCAATGCACACAGTTGAGTGTGTATGAAAAAAATTGTCCATAGCATATATGGTACTTTCTGCTAAAGTCGAAATGTCTCTATATAATAGACTCGTTGGCATTCTTCAGCACATCTTGGCATTCCCCTGGGGGGAAAATGTGTCAGTCAGTCGCTACCTGCTTAAAGCTAAACTTTGCTACACAGTACTCAAGTGAGTTTTAAACAGAGTTTTGGGTTGTTGATGTAAAAGGCGAGAGCTGCTGTCAGCGTTGGACTTACAGTGTGGTCATATGGCTGTTTCCTGGAGACAGTACGTACCAGTGTATACTCGCAAAAATGCCAGTAGAAAGTACTCCTCCATTCGCGTTGGGCCAGCACTAATAGGGAGTAGTGAGTGATTGAACAAGGGAGTGATTTCACACACAGCTTTTTTTCTGTAATCTAGATTCAATTTCCAGTGACTCAGCCTTTTCGTTGTTGCTTCAACCAGGACAGTATATGAGTTTGTGATAATGTGGATCAGATTACAGTTGATTAACGGGAAATTAACAATGTTGTTTATTCATCTCGTTATTATGTTATCATAACCTAATTTATTAAAACTGTGCTTCTGTTAATAATGGAAATTTTCCAATAATGGCCTTTATTTGAAATAAAGGCCATTCACACGAGAGACGAGCCTTCACTGCTTGTTTCCCATGTTTTCAAACATCTACTGAATTTTTGAGGTTAATATGGATACATGGGAGTTTTAAAAAAAAACTCAGTTTCTTTTTACCTATTATCCCACATATACACTGATACTGATATATAGAGGCCTCAAAAAGTATTTAGATCCCTTTACCTTTTGCACAACTGTCCTGTAGATTTAATTGTAAATAGACACTATTGCCATTTTAAATAAGTAGCTAAGAAGGTTTAAATCTCTACAAGCTCTGCACACCTGGATTTGGGCAGTTTATACCATTCTTCATGGCTGATCCTCTCAAGGTACACCAGATTGGATGGGAAGTGTCTGTGAAGTCCCAAGTTCATGTCTCTCCACAGATGTTCTATGGGCTTTGGGTCTGAGCTTTGGCTTGGCCACTCAAAGACAGCCAGAGACTTGTTCCAAAGCCACTCCAGCACTGTCTTGGCTGTGTTATTTGGGTCATTGTTGCGCTGAAAGGTGAACCCCCCCCCAATCCCAGGTCACGTTCAAGGACCTCTCTGTGTTTGGCTGCATTCATTCTACTCTCAGTTCTGACCAGTCTTCCTGTTCCTCCTGTTGAGAAGCCCCCCCCCAAGCAAAGTTTATTCAGTGCAAGGTCTATAAAAGACTATAATTACAATACAGTTTCAAAAATCTAAACCTTTTCATTTTGCTGTAATCGGTTATTGATTGTAGACCAATGGGGAAAATGGCATTTTCATTCATTTCAAATTAAATCTACAACACAATAAAGTCTGCAACTAATGAAGGGACTCCTGTCTTTATCACACCGGCCTTATTGGCGCATACTGCTGTTGCAGTGGTTCTCCGTCTGGCAGGCTCTCCCACCTCTTAGGCTGTTGGGCTCTTGGTCATCTCCCTGACCAGGGCCCTTCTCGCCCAGTTATTCAGTTTTGCCTGACAGCCAATTCCAGGAAGAGTCCTGGTGATTCCATGTCACATTTATTGAGACCACTGCTCCTGGGAACACTCAGAGCTGTAGAAATGGGTTTCTGCTCTTGTCCCGATCTATGCAATGACACAGTTTTCCTAGGGTTTCATGGCTCAGTTTTTGTTGACATGCAGTATGAATTGTGGGACCTCATGTACGCAGGTGTGCATTTCTATGTCCAATCAGTTCAGTTTGCCTCACGTGGTCTCCAATCAAGGTCTAAATGCATTTTAAGGATAAAGCACAGAGGAAACACCTGACCACAGTCTGGAGTGCCACCGAGAAGCGTCTGAATACTTTCGTAAATGAGAGATTGCAATTTTTGATTTTTAATAAAATTGCAAAAATCTAAACATGTTCTCATTTTGTTGTTATTGGTTATTGAGTGTAGGCTGATGGGGGGAAAGTAGCATTTTCATTCACTGAAAATTAAATCCACAACACAATAAAGTCTGCAACTAACAAAGAGGTCCGAACTCTTTCTGAAGCCACCATAATAAGCCAGTACTGAGCCAATTTATCAGTTGAGTTCTAACGAGTCATGGTGTTCACCGGTGTTTGCCAGTTTTGACTGAGTGATTTTATCTACCTGGGCGGGAACACATATGTTCTACGGATTTTCCAATGTTAGCTGCTAAGGGTGCAACCAGTTGCGCTACCTGTTCAAATTTAGTCTTGCAACCAATTCCTACGGCGTTGAACATTTACAATTTGTTAATGCAAGTCAAACCCTGGACCAGAGAATTTACATTATGCTCAATCTTATGCTGTCAAGAAAAGCCTCAGTAGTTACCTAAAACATCTGGGTTCTGTAGTTTTGTTCTCGTTAATCAAATAGGAGGAAATAGTGCTTTTGTTTTTATTTAAGACTGAGTGAAAAGCTAGATGCCAGCCAGTGTTAGTTTGGTTCATTGATGTGTTTTTATTCATTACTGGACAACAATGGACAACAATAAATCACCCTTTGAATAAAAATAAAGACAATGCTTGTTACTAGGATCAGTTCATTGTTTTTCATCCAGTTTGTCGACAATAAGAACATAAAATATCACCAATCTTATGTTTTAATATTCCAAATTCTTCTGGACTCACTTCAAAAGTGACTCATGACATTTTGCTATATTCCATTAATTTCAGCTGTCGTTTCTATCCCCATCCAAATTCAGAACAGGTCTCTCCTGCTGCCTCTAAATGATCACAGAGCAGCTTGAATGATCAGACGAGCAAACAGAGGTTTTTTTTCTTTTACATCTCTTTCATACACCTGGTAAAACTGCCAGCCAGGAGACATCACAGCTGCTGCTGTCATTAGTCTGTCTGTTCATTCCACAGTAATGCCGCATACTGCGCTACTCCCACCCGTGGTCAAACACTGTTCTCTTGTTTTTTGTTGTCACAAAATTTGTTTGAGAAGCTTTGTGGCAAGTCGGGACTGCTCAGCACCTGACTCTGACCTTCCATACAGAGCTCTTAAACATCCAAACAAATGGGTTACAACAGTGACATCTGGAACAAACAATTATATACTTACACTGAAGTAAACAGTTTGTTAGATGGTGGTATTGGTTCACGTATCAGGGTTTGACTTAGATTATGTCAGTGTATAGTACCTACTGCCTTCACTATGTGTGCAGGTGCTCAGCCGTGCAGTAAGCTTAGCCCACTTCCACTAAAGGGTAAAGAGGCAAGATTTGGCCTTTTAAGTTTTTTTAAGCTCTTGTGAAACTGAGTGTTAAAGCAGGGGGCTGTGTGCTCAGCCAAAAGCTCTGTATTATTAATATATTCTAAAAATTGGATTTTGCTGTTCAGAAGCACTAGCAGTGCTGAGGCTGTCCTGCTAAATAATAAAATCGGAATGAAGTGCACACTCCATTTTCCACCCAAAATGTTTTTCTGGCTTCCTCAAACGTGCATGTTTCTCACAGAGCACGAGCATTAGACAACGTCTACACGTGGCACGTAACGAAAGCAGGTTATTCAAGTGTAACACGAGCGGTTAAACACCTTGTGGAGTTAGCTGTGTTGAGATTAGATTGATAATTTTAAGAGTAGTATTGGTTAAACTCTTGGTTAAAAAAATATTGTTTTACAGTTGTTCTTTTTGTAATGATTGATTAAGGTAAAGTCATTTTGACAGTACTAACTATAGCCTCACAGCCCACTATTGTTCCTGTGGGCTTGGTATGTTCTAGCAAATAACAGTCGAGAACTGAATTGACAGACAGCTAACAATAGGGTTAGTCAGAATCCCTCAGTTTTACTTTCAGGTTCATCACAGCAATATTTTAAGGTCATTATTTTTAGAGGAAGCTCCAGATCTTTCACGGCTGAGCAGTAGCCCAGATGTTAGCTAACGTTATCTAACATACATTTTGATGGAGGTGCATCAGATGCAGTTGTGGTGGATATTTTGTGTTTGTTGTACTCATCCCTTTTGTGTTATGAAATCACATCTGCCAGTTAAAATCAACTGCACTGCTGCAAACCCTCCTAATACCTGGTGCTTGGATTTAGTATAACCTCCTGAGCACTGCCCAGATTTGGTCTCAGGAACTCAAAGCAGGCAGAGGACTGTGGAAGCAAACAAAGAACCTGTCACAATATATGTACTTTATTAAATTCCTGCTGTAGAAAAGTGTTACTCAAATATCTATACATGCACATACATATTCTATGCACACAATTGTACAGAATTGTACAATTATATGTAGTGTGCCAGCTCTGGCATATCAAATGAAGCTCACCTTATTCACCGGCTAACTGACCAATCATTGGCGTTTGTCATCTCGCTCTGATTAACTGCTCTGTAACCACAAAGCTGCAGCTGCAGGCAGCAGCTGCATTGCCACTGTGAGGGCAACCTTCAAGAGAAACGAAACTCTTTCACTCTGTGGCACCGCTGTAGTGATGTACGTTTGAAGAATGTTTTTGTTTTGTGTCAAATTATTTGTTCACAGCTTTTATTTTGTATTTATGTTAAAATGTTTTACTTTGTCAGGACAGTGTGGAGTGGTTGCTCCAGTTGTTCCAGCTGTGGTTCTGTGGTGACGGATTCTGTGATGGATTCAGGTCAAAAACTTTGCCATTGATTTAAATTCCCTGATGTTCAGAAAATGACACCTTTAGCTTAGAAATATATAATTCTGCTTTTTAATCTTTGCAATTCACCTGTTTAATCGCTAAATGCTAAGGCAGAGATGCTAATTTTTAGCAGGTATAATGTTTCTCATTGTAATTTAGAGTGTTAACAGGCCAAGAAAACCTGCAATTTTTATAAACATAAATTTTAAGTTCTAAGTCAAAGCTGCTTGTGAGATGTCACAAGCATTTTTATTAAAACAGACTGTGGGTAAAATAAATTGCAAAGTCAGGGTTTCCTTCCCTGTTTAAAAATATACAGAAGCAAAACATGTAAATGAAAAATTGTGTAAAATAAATAGCTTGTCTCTGAGAATGCTCCTTCAGTTGTTCTCCACAACAATAACAGACTTATTAAAAACAGAATTCAGTTACAGGATATCCTCTCCCGCTTAACAAAACACACAGCTGTGCAAATAACAAAAATGTAAACAGAACTCTTCATTTGATCTTTTTAAAATCCGAACCATATCCAAATAACTGACCCTTTGTTTTTCCTTTTACAGACCAGGTTCCTCAGTAATGTTCTTGTGGTGGTGGGTAGTGTGGTTCTTGCAGTTTAGAGGGGGGAAGTAGTAATTCATGTTATTTTCTGTAGCTACAATTTACAGATGTTACCTAAACGCCTCATATACAAGCTGTTGGTACACATTCGCTAGGCGAACGCACACAGAGAAGCTGCTAGTCCGTGACAGCAGTGTATGTAACTCAGACAGGTGTGTGGTCTGTATACCTGTGGTAAACGCAGGTCGTCTTCTGCAGTGTGGACACGCGCTGTGTTTACCTCCATGTTGTAGGAGAAATTGTGGGCTAGTGGGGTGGGTCTGCTCAGGCAGACATGGTCAGAGACCAGATGGTGATCATAGTGGAGCACTTAGCATGAAAAGAGCCAGATACTTCCCACAAGAGGTGGTAGAGACCAAAAATGGAGATAAAAGAAGAGTGAGTATTGGACCTACACTCATAAATCCAAATGAATGCCGCTGGATGCATAAATAAGCAATTGAATGCTCACCATAAAAACAATAAAAGGTGATAGTAGATCAGGGTTATGGTTACACTGCCCCCAAGTAGGAACAAATCAGTTAATGCAGTTTTAAACAAAAATTACAATATGCTTCAAAAGAAGTCAAAGTGTCTTTGCACCTTTATTTGTTTTCGTCTTAGGTGTTAGTCTGATAAATAGGCTACTAATAAATAATGCTAGGACATATTGAACATACTAGTTTTCCATCATATCTTCATTGTTAGACTGGTTTTACCAATTAAAAGGGGTATCCATGTGGTATTTAAAAAGTTTTACAAAATAAATTTCACTTGGGGAACTGTTGGAAACCTTGTTATATTAGCCAGTTTCTTGTTGGGAGGGGGGTTATTTTGTTTTAAAGCTGTGGTAGTGGTTTCTAAGTAGGAGCAGTTAATTGTTGATGCTATTTCACATGGGTGTAGCTGGCTAGCTAGTTACATAGGAAGATGATGTTTCTGTTCTAGCTCTGATTGGCCGAGTTGGAAAACAGCTGCCAATAAACACAATCCCCAGACTTGTTTCCGTCACTGAAAAAATCAGACGTGGATGGTGATTCAGACCCACATCTGATTTGACCCCTTTGAAATGAATACAAGCTATCACATAGTTGTTAAACGGGAACCCCCAACATGCAACCCAACCAGCCCTCAACCTCCACCCATCCCCCCCCTCTTCATCCATCTGTCACTGCCTGCCAAGTGAGGAAACTGCAAATGTTGAGACTCCCTGCGAGCGTCATCCAGTCATGGTGAATCATGAGGAGTCGTCTTGTTTGCAGTCGCAACATGGATTTTTGTCTGGATATTATTTCAGTAAATGTCCCCTCTGTCTCCCTCTATCTGTCTTTTTCTCTTCCTTCTTGTCTGCGTCCTTCTGTTTCTCATCTTCTCTTTCTTCCTCCTCTCCTCCTCCTCCTGTCCTCTCTTGATACTTCATTCTTCTTTTTCACCTTTGAGTGACAATGTAAAATTTATCTTGCATCTTAAATAATTCTGACATTTAATGTTGATGCCTAATTTAGAGAAGATTTGGGGCCACAAGAGAAAAATGCGGTTTGTTGATCAGTGAAGTTGCAGCACAAATTGATCCAGGTTCAACCTTTTTTTTTCTTTTTTACTGGATGACCCTCCATTTTTTTTTTTTTGGCGGGAGCCCAGCGTTGGCACACCTGCTGTATTGACATCCTGGTTCGATTCAAATGAATGAGAGGTCTGACTGCAGCCTAAGAGTCTGCATTAAGGGGAGCAATTGTTAAATTTATGTGTTCAGTTATCCATCTTTCACGTTATTGCTTAGTTTTTATTCACGGACAAAAATTGCAATCATCACATTTTTCTTTTTCAACGGCTGCTGTTTGTTTCTGTTGTAGAAAAGAGGTCATGAGCTGATATTTTTTGTGATAGTTTTTAGCTGATGAAAAACACTGCAAATCATGAGTGATTACGAGTCTGCCAGCTTTCTAATATACATATACCGAGACCCAGTTACAATGTGGGCAGAATGAAGATAAGAACACTTATTAATAACAGGTGTAAATACAAAGATCTGTGATCCGTGATGTAATTATCCAGATACAGATCACATGTTAATACCAGGTGGAGGTGGGATCTGAAAGAGAGAGGTCTGCAGTTTTTAGATGAACTGATGTGAACCTGCTGTCTGCCTGTCTGTCTGGGTGCCCTTCTGGCTGTCTGGCAGCAGCAGTGTTACTGTGTGTTGCTGCCTCTGATTATTGGGCCTGGATGTGTACATGTTGAACTTCACGTGCTCTGTTTTTTTCGGCCGTGTTGTCTTCTCTGCCATTTAAACTGTTAAATGAATAAATGATGAATTACTCATATTTTTTTGGGGGGGTGGGGGTTAAACAGAACACTTTGTTACCTGATAGAGACACCATCTCATCTTTGTCTACAGTTTTGATGAAAGGTAAACAGAACATGGCTTGTAAAATTATATCATGTCTGAAGTGGAAAATTACTGACATCCATCCAGATGCTGGGATCGTGTAGCTGAGGACTTTGTTTTCTAGCTGGCAGCTAATTAGCATCTGCAGGTTCGTCGGTATTCTCATGGGACAGTTCACCCAGAATGTAGGTTTTCACTGTTTCACAACAGTGTTGATGACTTTCTGGTCTTTAACACATGAGGGCTGATTAGTTTCCATCAGGGTAAATATCTGAAAATATACTGCATCAAACATCTTGATATAACGAGTTCTCCCAGTATAAAAAGAAAGATTCATAGCAGAACTGTTAAATATAGCTTTTTTTTGTTCGCTACAGTGATAACCTTTAGTTTGGCAGTTTTACTGAGTTGTGAGTGGCGCTTTGAATTTGAAATGATGCCCGTCTGCTGGCTCAGACTGACACATGTCAGACAGACTTGTTTGTGCAGATGTTCGCAGGCCCCAGAAGATGAATCCTGAAGACCTTTTATTTAGCACTATCCTGGTTCCAGACCATTGAGCCACTGCCCAGTTCTGTTTGGTTCAGTGTTTCAAATAGGTTTAGTGTTATGGTTGATGGCTCTTTCTATAGTTGGAGAAACAGTCAACCAGTCAGAAGTTTGTAGGGTGAATTAGCAACCTAGCTACGTCCGTGAAAGATGCCGAGAATAAGACAGAATGTTGTGCACGCCAAGGCACAACAAAATGCAACAAAATTTCCTTTATTGCTTTGCTTCTCATAAATTATGTCCTTTTGTTTCTGGTGCTGCAAAATAAAATGTAGTATTTGGCAGTTTCCTTTTTGTGACACTCCTTGAACTCCCAGGTTTTTCTTCTTTTTCTGCTGGAGGAGGATCCCAGGGCGTCGTTTCTCCAGTCCCACTGGTCCCAGTGGCCATGGCAGCTAACGAGGCTCGTTAAGATTAAGGGGTATAAAGGTGTAGAAGTGCTGGTGAAGTGCATGAGGGTAGCAGTGGCTTCTGCTCATGAGCTCAGAGTAATGAGCCAGCTGTGGTCGTTCTCTCAGCAGATTTGAAGCTTTATACACACAGTGTTACTGTCTGCTCGTCTGACTTTGTGGGGTGTCGGATTACACTGCCGCTGAACATAAACTAGCTTCTCCCCTGAGCATAAATCTGCCTAATAAAAACCTCCATCTTGTGTGTTTACAGCTGCAGCAATGCACGTTCCTGTTAACGGTTTACATCCAGGTGACTTTAATCAATAACGTCTCGCTGTGAGCTCAGCTCAGTCTCTGGACCACATTTAATGAGTTGTAAAGAGCGCATTGGCCAGAAGGTCACGGCACCCACAGCCTGCAGAAATGATCATGATGGTAGAGAAATGTTCAGAAAAGACAAAAGTCAAATATAGAATGGGTCTGCACTAATGTGAATAGATGTAAAAATAAATATTTATCTCTCTGTTTTGGGTTTTTTTTCAAACTCACAATAAATTCCAAATCACTTTCCAGCTGGGATCTAATAGAACCTGAATAGTTTTGTTTAAAATTTGTTTGGATATGAACAGATATTGCATTCGGAACAGGTGTGAACAACATGCGGCGTTGTGTAAGTGGTTTTAAAACAACTTATAACAACAAAAAGTAGAAAAATTGTAAATGGGGGCTGAAAGAGGACTTGTGGCAATATAAGGTTGTAAAATGAAAAAATGTGAATAACAAGGATTGAATGATGCTAAATGGGTTTAGTTCTTTTGTGATTGATCCAGTTTAACCAAATGCTTTATTTTTTTCTCCAACAGGACTACAAACATGGCTGACGCGGTGCAAGGTCCCATGGTCAGCCGGCCATTGGCATTCACCAATGAGGAGCAGAGGGCGGTTCACTCCTGGTCCCGCATCTCTTCAGCGGGGCACAGTGTCCTACTGGATGCTCTGAAGATCCTCAGTCCGATGTCCCGTGACCTCTCGAGCACCGAGGAGCTGGTCACCTTCCTGCAGGAGCTAAGCGAGGAGGGCCACAAGCCCACCGTGCTGCGCAGCAAGGACGTGTACGGCTACCGCTCCTCCACAAACCAACCGCTGACTGAAGACATGCTGAAGCCACCCAACAGGCACGTCAGACCCACCGCCAAGAGAAGGGGAAGGAGGGCCCTGGCCAAGAAGAGAGAGGTACACCCATCTTGGAACACCTCCGAGACAAGCAACCCCAGGATTCAAGGGGTCCGTCCTCCAGAGCTGCTGGTGGACCATCACGCCGTTGTCTGCAGCAGGACGCCTACTCGGACTGTAGAGATGTCACAGGCATTGCAGGTGCAGCCGTGTCTCAGATTGACCAACATTGAAGGCCTGTCGGGCTTCCACACGGCCAGACTCCAGATCCATACTACTTGGGGTTCATCCTCTGAGGCGCCGTCTGTTGCCTTTTCACAGCAGCAGTACCCTCCAATGCTTTCAGGAATACCTTTGCAGCCTTCTCAGAATGGTGGTGGGGCGCCCACCAAAGCTGTGGCCTTGTTCAGCCAGAAGAGCCTGTCCTGCCCCATCCGACTGGACGGCGCCCTCATTGGAGATTCTGCACCCGTCTTCAACTCCAATGGCCGGGCATTTCCACAGACTCACACAGAGCTGAGCAGCAACGGTTGGAGGAGCAACGGCTTCCCCCGGGACGGTCGGGGCCCCAAGGAACTGAACGCCCCAACCCGGCAGAGAAACGGCTGGAAGGACAAGAACAGTTTTAGATGGAAAGTGATAAAGGTGGACGACTCTCGTTCGGTGGCTGAGGCCCGGAGAAAAGCGCAGAAGATCCTGCAGGTCAATCTGTCTCCAGTGATTCAGATCCAACCGCTCAACCACGTGCTGAGAGACTTCAGATACCAGAACAAGTGACTATTCCCCCCAGACCCACACACGATGTCCTTTAGCAGATGTTAGTGTTTTACATCCATTAGCCTCTACCTGGCTGAGCCCCAGTGTTCATAGCAGATGTCCTACATGGGTTTTTGTGATCTCTGCTGGGTGTTGGAGGTAGAGAAGTTAAGAGTCCGTCTGCAGGAAGTTCTGGTTCCTGACAGAGGCACTCGGGATTGAAAGGCATTTAAAGTTAGGTGATGCTTTTCCTAGCAGGCTGGGAAATGACTATCAGCCAAATGCTGGTTCATTTTCACTGTCAGCATTAGTCTACGCTACACAATACTTCAACCAACCATCATTCTGCTTTGAGTTGGCCGATGTTGCTGATGATTTTGTGGATTTAATATCCACTGCGGCTGTGAGTTCAAAGATGAATTTTCTGCCCTCCACCAAGGGTGCCGGGTGTGGTTTGCAGGTGTTCAAAGAGTATTTATAAATCAATTGAAGTATAGCACCGTTTGTTAAAAAAAAGTATTTTTTACTTGCAGAGCTTAAAAGCAGAGCTTTCACTCTGCAGCACCACATTTTCCACTGGAAAGAAGGAGATAAAGAAGCCTGCGTTGGGATAGGATAATCCCATTTACCGGCCAGATGAACTGGTGGATGAGCAAGGAAGGTTTCCAGAGTCTTCAGACGAGCAGATGTGGTGGTTGGTTGGTTCCAGCAAAACAAATAAACTAAACAAAAAGAGGGGAAAAAAACAAAAGTGTTTAGTTTGTCTTCCTTTTTTGTATTTTTGTTGTGTTTCCACTGGAAATCAGGAAGGCTCTGGGAGCAAGTACAGCAGGGAATCGAACCCACGGCACACACACAGACAGATTGATGAGTGGCTGATTTGTTTGAACTACAGTCCTTCACAAAGTGTTCCTTTGGTTTAGTTTATCCACACATGGAGAAAAAAAGATGGTTTTATAGCGCAGTCCACTGACTGTTGGGAATATCTCATGTCTCCCAGTGGCAAAACATGAATCCGTGAAAGCAGCTGCAGAAAATGGTGAGTATTTAAAAGCAATCAGGCTTTGTTATAAGATCTCTGAGTTTAATCTTTAAATCTTAATTGTGGGAAAATATTGAGAATTCTCAGAAGAATTCTGACTTCAATCTCAACAGACTTCTCATGTTTTCTCATTATTAAGCTTGATCTCAGAATCCTGTTTTTTGACAAGAATCTTTTGTTTATGAGTTTATTCTCCAAATTATGGAAAATCCTTCCATTCCATAATGTGGCCTTGGTAAGTTCAAGATGTTTAACAGACGTGCACTCGGGCTGCAAAAATACCATCAGCTGCTGGTGTGACTCTGCTCAAAATTTACGTCAGAGTCCTGATGTAACACATTTGTTTGGCAGATTTAAAAATAACTTGAGCTGCAGGCCTATTTGTTTTCTGACCAGCTAAATCTGAAACTTCAGCATCAAAGTTTTATCTCCCATCAGAGCTCGTTGGCGCTCCGCTCTGTTGAGCTGACACCGAGAATCGCCCAACAAAGTCTATGGTTTCTCGAACTCATCAGCTGTGATCAAACTGTTGTGACTCTCTTTAAAACTGACAAAAATGCACTTTGAGAGTGTGACAGTGATTCTCACTTGTTTGTGATTATGAAAGTCATTCATATTTTTATTTTCTCTTTGGTTTGACTTCTTTGAACCCACACTGGTTTTGTGCTACAGGTGCTAACTTTGCAGTGTTGGTGCTGAATTGAATGACTGACACAAGGATGTCATCCTGTTTCTCCTCTATTCGTTCAGAGTGAAGCGTTTAAGAGCAGTGACTTCCTTTGAGTTATTCTCTGAGGGACTGATAGCGCTGCTGCCCCCGCAGGTTGGGATGACCATGCCAAATCACCTTGTGTGCTTTCCAAAGGGTTTCTACTGTGAGGAACCGCTTGAATCCATTTTCATGTTATCATCTGTGAGAAACTCCTGTGTATTCCCCTGAAAGATCTGTTTCAGATGTTTTGGCAAAACCACATCTCGTGAGATAAATACATTGTTGTGGGCTAATGTCTGTTTTTGGCATTGGAAACTAGTTTCAGAAAAAAAATCTCAGCTAGCTTTTTCTGGAGCTTTAACTGATATCAAACCCTTGGCAGATAAGAGCTCTGGAAAAAGCCAGTAACTTGATCTTGACATGGAAAATATTGACAAATTTAACAGCCGGATGTCTTGAGGTCCAGTTAAAACAAGTAAATCACAATGGGATCTGTGAATAAGGTCTTGAGTTTTAAAACCCGTAAAAGATATACAGTAAAAAAGGAAAAAGGATTTCCAAACATTTGTTTCAGGTCTAAATGCTGTCACGGGCCACTTGGTGGAAAAAGTGAATCAGAATGAATCAGTCTTAGTGTGGACATCTGTGCTTTCGGTTTTGAAGGCCATGCACTATTCTCGAATTAGAAAACTCTTCCTCTGTGAAAACTGACACCACACCAGCGTCTGGTGGTCGGCTTTGCAGATTTCCACTCTCTGTTCCGATGAATTTTACATTCTGGAAGAGTCTTGGTTTCCTTGCGCCCCATTTTCGATCTGTCTGTATGCAGTCGTGTTCACGCCCAATGGCAATTCCCTTTTGTAGATCTTCTTTCTGTTAGTTTTGTTCGTGCAACACTTGTATAATATTGTATTTCCTACGATATTTGAAAACTTTTTTGTTCAATAAAATTGATCTGAAAAAAAAAAAAAGTCTGTGCAGTTTTCAGAACGTGTTGACTCACTTCAGCAGGTCCAGTACTGACGATCTCTATCGCTGAGAAAGTTTAATTTCATCACCATGTGATCAGGCTGTTTATTCTTTTAGACTCAACAATCCAAAAGTCATGTGTCAGTGGACTGCTGTTGAATATCTGGGAAATAAACCTATGCCTTTTATTTGTGAGAGCCATGACTTGTTGGTAAACCTGAAATCATTAACCATTAAAAAAAAAAAATCAACTAGTTTGACAACTGATTCATTTTAATGTCCTTTTTTTCCAGCAAAAATACCAAACATTGACTCCAGCTTCTTGGCTGCAGCTTTTCTTATTTTCTTGTACCTACAGCTCTACGTTGAGGAACACTGAGGAAATTACTGAAAGGAAAACTTTGAGGTTTCAGTGCGTATGTGGTGAATGGAAGAAGAAATCTGTCATCAATGGAGCATGGATTCTGTGATTCATCATTGCAACAGGTAAATAAAGAGTGGAGCCTCCACAAAGAGCCTGAGTCACAGTGGGAGAAGAGTCAAAACGTTAACACTACATTTTATTTAGCTTTGTTTACTCATTCATCATTAAGCAGACTTGAAGTTTCCTAATGGATGATAAAGTGATGGAACATTATATATTTTTTAAATATATTTATTCAGCTGTAGCTCCACAGAGACAAAAGTGCAGGTGGCACCAGAAGATGAAATCAAACCGATAAAAGTTTATTACAGCCGTGATTTTAACCATATTTATGTCTAATGTCTGATTTACATTAAAAACTCTTGCTCAACACGTGGTAAATATAAGCACAGTAGCTGAAATGCTGTTATTACAGGTTAAGGACATTTACAGCCTATATTCAAAAACTACAATAAACATTATTTAGTCCCATATTAGTCCCACAGTCATTCTCATTGTGTCATAGTCTTTACAAGTGTCTCTGTTGTTTTCCCCTTGCCTGTGTTTCTTGTTTGATCCCAGTTTGTGATCTTGTGATTTTGTGTGTGTGTGTGTGTGTGTGTTCTGGCCTGGGCGTGGTGACCTACTTTCATCTTCCGGTCAGTCCATTTGCACACCTGGTCTCTCTCATCTCAGCAACTGCACCACCAGACTTTCCACCACAGACACCAGGCTTTCCTCTCCACTCTTCACCAGATTCATCCACAAGCTGTAGCAGTAAATGTTCGGCTGACTTCCTTGTTTACGTCTCTTCTTCCTCGTGTTTTCCCCTGGCTAACTCTTGTCCACCTATGTCTCGGGTTCACTATTCCCTGGGTCACCAGATTCCAGGCACCTCGCTCAGAGCCTCGCCTCTGTTCTACCTGCTTCCCTCTACATTCAGCGCAGGCTCTGGAGGCACTTTATTCCAGCTCTCTCTCTCTCTGTTTCTGCCTACCATGCCTGCCATGCTATACTCGCCTGCATTATACATATTTATTGGAATTCTATTTTTTTTAACTAAACAACTTTCAGTGCACACAATGCCAAACAGCAGCACTGTGGAGGTGTAAATATCACAGACAACTGGGAAACAGCCACTTGTTCTCTTTATTAACTGCTGCTGTTACATAACTGAAACTGAATCTATGCACTATTTTTATACAATTTGGGGATCAGCGGGTCACTCACTCCCAGAGCCTTCAGAGTTTTTATGCAGCACACTGGGGCAGTTTTGACAGCTGCCATTCCAGGCACAAACATCTGGATTTGAAGCTGAAAGGCTACAAAATGCCTGAAATTTTCCTGCCTCGCAACATCAGGCTCAGGGCTAACAAGCTAAGCGGCAGCTACACGCAGCTACATCCAGTCCCCGAGTCCGACCCGACTAGCTCGACCCCGTGTAACCGCGACACAGAACATACAACAAAGATCATAATGTTGCTGCTGTTTTAAACATGACTGTTTCAGATAGAGAGGTTTTAGGTGGAGCTGCAGGATTTGGTGGAGTTGTGGGGGGAAATTTATTTCTAGGCTATTTTGTGTCTGTAAAAATAGCCTGACTAACTGTGAAACAATCATTATTATTTCATATTAACAAAATATATTAAACATTATTATTATTATTGTTGTCATATTATTAATGATAATAAAATAATGGATATGTTGCAATCTTTTTTACCTGTTTTTCTGAACTTATAATTCTATATGTAACCTACTGTGTTTTTATTGCTGGAGCGCTACAGAGATCTCGTGCATTTTCTACATTTCTACTGTTTGTGTGCTCTTTACATGTCCAAATCCTTTGCTTTCTCTACTTTCTCAACAATTACAATCATCGTCAAAATCGGCCAAAAAAAGTCAAAAAAATTTTTGACCTCAAAATGTCATAAAAAAACGTCATACTATAGTAAGGCGTCAAAATCGGTCAAGAAAATGTTTGACCTCAAAATGTCATAAAAAACCTCATAGTATAGTAAGGCGTCAAAATCGGCCGAAAAATGTCAAAAACATTTTTGACCTCAAAATGTCATAAAAAACGTCATAGTATAGTAAGGCGTTTTTTTCGGCCAAAAAAAGTCCAAATTTTTTTTTACCTCAAAATGTCATAAAAAATGTCATAGTATAGTATGTCGTTTTTTTCGGCCAAAAAAAGTCAAAAATTTTTTTGACCTCAAAATTTCATAAAAAACGTCATGGTATAGTATGGCGTTTTTTTCAGCCAAAAAAAGTCAAAACTTTTTTTCACCTCAAAATGTCATAAAAAACGTCATAGTATAGTAAGGCGTCAAAATCAGACAAAAAAAGTCAAAAAAATTTTTTACCTCAAAATGTCATAAAAAAACGTCATACTGTAGTAAGGCGTCAAAATCGGTCAAAAAAAGTGAAATTTTTTTGACCTCAAAATTTCATAAAAAACGTCATAGTATAGTATGTCATTTTTTTTTGGCCAAAAAAAAGTCAAAAAATTTTTTCACCTCAAAATGTCATAAAAAACATCATAGTATAATAAGGCGTCAAAATCGGACAAAAAAAGTCAAAAAAATTTTTTGACCTCAAAATGTCATAAAAAACGTCATACTATAGTAAGGTGTCAAAATCGGCCAAAAAAAGTCAAAAAAATTTTTGACCTCAAAATGTCATAAAAAACGTCATAGTATAGTAAGACGTCAAAATCGGCCAAAAAAAGTGAAAATTTTTTTTGACCTCAAAATGTCATAAAAAACGTCATACTATAGTAAGGCGTCAAAATCGGTCAAAAAAAGTGAAAAAATTTTTTGACCTCAAAATGTCATAAAAAACGTCATAGTATAGTAAGGCGTTTTTTTCGGCCAAAAAAAGTCAAAAATTTTTTTCACCTCAAAATGTCATAAAAAATGTCATAGTATAGTATGTTGTTTTTTTCGGCCAAAAAAAGTCCAAATTTTTTTTCACCTCAAAATGTCATAAAAAACGTCATACTATAGTAAGGCGTCAAAATCGGCCAAAAAAAGTGAAATTTTTTTTTCACCTCAAAATGTCATAAAAAACGTCATAGTATAGTATGGCGTTTTTTTTAGCCAAAAAAAGTCAAAATTTTTTTTGACCTCAAACTGTCATAAAAAACGTCATAGTATAGTAAGCCGTTTTTTTCGGCCAAAAAAAGTCAAAATTTTTTTTCACCTCAAAGTGTCATAAAAAATGTCATAGTATAGTATGTTGTTTTTTTCGGCCAAAAAAAGTCACAATTTTTTTTCACCTCAAAATGTCATAAAAAACGTCATACTATAGTAAGGCGTCAAAATTGGTCAAAAAAAGTCAAAAAATTTTTTGACCTAAAAATGTCATAAAAAACGTCATAGTATAGTATGTCGTTTTTTTCGACCAAAAAAAGTCACAATTTTTTTTCACCTCAAAATGTCATAAAAAACGTCATAGTATAGTAAGGCGTGTTTTTCGGCCAAAAAAAGTCACAATTTTTTTTGACCTCAAAATGTCATAAAAAACATCATAGTATAGTAAGGCGTTTTTTTCGGCCAAAAAAACTCAAAATTTTTTTTGATCTCAAAATGTCATAAAAAACATCATAGTATAGTAAGGCGTCAAAATCGGACAAAAAAAGTCAAAAAAAATTTTTCACCTCAAAATGTCATAAAAACCGTCATAATATAGTATGTCGTTTTTTTTGGCCAAAAAAAGTCCAAATTTTTTTTCACCTCAAAATGTCATAAAAAACGTCATAGTATAGTAAGGCGTCAAAATCGGTCAAAAAAAGTCAAAAAATTTTTTGACCTCAAAATGTCATAAAAAACGTCATAGTACAGTAAGCCGTTTTTTTCGGCCAAAAAAAGTCAAAATTTTTTTTGACCTCAAAATGTCATAAAAAACGTCATAGTATAGTATGCCGTTTTTTTCGGCCAAAAAAAGTGAAAATTTTTTTTCACCTCAAAATGTCATAAAAAACGTCATAGTATAGTATGGCGTTTTTTTTAGCCAAAAAAAGTCAAAATTTTTTTTGACCTCAAACTGTCATAAAAAACGTCATAGTATAGTAAGCCGTTTTTTTCGGCCAAAAAAAGTCAAAATTTTTTTTCACCTCAAAGTGTCATAAAAAATGTCATAGTATAGTATGTTGTTTTTTTCGGCCAAAAAAAGTCACAATTTTTTTTCACCTCAAAATGTCATAAAAAACGTCATACTATAGTAAGGCGTCAAAATTGGTCAAAAAAAGTCAAAAAATTTTTTGACCTAAAAATGTCATAAAAAACGTCATAGTATAGTATGTCGTTTTTTTCGACCAAAAAAAGTCACAATTTTTTTTCACCTCAAAATGTCATAAAAAACGTCATAGTATAGTAAGGCGTGTTTTTCGGCCAAAAAAAGTCACAATTTTTTTTTACCTCAAAATGTCATAAAAAACATCATAGTATAGTATGGCGTCAAAATTGGACAAAAATAGTCAAAAATTTTTTTGACCTCAAAATGTCATAAAACACGTCATAGTATAGTATGGCATTTTTTTCGGCGAAAGAAAGTCAAAAATTTTTTTCACCTCAAAATGTCATAAAAAACATCATAGTATGTCGTTTTTTTCGGCAAAAAAAAGTCAAAAATTTTTTTCACCTCAAAATGTCATAAAAAACATCATAGTATAGTAAGACGTCAAAATCGGACAAAAAAAGTCAAAAAAATTTTTGACCTCAAAATGTCATAAAAAACATCATAGTATAGTATGTCGTTTTTTTCGGCCAGAAAAAGTCAAAAAAAAATTTTGACCTCAAAATGTCATAAAAAACATCATAGTATAATATGTCGTTTTTTTCGGCCAAAAAAAGTCAAAAATTTTTTGACCTCAAAATGTCATAAAAAAACGTCATAGTATAGTATGTCGTTTTTTTCGACCAAAGAAAGTCACAATTTTTTTTCACCTCAAAATGTCATAAAAAACGTCACAGTATAGTATGTCGTTTTTTTTTCGACCAAAAAAAGTCACAATTTTTTTGACCTCAAAATGTCATAAGAAACGTCATAGTATAGTATGTCGTTTTTTTCGACCAAAAAAGTCACAATTTTTTTTCACCTCAAAATGTCATAAAAAACGTCATAGTATAGTATGTCGTTTTTTTCGACCAAAAAAAGTCACAATTTTTTTTCACCTCAAAATGTCATAAAAAACGTCATAGTATAGTATGTCGTTTTTTTCGACCAAAAAAAGTCACAATTTTTTTTCACCTCAAAATGTCATAAAAAACGTCATAGTATAGTATGTCGTTTTTTTCGACCAAAAAAAGTCACAATTTTTTTTCACCTCAAAATGTCATAAAAAACGTCATAGTATAGTATGTCGTTTTTTTCGGCCAGAAAAAGTCAAAAAAAATTTTGACCTCAAAATGTCATAAAAAACGTCATAGTATAGTATGTCGTTTTTTTCGGCCAAAAAAAGTCAAAAAATTTTTTGACCTCAAAATGTCATAAAAAACATCATAGTATAGTAAGGCGTTTTTTTTCGGCCAAAAAAACTCAAAATTTTTTTTGATCTCAAAATGTCATAAAAAAACATCATAGTATAGTAAGGCGTCAAAATCGGACAAAAAAAGTCAAAAAAAATTTTTCACCTCAAAATGTCATAAAAACCGTCATAATATAGTATGTCGTTTTTTTTGGCCAAAAAAAGTCCAAATTTTTTTTCACCTCAAAATGTCATAAAAAACGTCATAGTATAGTAAGGCGTCAAAATCGGACAAAAAAAGTCCAAAAATTTTTTGACCTCAAAATGTCATAAAAAACGTCATAGTATAGTATGGCGTTTTTTTTTTGGCCAAAAAAAGTCAAAATTTTTTTGACCTCAAAATGTCATAAAAAACGTCATAGTATAGTAAGGCGTCAAAATCGGACAAAAAAAGTCAAAAAATTTTTTGACCTCAAAATATCATAAAACACATCATAGTATAGTATGGCGTTTTTTTTCGGCGAAATAAAGTCAAAAAATTTTTTCACCTCAAAATGTCATAAAAAACGTCATAGTATAGTATGTCGTTTTTTTCGGCCAGAAAAAGTCAAAAAAAATTTTGACCTCAAAATGTCATAAAAAACGTCATAGTATAGTAAGACGTCAAAATCGGCCAAAAAAAGTCAAAATTTTTTTTGACCTCAAAATGTCATAAAAAACGTCATACTATAGTAAGGCGTCAAAATCGGTCAAAAAAAGTCAAAAAATTTTTTGACCTCAAAATGTCATAAAAAACGTCATAGTATAGTAAGGCGTTTTTTTCGGCCAAAAAAAGTCAAAAAATTTTTTCACCTCAAAATGTCATAAAAAATGTCATAGTATAGTATGTTGTTTTTTTCGGCCAAAAAAAGTCCAAATTTTTTTTCACCTCAAAATGTCATAAAAAACGTCATACTATAGTAAGGCGTCAAAATCGGTCAAAAAAAGTGAAATTTTTTTTTGACCTCAAAATGTCATAAAAAACGTCATAGTACAGTAAGCCGTTTTTTTCGGCCAAAAAAAGTCAAAATTTTTTTTGACCTCAAAATGTCATAAAAAACGTCATAGTATAGTATGCCGTTTTTTTCGGCCAAAAAAAGTGAAATTTTTTTTTCACCTCAAAATGTCATAAAAAACGTCATAGTATAGTATGGCGTTTTTTTTAGCCAAAAAAAGTCAAAATTTTTTTTGACCTCAAACTGTCATAAAAAACGTCATAGTATAGTAAGCCGTTTTTTTCGGCCAAAAAAAGTCAAAATTTTTTTTCACCTCAAAGTGTCATAAAAAATGTCATAGTATAGTATGTTGTTTTTTTCGGCCAAAAAAAGTCACAATTTTTTTTCACCTCAAAATGTCATAAAAAACGTCATACTATAGTAAGGCGTCAAAATTGGTCAAAAAAAGTCAAAAAATTTTTTGACCTAAAAATGTCATAAAAAACGTCATAGTATAGTATGTCGTTTTTTTCGACCAAAAAAAGTCACAATTTTTTTTCACCTCAAAATGTCATAAAAAACGTCATAGTATAGTAAGGCGTGTTTTTCGGCCAAAAAAAGTCACAATTTTTTTTTACCTCAAAATGTCATAAAAAACATCATAGTATAGTATGGCGTCAAAATTGGACAAAAATAGTCAAAAATTTTTTTGACCTCAAAATGTCATAAAACACGTCATAGTATAGTATGGCATTTTTTTCGGCGAAAGAAAGTCAAAAATTTTTTTCACCTCAAAATGTCATAAAAAAACATCATAGTATGTCGTTTTTTTCGGCAAAAAAAAGTCAAAAAATTTTTTCACCTCAAAATGTCATAAAAAACATCATAGTATAGTAAGACGTCAAAATCGGACAAAAAAAGTCAAAAAAATTTTTCACCTCAAAATGTCATAAAAAACGTCATAGTATAGTATGTCGTTTTTTTCGACCAAAAAAAGTCACAATTTTTTTTCACCTCAAAATGTCATAAAAAACGTCATAGTATAGTAAGGCGTCAAAATCGGACAAAAAAAGTCAAAATTTTTTTTGACCTCAAAATGTCATAAAAAACATCATAGTATAGTAAGGCGTCAAAATCGGACAAAAAAAGTCAAAAAATTTTTTGACCTCAAAATGTCATAAAAAACGTCATAGTATAGTATGTCGTTTTTTTCGGCCAAAAAAAGTGAAATTTTTTTTTCACCTCAAAATGTCATAAAAAACTTCATAGTATAGTAAGGCGTCAAAATCTGACAAAAAAAGTAAAAAATTTTTTGGACCTCAAAATGTCATAAAAGACGTCATAGTATCGTATGTCGTTTTTTTCGGCCAGAAAAAGTCAAAAAAAATTTTTGACCTCAAAATGTCATAAAAAACATCATAGTATAGTATGTCGTTTTTTCGGCCAGAAAAAGTCAAAAAAAAATTTTGACCTCAAAATGTCATAAAAAACATCATAGTATAATATGTCGTTTTTTTCGGCCAAAAAAAGTCAAAAATTTTTTGACCTCAAAATGTCATAAAAAAACATCATAGTATAGTATGTCGTTTTTTTCGGCCAAAAAAAAGTCAAACATTTTTTTGACCTCAAAATTTCATAAAAAACGTCATAGTATAGTATGTCGTTTTTTTCGGCCAAAAAAAGTCACAATTTTTTTTCAACTCAAAATGTCATAAAAAACGTCATAGTATAGTAAGGCGTTTTTTTTCGGCCAAAAAAACTAAAAATTTTTTTTTACTTCAAAATGTCATAAAAAAACGTCATAGTATAGTATGTGGTTTTTTTCGGCCAAAAAAAGTAAAAAAAAAATTTTGACCTCAAAATGTCATAAAAAACATCATAGTATAGTAAGGCGTCAAAATCGGACAAAAAAAGTCAAAAAAATTTTTGACCTCAAAATGTCATAAAAAACGTCATAGTATAGTATGTCGTTTTTTTCAACCAAAATAAGTCACAATTTTTTTTCAACTCAAAATGTCATAAAAAACGTCATAGCAAAGTATGTAGTTTTTTTTCGACCAAAAAAAGTCACAATTTTTTTGACCTCAAAATGTCATAAAAAATGTCATAGTATAGTATGTCGTTTTTTTTCGGCCAAAAAAAGTCAAAAAAATTTTTGACCTCAAAATTTCATAAAAAACGTCATAGTATAGTAAGGCGTCAAAATCGGACAAAAAAAGTCAAAATTTTTTTTGACCTCAAAATGTCATAAAAAACATCATAGTATAGTAAGGCGTCAAAATCGGCCGAAAAAAGTCAAAAAATTTTTTGACCTCAAAATGTCATAAAAAACGTCATAGTATAGTATGTCGTTTTTTTCGACCAAAGAAAGTCACAATTTTTTTTCACCTCAAAATGTCATAAAAAACGTCACAGTATAGTATGTCGTTTTTTTCCGACCAAAAAAAGTCACAATTTTTTTTACCTCAAAATGTCATAAAAAACGTCATAGTATAGTATGTCGTTTTTTTTGGCCAAAAAAAGTCACAATTTTTTTTCACCTCAAAATGTCATAAAAAACGTCATAGTATAGTATGTCGTTTTTTTTCGGCCAGAAAAAGTCAAAAAAAATTTTGACCTCAAAATGTCATAAAAAACGTCATAGTATAGTATGTCGTTTTTTTTGGCCAAAAAAAGTCAAAAAATTTTTTGACCTCAAAATGTCATAAAAAACATCATAGTATAGTAAGGCGTTTCTTTCGGCCAAAAAAACTCAAAATTTTTTTTGATCTCAAAATGTCATAAAAAACATCATAGTATAGTAAGGCGTCAAAATCGGACAAAAAAAGTCAAAAAAATTTTTGACCTCAAAATGTCATAAAAAACGTCATAGCAAAGTATGTCGTTTTTTTTCGACCAAAAAAAGTCACAATTTTTTTGACCTCAAAATGTCATAAAAAATGTCATAGTATAGTATGTCCTTTTTTTCGGCCAAAAAGAGTCAAAAAATTTTTTCACCTCAAAATGTCATAAAAAACGTCATAGTATAGTAAGGCGTCAAAATCGGACAAAAAAGGTCAAAAAAAATTTTCACCTCAAAATGTTATAAAAAACGTCATACTATAGTATGCCGTTTTTTTCAGCCAAAAAAATTCAAAATTTTTTTTCACCTCAAAATGTCATAAAAAATGTCATAGTATAGTATGGTATGTCTTTTTTTTCGGCCAAAAAAAGTCAAAAAAATTTTTCACCTCAAAATGTCATAAAAAACGTCATAGTATAGTAAGGCGTCAAAATTGGACAAAAAAAGTCAACATTTTTTTTTACCTCAAAATGTCATAAAAAACGTCATAGTATAGTATGTCGTTTTTTTCTGCCAAAAAAAGTCAAAAATTTTTTTGACCTCAAAATGTCATAAAAAACATCATAGTATAGTAAGGCGTCAAAATCGGACAAAAAAAGTCAAAAAAATTTTTCACCTCAAAATGTCATAAAAAACGTCATAGTATAGTATGTCGTTTTTTTCGACCAAAAAAAGTCACAATTTTTTTTCACCTCAAAATGTCATAAAAAACGTCATAGTATAGTATGTCGTTTTTTTCGAACAAAAAAAGTCAAAATTTTTTTTGACCTCAAAATGTCATAAAAAACATCATAGTATAGTAAGGCGTCAAAATCGGACAAAAAAAGTCAAAAAATTTTTTGACCTCAAAATGTCATAAAAAACATCATAGTATAGTAAGGCGTCAAAATCGGACAAAAAAAGTCAAAAAATTTTTTGACCTCAAAATGTCATAAAAAACATCATAGTATAGTAAGGCGTCAAAATCGGACAAAAAAAGTCAAAAAAATTTTTCACCTCAAAATGTCATAAAAAACGTCATAGTATAGTATGGTATGTCGTTTTTTTTCGGCCAAAAAAAGTCAAATTTTTTTTCACCTCAAAATTTCATAAAAAATGTCATAGTATAGTATGGTATGTCGTTTTTTTCGGCCAAAAAAAGTCAAAAAATTTTTTCACCTCAAAATGTCATAAAAAACGTCATAGTATAGTATGGCGTTTTTTTTTGGCCAAAAAAACTCAAAATTTTTTTGACCTCAAAATGTCATAAAAAACATCATAGTATAGTAAGGCGTCAAAATCGGACAAAAAAAGTCAAAAAAATTTTTCACCTCAAAATGTCATAAAAAACGTCATAGTATAGTATGTCGTTTTTTTCGACCAAAAAAAGTCACAATTTTTTTTGACCTCAAAATGTCATAAAAAACGTCATAGTATAGTATGTCGTTTTTTTCGACCAAAAAAAGTCACAATTTTTTTTTACCTCAAAATGTCATAAAAAACGTCATAGTATAGTAAGGCGTCAAAATCGGACAAAAAAAGTCAAAAAAATTTTTGACCTCAAAATGTCATAAAAAACGTCATAGTATAGTATGTCGTTTTTTTCAACCAAAATAAGTCACAATTTTTTTTCAACTCAAAATGTCATAAAAAACGTCATAGCAAAGTATGTCCTTTTTTTCGGCCAAAAAAAGTCAAAAAATTTTTTCACCTCAAAATGTCATAAAAAACGTCATAGTATAGTAAGGCGTCAAAATCGGACAAAAAAAGTCAAAAAAAATTTTCACCTCAAAATGTCATAAAAAACGTCATACTATAGTATGCCGTTTTTTTCAGCCAAAAAAATTCAAAATTTTTTTTCACCTCAAAATGTCATAAAAAATGTCATAGTATAGTATGGTATGTCTTTTTTTTTCGGCCAAAAAAAGTCAAAAAAATTTTTCACCTCAAAATGTCATAAAAAACGTCATAGTATAGTAAGGCGTCAAAATTGGACAAAAAAAGTCAACATTTTTTTTTACCTCAAAATGTCATAAAAAACATCATAGTATAGTAAGGCGTCAAAATCGGACAAAAAAAGTCAAAAAATTTTTTCACCTCAAAATGTCATAAAAAACGTCATAGTATAGTATGTCGTTTTTTTCTGCCAAAAAAAGTCAAAAATTTTTTTGACCTCAAAATGTCATAAAAAACATCATAGTATAGTAAGGCGTCAAAATCGGACAAAAAAAGTCAAAAAAATTTTTCACCTCAAAATGTCATAAAAAACGTCATAGTATAGTATGTCGTTTTTTTAGACCAAAAAAAGTCACAATTTTTTTTCACCTCAAAATGTCATAAAAAACGTCATAGTATAGTATGTCGTTTTTTTTCGGCCAAAAAAAGTCAAAAATTTTTTTCACCTCAAAATGTCATAAAAAACGTCATAGTATAGTATGTCGTTTTTTTCGGCCAAAAAAAGTCAAAAAATTTTTTCACCTCAAAATGTCATAAAAAACGTCATAGTATAGTAAGGCGTCAAAATCGGACAAAAAAAGTCAAAATTTTTTTGACCTCAAAATGTCATAAAAAACGTCATAGTATAGTATGGCGTTTTTTTTGGCCGAAAAAAGTCAAAATTTTTTTTGACCTCAAAATGTCATAAAAAACATCATAGTATAGTATGGCGTTTTTTTCGGCCAAAAAAAGTCAAAATTTTTTTTGACCTCAAAATGTCATAAAAAACGTCATAGTATAGTATGGCGTTTTTTTTTTTGCCAAAAAAAGTCAAAATTTTTTTCACCTCAAAATGTCATAAAAAACGTCATAGTATAGTATGCCGTTTTTTTCAGCCAAAAAAATTCAAAATTTTTTTTCACCTCAAAATGTCATAAAAAATGTCATAGTATAGTATGGTATGTCTTTTTTTTTCGGCCAAAAAAAGTCAAAAAATTTTTTCACCTCAAAATGTCATAAAAAACGTCATAGTATAGTAAGGCGTCAAAATTGGACAAAAAAAGTCAACATTTTTTTTTACCTCAAAATGTCATAAAAAACGTCATAGTATAGTAAGGCGTCAAAATCGGACAAAAAAAGTCAAAAAAAATTTTCACCTCAAAATGTCATAAAAAACGTCATACTATAGTATGCCGTTTTTTTCAGCCAAAAAAATTCAAAATTTTTTTTCACCTCAAAATGTCATAAAAAATGTCATAGTATAGTATGGTATGTCTTTTTTTTTCGGCCAAAAAAAGTCAAAAAAATTTTTGACCTCAAAATGTCATAAAAAACGTCATAGTATAGTAAGGCGTCAAAATCGGACAAAAAAAGTCAAAAAATTTTTTTTGACCTCAAAATGTCATAAAAAACGTCATAGTATAGTATGTCGTTTTTTTCGACCAAAAAAAGTCAAAAAAATTTTTTCACCTCAAAATGTCATAAAAAACGTCATAGTATAGTATGTCGTTTTTTTTCGGCAAAAAAAAGTCACATTTTTTTTTGACCTCAAAATGTCATAAAAAACATCATAGTATAGTAAGGCGTTTTTTTCGGCCAAAAAAACTCAAAATTTTTTTTGATCTCAAAATGTCATAAAAAACATCATAGTATAGTAAGGCGTCAAAATCGGACAAAAAAAGTCAAAAAAATTTTTGACCTCAAAATGTCATAAAAAACGTCATAGTATAGTATGTCGTTTTTTTCAACCAAAATAAGTCACAATTTTTTTTCAACTCAAAATGTCATAAAAAACGTCATAGCAAAGTATGTCGTTTTTTTTCGACCAAAAAAAGTCACAATTTTTTTGACCTCAAAATGTCATAAAAAATGTCATAGTATAGTATGGTATGTCTTTTTTTTTCGGCCAAAAAAAGTCAAAAAATTTTTTCACCTCAAAATGTCATAAAAAACGTCATAGTATAGTAAGGCATCAAAATTGGACAAAAAAAGTCAACATTTTTTTTTACCTCAAAATGTCATAAAAAACATCATAGTATAGTAAGGCGTCAAAATCGGACAAAAAAAGTCAAAAAATTTTTTCACCTCAAAATGTCATAAAAAACGTCATAGTATAGTATGTCGTTTTTTTCTGCCAAAAAAAGTCAAAAATTTTTTTGACCTCAAAATGTCATAAAAAACATCATAGTATAGTAAGGCGTCAAAATCGGACAAAAAAAGTCAAAAAATTTTTTCACCTCAAAATGTCATAAAAAACGTCATAGTATAGTATGTCGTTTTTTTCGGACAGAAAAAGTCAAAAAAAATTTTGACCGCAAAATGTCATAAAAAACATCATAGTATAATATGTCGTTTTTTTCGGCCAAAAAAAGTCAAAAATTTTTTTCACCTCAAAATGTCATAAAAAACGTCATAGTATAGTAAGGCGTCAAAATCGGACAAAAAAAGTCAAAAAATTTTTTGACCTCAAAATGTCATAAAAAACATCATAGTATAGTAAGGCGTCAAAATCGGACAAAAAAAGTCAAAAAAAATTTTCACCTCAAAATGTCATAAAAAACGTCATAGTATAGTATGTCGTTTTTTTCGACCAAAAAAAGTCACAATTTTTTTTGATCTCAAAATGTCATAAAAAACATCATAGTATAGTATGGCGTTTTTTTCGACCAAAAAAAGTCAAAATTTTTTTTGACCTCAAAATGTCATAAAAAACGTCATAGTATAGTATGGCGTTTTTTTTTTGCCAAAAAAAGTCACAATTTTTTTTCACCTCAAAATGTCATAAAAAACGTCATAGTATAGTATGGCGTTTTTTTTGGCCAAAAAAAGTCAAAATTTTTTTTGACCTCAAAATGTCATAAAAAACATCATAGTATAGTATGGCGTTTTTTTCGGCCAAAAAAAGTCAAAATTTTTTTTGACCTCAAAATGTCATAAAAAACGTCATAGTATAGTATGGCGTTTTTTTTTTGCCAAAAAAAGTCAAAATTTTTTTCACCTCAAAATGTCATAAAAAACGTCATAGTATAGTAAGGCGTCAAAATCGGACAAAAAAAGTCAAAAAATTTTTTGACCTCAAAATGTCATAAAAAACGTCATAGTATAGTAAGCCGTCAAAATCGGACAAAAAAAGTCAAAAATTTTTTGGACCTCAAAATGTCATAAAACACGTCATAGTATAGTATGGCGTTTTTTTCGGCGAAATAAAGTCAAAAATTTTTTTCACCTTAAAATGTCATAAAAAACGTCATAGTATACTAAGGCGTCAAAATCGGACAAAAAAAGTCAAAAAAATTTTTGACCTCAAAATGTCATAAAAAACGTCATAGTATAGTAAGGCGTCAAAATCGGACAAAAAAAGTCAAAAAATTTTTTTGACCTCAAAATGTCATAAAAAACGTCATAGTATAGTATGTCGTTTTTTTCGACCAAAAAAAGTCAAAAAAATTTTTTCACCTCAAAATGTCATAAAAAACGTCATAGTATAGTATGTCGTTTTTTTCGGCAAAAAAAAGTCACATTTTTTTTTGACCTCAAAATGTCATAAAAAACATCATAGTATAGTAAGACGTCAAAATCGGACAAAAAAAGTCAAAAAAAATTTTGACCTCAAAATGTCATAAAAAGCGTCATAGTATAGTACGTCGTTTTTTTCGACCAAAAAAAGTCACAATTTTTTTTCACCTCAAAATGTCATAAAAAACGTCATAGTATAGTATGTCGTTTTTTTCGACCAAAAAAAGTCACAATTTTTTTTGACCTCAAAATGTCATAAAAAACGTCATAGTATAGTAAGGCGTTTTTTTCGGCCAAAAAAACTCAAAATTTTTTTTGATCTCAAAATGTCATAAAAAACGTCATAGTATAGTAAGGCGTTTTTTTCGGCCAAAAAAACTCAAAATTTTTTTTGATCTCAAAATGTCATAAAAAACGTCATAGTATAGTATGTCATTTTTTTCGGCCAAAAAAAGTCAAAAAATTTTTTCACCTCAAAATGTCATAAAAAAACATCATAGTATAGTAAGACGTCAAAATCGGACAAAAAAAGTCAAAAAAAATTTTTTGACCTCAAAATGTCATAAAAAACGTCATAGTATAGTATGTCGTTTTTTTCGGCCAAAAAAAGTCAAAAACTTTTTTTGACCTCAAAATGTCATAAAAAAACGTCATAGTATAGTATGTCGTTTTTTTCGACCAAAAAAAGTCACAATTTTTTTTCACCTCAAAATGTCATAAAAAACGTCATAGTATAGTATGTCGTTTTTTTCGGCCAAAAAAAGTAAAAAATTTTTTTCACCTCAAAATGTCATAAAAAACGTCATAGTATAGTAAGGCGTCAAAATCGGACAAAAAAAGTCAAATTTTTTTTCACCTCAAAATGTCATAAAAAACGTCATAGTATAGTAAGGCGTCAAAATCAGACAAAAAAAAGTCAAAAAATTTTTTGACCTCAAAATTTCATAAAAAACGTCATAGTATAGTATGGCATTTTTTTTGGCCAAAAAAAGTCAAAAAATTTTTTCACCTCAAAATGTCATAAAAAACGTCATAGTATAGTAAGGTGTCAAAATCGGACAAAAAAAGTCAAAAATTTTTTTCACCTCAAAATGTCATAAAAAACGTCATAGTATAGTATGTCGTTTTTTTCGACCAAAAAAAGTCACAATTTTTTTTCACCTCAAAATGTCATAAAAAACGTCATAGTATAGTATGTCGTTTTTTTCGACCAAAAAAAGTCACAATTTTTTTTCACCTCAAAATGTCATAAAAAACGTCATAGTATAGTATGTCGTTTTTTTCGACCAAAAAAAGTCACAATTTTTTTTCACCTCAAAATGTCATAAAAAACGTCATAGTATAGTATGTCGTTTTTTTCGGCCAGAAAAAGTCAAAAACTTTTTTTGACCTCAAAATGTCATAAAAAACATCATAGTATAGTAAGGCGTCAAAATCGGACAAAAAAAGTCAAAAAATTTTTTCACCTCAAAATGTCATAAAAAAACGTCATAGTATAGTATGTCGTTTTTTTCGACCAAAAAAAGTCACAATTTTTTTTCACCTCAAAATGTCATAAAAAACGTCATAGTATAGTATGTCGTTTTTTTCGGCCAAAAAAAGTCAAAAAAAAATTTGACCTCAAAATGTCATAAAAAACATCATAGTATAATATGTCGTTTTTTTCGGCCAAAAAAAGTCAAAGATTTTTTTGACCTCAAAATGTCATAAAAAAACATCATAGTATAGTAAGGCGTCAAAATCGGACAAAAAAAGTCAAAAAATTTTTTGACCTCAAAATGTCATAAAAAACGTCATAGTATAGTATGTCGTTTTTTTCGGCCAAAAAAAGTCAACATTTTTTTTCACCTCAAAATGTCATAAAAAACGTCATAGTATAGTAAGGCGTCAAAATTGGCCAAAAAAAGTCAAAAAAATTTTTGACCTCAAAATGTCATAAAAAACGTCATAGTATAGTATGTCGTTTTTTTCGGCCAAAAAAAGTCAACATTTTTTTTCACCTCAAAATGTCATAAAAAACGTCATAGTATAGTAAGGCGTCAAAATTGGCCAAAAAAAGTCAAAAAAATTTTTGACCTCAAAATGTCATAAAAAACGTCATAGGTAAGGCGTTTTTTTCTGCCAAAAAAACTCAAAAAATTTTTTCACCTCAAAATGTCATAAAAAATGTCATAGTATAGTATGTCGTTTTTTTCGGCCAAAAAAAGTCAAACATTTTTTTCACCTCAAAATGTCATAAAAAACGTCATAGTATAGTAAGGCGTCAAAATCGGCCAAAAAAAGTCATATTTTAGTATGACCTCAAAATGTCATAAAACACATCATACAGTTATAAGGTTTCAAAATATGCCAAAAAAGTCATTTTTCAGTAAGATCTCAAATCTCCATAAAAAACGTCATAGTATAGTAAGGCTTCAAAATTCCCAAAAAAGTGATTTTATATCAAGACCTCAAAATGTCATAAAACACATCATAGTATAGACTAATTTCTACGGGGAGACTTTGACAAGTTGGCCGTCAAAGAGATTATGGAGTCCACCAAAGAATTTCAGGTTTATATTAGCTATGGTATGATGCATTTCCGATAAAGATAAAGTAGAGTTAAAAACAGCAGTACTTATGGTAAAATTAAAATTTTTTAAAAACCAAATATGCGTGTTCATTAGGGGGCCGTGCTGACAATCATGTCTGTGAAACCTGAGCCACAGGCAAGAGCGTTTTAAACAGGATCTGCCGCTGGGAAGTGACAAACCACCAAGTAACAGCCACATGCCACTGAAAAAGAAACGGTAAACCATCAGCCATTTTTCCATCCCGGAGCTTCTTTGAGTTGTTGAAGTTTGGCCGCTGATCAAAACGATCAACAGTTGCTCAGTGGGAGTGAATGAAGGTAGTTTGCCCGGATAACTCAGTCAAATGTGAACACAAAACATGATAGTCAGTGGGACTTAAACTTTCCGAGCACATTATCAAGTCAAGTCGGTTTTATTGTCGATTCAGCCATATACATAGTATACAGTGACATGAAACAACGTTTCACAATTGGTGATATATATATAAATAACTGTTAAATCACCGTAGAGACAAGACAGATACAGTGTAGTGCACACACTAGTTCGAACCAATCAGACGACACACATGTACACGTGTGCAGAAACAACAGTGACATAAGCAAACAACAACAGTGACATAAAGCAAAACAACAACAGTGACATAGCACAGTTTCGCTGCAATAAGATTTCCATTGTAAATAACTTAACCGTCCTCACAATCCGCTGCAGGGCCTTATGGTCTGCAGCAGTGCAATTACCAAATCATGCTGTGATGGCGCCGTTGAGGATGTTCTCAATAGTCCCTCTGTAGAATGTTGAGTCCCCCTGTAGAATGTTGGATTGGCATAAGGACATTATATCCTATGTCCAGCGATTAATGGAGTTTTTTTTAATATCAAAGTAATTTATATCAATCATGAGCTGATAGCAAAGTCGGCATAATTTCCCAATATACAAAAAAATATTTAAAAAAACAAAACCAAACCTGCTTAACTCACCGGATCCTTGGCAATTGGACTTCCTGTTTCTTGTAAAGGTTTACATCTGTTCATAGAAAAGTGAATTTTATATAGGGCCTCTCCTTTTTTTTTTTTTTTTAAGGATGATAGGGCGGGCTCTGGGCTCTGATTGGGCTGCTGCTTGTCAGTCAAAGCTGACAACAGTGGACGCCAGGTGAGGTTAATTGACAAACATTAGCCGGATGTGGTTGTTCTCATGCAAGCATGAATAACTTCTGTAAAGAAAAATAGATGTTAAAGATAGTCACAGCCTGGCTTCATAGTAAAGTTAACACAGCTGTCAAAGTCAAACAGGTCAAAACCTGGATCATTTTTAAGCACTGTTAATGGTATTGGTGTTTCTGTGTGGCTGCTCAGCCATCACTGCTGCTGGGAGCAGAAGAGGAGTAATGGTTCGCAGTAACAGGAGCAGATGGATGTTTACGGCCCGGATACTCACCACTTCACCTCCATGACGGAAGAGATGAACGGCCACCTGCAAACCGTGAGTTACACACTCCCTCTTCCCACTCAAGCGCAGATGTTGTTTTGGAGGTTAATTTTTTAAAAATGTGCTGTTATTTGTTTGCATGGAGAGTTAAGTTGTGTTGTTGTTGCTGTTTGTATAGATTAGATTAGGGCAGGTTCTTTCTGCTTTGGCTCTTGAATCTCCCAAATTTTACTTTAGATATTTGTTGAATTGCCTGTTGACTGTAACTTGCATTTATTGCATTTATTCTCCTCTGTGTCAACTTTCAAAGATCTGTGAGTGAAACCTACAGTTTTATGATGTATGTACAGCTCTGTGCAAAGGTTTTAGACACCAGTCCCAAAGTAAGTAAAGTGAGGATTCTCTCAGAAACAATGAGTGGCTTTTATTTATAACTTAATACCAACTATGGAGCCCCTCAGGTGTCATATGGCAGGTAAAATATCAAATGGAAATCCATTCACGTGGATTAATGAACAGGTTTGTTGTGACCACCGTTACCTTTAAAACATAACAAATTCTGCCTTCTGCCTGAGTTTTTGGCTGGTAGGTTGTCCTAAGCATCTTGGACTTGCCACAGAACTCTTCTGTGGATTTAGTCTGTCTCAGTATCTTCTGTCTCTTCATATAATCCCAGACTGACTCCATGACTCTATGTACGCAGTTCTTTATGACTGGCTGTTATATTTGGGCTCGCTGTGATGCTGCAGAATGAATGTGGGGCCATTCAGAAGCCGCCCTGATGGATAAGAATCCAAACATCTGAAGTGCTTAACACTTTTTCACATAACCGTTACTGTATGCTAAGAATATAAACAAGCAGTCTGTGTAGGTTGTGGTGGGAAAATACTTTCTTCCTGATGAGAAGTGAAAAAAATCCTTTAGACAGTAATTGTCTTTTGATGTTTTATTACAAAATAAGGTTTACAGGGCAATCGATTTCTGCGGGAAGTACAGAGCTCAAGCAGCAGATTGCTACAGAGATCTGACCCCGAGCTACAGGTTCCCAGGGTTTTTGATGCCTGTTTCTCACATACCAGGGAGGCAAGGAAGGCAGGGAGAGAAAATAATCTGAAGGTCAAGTGATAAAAATAATGAGCAACTGAAATAAAGTGTAAGTTATGCTCAGAGAGACCACAGACATGAACAGGTGTCTTCACAAAGCAACATGAACAGCATACTCAGTACATTAGGTCACTACAGGTCAAGTTGTATGTACTTCACACAGAATTGAATATACAAGTTTATGAGAATATACGAGTGCATGATAAGAGAGTATATGGCTATATGATAAATTGGCATTACATAGGTCATTTTTAAAATGTGCATAAATCTGTTGTCTAATAGTTGTGTTGTGCTTTACCAGTGAGATGACAACTCTTCTGTAGTTACCCAGATGGTTTGTAAATTAATTGAGCTCTGTGATTTGGCTAAAAAATGTCTCTGGCTGACTTTTGAAGGATCTTGAACAAGGCTCATAATGGCTACATAAAATATGTTGTGCCAGAAGACTGAGGCTTAAGCTTTGGTTTTAGAAAGGCTAAATTAAGACAGCACCCTTCAAACTCTTTGAGTATCTCTGTTACTGCAGCACCATGAAAACACCAGTTCAACATGTTAACAAATCCAAACATTGACCGACCAGCTGTGCCTAGTTACGGTTGCTATGCTAAGATTGGACAGTCGGGAAGGTCTTTAACTATTAATTGACTTGGATTGCCAGACCCTGATTTTACCAGGGTCTGGTAAAATCCATCTATGTTCAGTTGTGGAAGAACTACTGAGATCCTTTACTTTAGTAAAGTACCAGTACAACAATGTAAAAGTACTCCATTACAAGCAAAAGTCCTACATTTAAAAATCAGCTTAAGTAAAACTAAATCATCAACAATTATTATCAACAAAATGTAAGTGAAGTATTAAAAGTAAAAGTGCTTGTTCTGCAGAGAACTGGATTGGTGCTTGTGACTGATATAATAAAATATACATTCTAATATATTATTAATACAGATGCATCAAGGTGTGAGCAACATTTTCCTGTTGTAGCTGCTCTAGTTTTAACTGCTGCTGTCCAGTGGTTCCCAGCCTAGGCTTTGGCCCCCTCCAAATGGTCACAAGATAAATCTCAGGGTCATGAGATGATTAATGGGAGAGGAAAGAAGAAAAAAACAAAGTTCTCATACACAGATTCAGTTGTAGGAGCCACAACTAGGCACTGATTTATTATTAAGGGTCACAAGCTGAAAAGACTGGAAACCACTCCGTTAACCTTGAGAAAGATTC
Organism: Toxotes jaculatrix; assembly: GCF_017976425.1. Lineage (NCBI taxonomy): Eukaryota > Metazoa > Chordata > Actinopteri > Toxotidae > Toxotes > Toxotes jaculatrix. The sequence goes on along the minus strand of NC_054396.1, from coordinate 26,527,447 downwards.
ATTTTTTTAGAGTGCATTATATGTTTTCTGTTTTCCGTTTTATGCTATTGTAAGTAGCATTAAAATTGTATGCTATTATAAGTTGCATAAAATGGAAATACTCAAGTAAAAGTACCTTAAAATTCAACTTAGTTAAGTTCCAGCACAGTCTATATTCCTGCCTGCAGGGTTAGGGTTAGGGTTAGTGTAACTGCAGTTGTTCACAACTTTTTCTTTTTCAGTCAGACACCAAGTGATTTCAGGCAACATTTTAGAAAATGTTTTGTTATACAGCCTTTAATCTCCTCTTTGTTTGTGAGAGCTGTTTTAGTATTTCTATAATTTCTATAAATCACAATTATTCAAGGACCCAACTTGCTTGAATGAAGTTTTGAAAGGGTCAATTCAAATTTTAGCAGAAATAATATTTCCTAACTGAATCCTAGTAATTAGTTTTTATTTTCCCAGGACTTTAGATTAAAGAATAATAAATGCACATCTTCAGGCTGAGTTCTACTCAGGGCAAGTGAGAGTTACTTATTTATTTTAAAATTCTGGTAAACTAATCCTTTCAAAGTGAAATATTTTCCCCTGTATCTGATTTCAGCTCCACTGTGGAACAAGGGTGTGAGCTGAGTTTGATAGAGTGATCAATCAGATCAATCATTCAGTGGCTGATGAATTAGTTTTAGTGGTCTCACAGAAACTCTGCTGTTTCTTTCCTTCCCTCCTGTGATCAGTACAAACACTGCTCAACCATCCTGCTGATGTGAAATCTTGTTACCAAGGTGACAGCCTCACCTCCCATTCTGTCAGTGTAGTTTGCCTGACCCTGTAGCTGTTGGGGTCATGCTGGGGTGTTTTCATTGTTTCAGAGCTCTGAGCTGTACGTCAGTGCTCCGTGACACGTCTGCTGTGGGGGGTGGAGCAGGTGGAGAACCACATATCTGAGCCAGAGAAGGAAAGAAAAAAAATAGTGACATTTCAGCGTGGAGTGGGCGGCGTGTTGAGCAAAGCAAGATGTTCATCTGACTGGTTTTCGTTCTTTTGATTTGCAGCAGTTACAGTGGGTTGTAATGGAAATCCAGAGTCAGAAAGAGTAAGAAAACGTCATAATATCCACAGAAACTTCTCAGACCTCCTGCGCCATAATCTGCGTCTCTGCTGTTCATCTGAATGTGCTGCGTTTTGCAGACTCTCACAGTTTCTGAATCAGTCGACAGCGTCCATGTGTATGGTTTAGTGAAAGTAGACTCATAATGTCGAGTGGAAAAAGGAAGAAGTCAGTGCTTTGCATTAGCTTGGTCGAGCTAGTGGTCGGCCTCGGGTCAGGTTCAAGTCTCAGATTTGGCAGCTGGTCAGGTTCTGGTCTTAATTATAGGCTCTTGCAGAAGCCCTGCTTCCTCCTCAAAGCACTGAACAATTCCTTTAAGTGTTGTATTTAGGGATTTATTGAAACCAACAGGCTAAATTAAGTCTGGGTAAATTGGTTGTGCTGTGGCTACACCAGCGAATAGCTAACGGCTGACAGCTAAATCAGCTAGTGTTTGTTTACAGCTTGTCTTTAAAGCTAGTGAGTGGTCCATTTCTATGTTCCAGTACCAGGTAACTACACTCAGTTTGCCAGTTTATTTGGTCTGTGTAGCTAAAACTAATAGCATCATATAGCAGGTTCTTTGACATAGTTCTTGGTGGAAGCTTCACAAAACTGGTTAAAACGTTTAAGGTTAGAACTCATTTGTAATTCTTCCTATTCCCGTACCTTTGGGTTTGGCAGCTAACATGTCGACACGCTACAGTACGGCTGAGCTGATTTAGAGCTCATTGGTGGTTCTAAAATAAGTCACCTTTTCTAATGCTAGGCGGGGCGTAATTGAACAAGCTTGATGTGTAGTAGGGCCACTTCAAATCAGCATAAATTAAAAGTCTGCACACTGACTCAAAACCACACATTTTTAGATTTTAAATGGACAGTGATTCGAACCCAGATGGATCTCTGACCTGACAAACAAAGACTGGAGTCAAAAAAAATTGTCCATTTAAATAATTTTGTGGTCTGGAGTTAGTGTGCAGCCGTTAAAGCTTTTCTATTACCAACATTCTTGGTCCATTAAGTCCGCCAGCATCGGAGTTTGGGAAATCTGGAGACTTGGATTAAACCCATAAATCAGGACTGAAATGGCAAAAATTTGAGCCAAAACCTCAGGTTAGGCTGCCAACAGCATAACCTCAACAAACTGCCAGCAATTATTCACCTGCTGTTTGTTGCATGTCTGACTCATGTTTTCATAAAGGGTCATACGGGTGTTTTCTGTGTCTGTTACCTTCAAGAATGTTTGTGAGTTGAGATTTCCCCACCACAGACCAGCTGCAGTCACAGGCTCAGTGCAGCCAATAACATCATCGGCTTCTGTTTGTTTCTCAGATAGTTCTGGAAATCTGCTACAACATGGTGGAGCTCTATACACACCTCAACAGTACAACGTTTTAGGACATTTCCCACGTAGACGCAGCTGGAAATGCTGACAACATTTTGTCAAAAAAAGAAATCTCCAACATTTGGGGAAACAAGTGATTTGAGCTCATTGTTAAAGGTACTCTGTGGTGTGTTTAACCTCTGGTGATTCAGCATGGAACTGTATTTTCATGAGTGGGTCTCCACTTTGTATTTCGTGCTCTATTAGCACAAGCATAACTGCAATGGTTGCAGTGTGAGTGTGTTGTGCATGTTTGCCATAAAATGAAAAGAAGATGAACAAGTGAAACATCTTAAACATCTGGACGACAGCTAGAAAATGTCACCAGTTGCTAGCTGGGCCTACACTCCAAACTGCCCAAGGGGGTAGTAAATGAAACCCCCTTTTGATACTACCAGTGGAGGCATCTCCAGAGTCAGAGCGTTTCTAATTGGAGGAGGAAAAGTCAACGGCTTCACAATTTGCTATGAAGGAACTTGAGCGACCTTCAGGGGCTTAAATAGGAGAAACGATTCCAGAAAACACAGAGCTGGGGAAATAAACAGTGGCGTGATGTGTCGTATTGCAGACGTGAGAAAATTACTGCCCAATCAAAGCAGAGTTTGTAAATTACATTCTGATCGCCAACATGGCTTCAGGTTCTCATGAGAGACAAGGGAGAGACTGTTAGAAATGAGCTGCCTGGTTTCCTCTGCACAGTAACCAGCTGTCACCTCCAGCTCTTTAACATGGACAGAGCGTTGTCTCAGATCTGATCAGGACATGTTTCATTAGACAGGAGGTTGGATATGAACCGATGATGCTGGTTTTAAATGAGGTCTGCAGTGGCGGCAAACATCCAGCCAAGCCTGCAGCAGTGCAGGTCTGGGTCCCCGGTTTTCACCCCCCCCTCCCCTCGCTTTCTGCCCCCACAGCGTTGCTTCGCGGGCAAAACCATTTCCAAGCTGCTCTGCTCTGCAGCCAGCGCTGCAGCTCAGCTCTTTGTGTGTTGGGGGAAGGGAGCTCAGCAGGCAGAGAAACAGCCAGAACAGTAACCTCCACAACTGCTCGCTCTCCATTTTGGAAAGGTTATCTCGTCACAGATATTTTAATCTCAGTAAGGCTCAAATATATAATTACACTGCTCTATGTACCTTATATGCACTGCTTTGTGCTGAGCTGTTAAGCCAGTAAACTGTCTGACAGCCACATGGACATCAGAGGGAGGAGGTCAGGCTAGTTTTGTTTTTTTTTTGGGTGTCTTGAATGTCAGCAGCAGAGAAGGAAAGCTATTTAAAGTGAAGGTCTACAGAGAGAGGAAGCATGTGGGGTTTTTTAGTGTGAGCCAGCGGTAGATGCAACAGAATAACAACGATCTCGTCTCCTGCCTGGAGATTTGAACAGAAGAGTCGAGGAGAGCAAGGAGAAGGAACAAACTGGTTCCTTCCATCATAAACAATATGGCTGCTTTCACGCAGAAAAACCTGAGTGTTTAAAAAATAAACAAATAAATAAATCTGCTGGCTGTGTAAACAAAACACATTTCTTGTGTTTAAACAGCCACATGGAAAAAGAAGAGCAGATGTAGAGGCCAAGGAGAGACACAGACACAATCAGAGTGAAGCAGGTTTCTGTAGGTTTCATGTAAACAAAACAAGAAAAAAAAATCAGGATCAGATGATGATGATGAATATTTTGCTATACTATCAGCGTGGCTCTCAGGGTGGAGATGTCGGTTGGTCAGTATATCACTTTTGTCCATGCTGAAATAAGTCAACCCCTTTTGGCATTTGACATTTGTGGTCTCCAGAGGATGAAGCCTGAGGACTTGGGCATTGCACTGACATTTCCTGTGGTGCCACCATCAGGTGGACTTTTGTGATTTCAGTGAAGTGTTTCAACAAGTGTTGGAAGGATTACTATGAAACATGGTAGGCTACATGTGGTTCTCAGGATAAATTAGATCTTCATCTGTCGCCACCATGAGGTCAAATGTTGTAATTTGTCCAATACATGAGTTTATGATCAAACAAGATTTTCACGTCGTCATCTGCACGAATGTGACCAATGGAACATTTTTATCATGATTCCTGCTTCGATCATGTTTCTGTCGCCTGATCTGCCTCCACCCACTTTCTCTCTGGAAATTTCCAGTAACTGCCTTTTTCTATCCAGCAACCAGATGCCCCCAGGCCTTCCCTCCAATCCCAGCTACCTGTTCCTAGTTTCCTCATCAGTTCTCTCAGTATTTAAACTCGTCAGTTGCACTTGCTTCTTGCCAAATCGTTTTGTCTCTCATGCTGTGGACTCTAGTTTTTGCCACCTGCCTGTGAGCTGTTCTGCTTTTGCTCCTGAACCTGCCTGTGTGTTATTTGGATCCTCCTTCCCTGCCGTCCCCTTTCTCAGTATTCTGTTTGTGTTGATTCACCTCAAAGAGCAAATGTATTAACTGTACAGATCTTAGTATTAAGCTCGCAAACAATGTACACACTGACCATGTCTGTTTGTTCAGCTCAGCCTCTGACTGATCTCTGAACTCAGCAGAAACTCCATTTATTTATTTCCCTCCAGTCTTTCTCCTTTCAGAGTCAACAGTTCAAAACCAAAGACGTTTACAAAAACAGCAGGTGTTTGGCATTCTGTTTTCTTGAGGATTTTATGGAGATGAATGGAAGTGACATTGTTTTCAGGGAGGAGTGTTGAAGTTGTTGGACCAGTTGATGATGGAACTGTAACTTTTCTTTTTTTTGGTCAATGGTTGTTTTTATATTACTTTGTATAGATTAAACAAATTAGATATCAGAGGTTAATTATTAAGTTTTACAGCTCTGTAGGTGACAGACAGACTTTGTAAATGTTGTACAGAAATAGACGAGCTGTTTCCAGCCTTTATGCTAATCTAAGCTAACCAGCTCTAGGCTGTAGCTTTGTGTTGACCAGAGAAACTGGCATCGATTCTCTTCGTGAAACTGTCAGAAAGTCTGCATGTTTCCCAAAATGTCTGTAACACAGGGACACGGATTAGATATTGAATTTTTGTATCTTTATTTCACAGAATCCATCATTTTTAACTTCCAGAAAACTGTGGAACTGAAATTCATTATGCTATCAGACTGAACTGATTTGCAGATCAAAATATGTTTAGACATGTAAACAAAATTTTCCTAGATTTATGTGTGTGCATGCATGACTGCACATGCATCTTCAGATGAGTAGGGCATCACAACAACTTCTTTTGGTTTTGTTCTCTGTCTTTTGGTCAGTCTCTGACGAGACTGCTGTGATTTCCTCAACGCCACCTCTAATGTCATTTAACTGTTTTCTGACAAACTTGGCACATTCACCAAGTCTCACTGCTGAAAACAACACTGTTACTGATTGAGGACTGAAAAAAAGCAGCAGAGAGGCAGATGGATGGAGTTTAACATCTTCTCAGAGGTTGTGATTTTTTTTGGTGGACATTTTGGTGGTTTGAGAAAATGCAGCTGCTCCAGTGTGACAGTACTTTGTGTTTAGTGTTCAGAGTTAAAAGACGAGGCTGTTGTTCTTCTCATCCTGTTTGTTCTCTCTGAAGACATAAATCTTTAAAAGCTGCTCTCGAATATAGTTTAATTTCTTAAAAAGCTCAGTAAGTTTCCTAAAACAGCTGATCACTGTGCTTTTGCCAACAAGAGGAAATAGACACTTTGCTGTGGACTGTTTTCAGTGGAAGATTAATCCAAATTTGTTGCTCTAGTGAGTTTTTCCTGCAGCAGAATGGTGTGTGTGCGGGACTGAGTCAAAATAAACTGCAGTGTGTGTTCATGGTAATGAAGGAACATGTCACCCAGAGCAACTCACTGATGTTTTCAATAGTTTCTGGATAACAGTGGAGCTCTGTGGCACAGAGGAACGAGATGTGTCAGGATTTGTGTTTGAATTGACGACCAACTGTCGACCTTTTTTTTTTCTTTGGCTCTCTCGACTCAGAACCTCGCTTGTATGAAATGTTGAGCAGCTGATCTCAGTTCAGCAGACAAACACAGTGGGCAAAGTGGAGCATTCAGCAGCTAAAGAGCCAGACGTTGTTCTCCGGAGTTGGTGGAGAACAAACCTGAGCAAAAAATGGAGTGAATATTAGACTCAGGTGGAAACAAACACAGCTCTTGTGACTTGATAATGTTATGTTTGCTGACAACTTCTCCATAAGCCCTTAAAATCATATGCCCATTGCAGTAGAGTCAGTCAGTAATTCTGGTTTTTGTTTATTACAATAAAAGCAAAGTAGATGTGGCTAACATATTATCAAACTGCTGCCTACAGATCCATATCCTGTAGACACAGAGAAACAAGATCGTCCTATTGAAGTTGTGTTTGTGTCCACCTGATGAATTTAAACTTCAATATTCACTCTCTTTTAGCTCCATTTTTGGTCTCTACCAACTCCTGAGGAAAATATCTGGCTCTTTAGCTGTTAAATGCTCCATTATGTTCACCAGCTGGTCTCTAACTGTGTCTGTCTGCTGTTTGGTGCTCGACAGGTAGTGTACAGTGGGTTTTTAAAGCATTTTGTCTGATAACAGCTGCCTGAGACTGAACAGTATAATAAATGTGCCATAAAACCAAAAGTAGAAGCTAAAAGCCTAAAAATCATCATAGAGCTGCAGAGTTGCTGATAATGCCCTGGAGGTTTCACAGTGATCATCACATTCACAGTGATATCACATTACACAGAATCATTGACTGCTCATAAAAAAAAAATACTGATTTGGTTTTTCTTCCAGACAACATCTGGACTAAGTAAACTGACAACTTTTAATTCTTATTTGAATATAGACGAAATGCATAAAGCTGAACCATGATATAGGTAAAGCGTTACTGTGGTTTGTAAACAGACACCTCTAGTTTTCCTGCTTGAACTAGTTTTGTGGGTCCAGGTCCAGAATATTTGGAGGTTCTTCAGGTTCTGCCGGCTCCCCACCCTGACTGTTGTCCTGTAGGAAGGAGAGAAAATGATCAAACCAGGAAACCAACATCCAAAATACACTTCAGTATGTGGCCATTCCCAGACTCATCCTGTCAGGCAGCATGTCTCCTGCTGAACTTCAGATCGAAGGAAGTGGTCTGGATTATGAGACTGTTGCTGCTGTTGACTGTTATAATTTCACAGAGAGGCTAGTAAAACAGTTGACGCTTTGGGAAATTTGCTCATTTGATTTCAGGCAGAGTCAGAACATTGATATCACTGTCATAGCTTAGCATAAAGACTGGAAACAAGAGGAAACAGCTAGCCTGCCCAAAGGTAAAGGTAAAATCCACCTGGCAGTGGCTCTAACGTTCACTGATTAACATGTTTTATCTTGTTTAATTTGTAAAAAACAAAAACAAAAAAACAAAATGTACAAACAACAATTTGCCATTTTTTTGAGGGATTGGGACAGACTATATCTTGGCTCTGAGCAGTGAACAGGCAAAGAGTAGAGACTCTGGGAAGTTACTGTTTCTGGCCAAGAAATAGTTCAGTACAAAACCACCTGGAAAACAGCGAATTGTTGATTTTACACCTCAGTTTTTGTACGAATTTCCCCTGTAGGGAGATTAATGACCATTCTGTTAATTACTGGAACATTAGCGCCACCAGCTGTTTATCTCAATAAACCAACTCCTAATATTCGCAGAACAGTAGTTCGTAACGTACATTAAATTGCATTTTCTTTAGCTGATAATTTGGAAAAAATTTGGACAGAAACTCATCTATTGTCTCTTGTGTGTGGTGGATGAACAGCTGACTCTAAACTTGAGTGTAACACCGTATTAAACTCTGGTCCTGCAGGTCTGACAGCAGTGAGATCAAACCGCTGAAAACAAAGTGAAGTCGGTCCGATAGAAGAGGAATGTGTAAACTACTGAGAGACACAGAGGACTGTGAAGACAGCACACTGTCCTTCACACACAGCAAACAACAGTGATAACACAAGGACACTCTCAGACCTTTAACAAAACATCCTGTTTTATGCACATGAAAATCTGCTTGTGAAACAAGCAGCTGCTTAATTTATGTATGTTTTATTTATTCAAGAGACTTTACATCTACTAAAATCTATAGGAAATATACTGAATAATCAATCAACAAAGTTTCAAACTTGAGCTTTTTTCTGTTGTCAGTTTATTTCCTAATGTGCCAGTTTTAAGGGACATTTAAATGAAACTAGTTTTATGACCTATGTGACAAATGGCCTTCTCACTTCTCACAAAAAGTGGAATTTACATTCACCAGACAAGGAACCACTGTTCTCCAGCCTGGAGAGGCTGATTTTCTGACATGATAACAAAATTAATAGCAGGACATGAACCCATTTCATGACCTTTTGGGGGCATCCTTATCAGATCCCAGGAGAAGAGCAATACTGTGTAAAAACCCTGTCTTCCTCAGAACTTGTGGTATTTTAACTCTTTACTTTCTTTTAACTGCTCACCAAACCTCTTCTCCAGTCTCACTTTACCTCATCTAAACTGGTGTAAGTGCAGCAGTTTTTTCCTTTTACTATATCTGATTCTGGTTCATTAAAATATACTCATCAGATCAGTACTCAGACCAATTCTAAGGATCAACTCGAGATCTCTGTTCAGTAACATGATAAATACGACAATGGCAAATAAAAGTCTGACGCTCATGGTAATTTAACGGAGATGTGTTAAATAAGATGAAAGTTACTACTCTGATAACTTGCCAGAGTTGTAAAATCCCGTCCTACAGTATTATGAACTGCTGAGTAGGGTTTTGGTGTCTGAAAGGTCTCTGAATTCACAGATCTGTTACTAAACTGGACTTTCTGGATTGTATTTCATTTCTCACCAGTGCCTGAACCAGTACACCCCCACCAACACAGTCCCTGCATTGTTTTCTGTCTAAACGCCCATTTAGTCTGGATCCTCAGCTCAGACTCTCCTGCTGACGTAAAGGTTCAGATTGGTCAACTCACCCCGAACGGCTCGGCGAAGGCCCTGGAGCCGCTGTACAGAGGGTTAGGGATTGAGACCAGCGTGGGTTTGGTCGTGCCGCCTGCTGCACCGTCCTCATCCTCATTCTGTCACAGTGGAAACAACAGGAAGCAGTGTCAGCTGGGCAAACAGTGAACCACGAGCAGCTGAGTCACTGATCATCCTGTTTTTTGTTTAAATCTCTTCTACAGCTTCCGAATTCACAAATGAGACATTAACCATTGTCATTTATATCACACAACACACAAAACTCTCAGGTGGCTATAAACCAAAGAGTCTGTTTTCTGAATTTATGGGGAGAAAAAAAAAGAACCAACGAAGGGCCTTAAAGTGCTGAGTCACTGCTTCCCTTCATATGTGCATCCCTCCTGTTCAAACTGACCATTAGAAGAAGCCTGTCTAACATGCTTAAAATGGAAGTGATGGGGGACAAAGTTTATTTGAAGTTATTAAGAGGCTACAGGAATCTGAGTTACTCAACTCAAGTGGGCCCAGATCTTTTTAGTACCAAATTCCCTCCTTGTGTTTCCATGCTTAGCTGTGGTGGTGGGATTGTAAAACAGAGAATTTTGTTCTAGAAAAGCTTTTTTTTTTCCACAGCAATGAAAGTGAATCCACACGGAATCCACAGCTGTCCCCCATCACTTTCATTGAAACATCGTCCGTAGTCTTTCACACCCAACATGGAAAAAAACTACAATTCTCTCTCTATGGTGAACCATAGTTTTTATCTGGTTTAATACAGATAAAGTAATTATTACTATTATTTTAATGTTTATGTGGATGTTGATAATGAGCCTTAGCACTATGTTTATCTCATTATTAGACTCAATTGACTTCTGTTTTAACCACACCCTCGACCTTGTTCTAGGAAATGCCATCCAAGTTGAACATTTAATAGTCTTTCCACAGAATCCTCTTTTATCAGAGCACTATTTAGTTTGTTTTGAATTCCAATTACTGGACTGCAGGAAATAAAAAAAACAGGAAGACACTGATGTTGGCTGCATCTCTCCAAACGTCACACTGCTTGGCAAGAAAATTGTTTTAAAAAAAGCACTAAATGGTCACTGGAGTGTAATTCAAATAATGTTGAGTCATGCTTGTTTGGATGAGTGAGGATTTAAAATACTGTGCTTGTTCAGTATTGTGATATTTATATAAAATGTTAGAGTTTAATAACCTTTAACAAGGTATATAAATTTGACTTTCCCAGTTATTAATTAATCTATGTACTCATTAAAAATGCCAATGAAGAAACGTTTACATCTAAAACCAGTTTCACATTTCAGTCAAATTCAGTCCTGTTTTAAACTGCAGGTCAACATCAGGACACACAAGAAGCAACATCAGCTAACACCAATTCTGTGTGTGTGTGTGTGTGTGTGTCTCACTCTGAAGTAGTGGAAGCGGAAAGCATCGGTCTTGTGTTTGAAGACGTAGTAGCCGAGCGCTGCCAACACACACGCCAGCAAGACCGACACCAAGACGGCGGAGGCTGTGCCGCTGGAGTGGGCGTGGCTTCGGGAAGCATCATGGGAGATCTGAATGCGACAGGTATGACAAACACAAACACATGCAAGGACATCACATTAAACCTTTTAATCCTCACCACTGGACGTCACACACACACTCTTTATCTGTCCAGCTCTAATTGCCATGGCAACAGCTACACTTTGCTGCACTGTTGCCATGGAGACGTGACTCTCTGTACTGGGCCAGCACCACCACGGCCAATAAATCCTTTCTTCAGAACATTGTAAAACATCCTGTACGTAACCTTGATAACTGAATAATGAATTTACAAGCAGAATACCAGTAAATGCAGAATCAATCAATTATGAGATTCAAAAAATGTGCTGCTGCCAGCAGAAATGTGGTTCGTGCGCACTGAGCAGTGAAGTTTGTCAAACACTTGTCCGAAAATACTGAGAGACTTAAAAGGATGTGGAGGAAAGACAAAAGACCACCAACACTTCACACGTCCCTGTAACTCATCAGACTGCGAACAGGTTAGTGTGACGTCAGCAGATTTTTGGGGGCGTGGCAGTTTACACAAGGATTTTAGTTTTTGTAAAGAGGTAAATTGTTTAGTCAAGTTTAAGCACCTGGCTGAAACAAATGCAGTGTTGGAGTCAACATGGTCAGAAAGGTTTGGTTAAAATCAAAGTTTGAAAAAAGTCTTATAGTTTTATTTAAAATGTGTTAAACTCCCATGTGATCCGGCTCTTTCACACTGAGAGGGAAGCTTCTCCAGGCTGTGAATTCTGACCTGTGATATTTGAGTGCTTTGACGCTGAGGTGGCGTTTTTGTTTGGACCACTTGTTGTTGTTTTTGCCTGACTGAAGGCTGCGAGCTCAGACTGCGGTAAAGCTTCGGTGGCTGCTGAGTGCTGTTGAGAACTCAGTGACCTTGTGTAGATGTGTGATAATGTGATGGCGCTCAGCGGAGGAGACCATAAACTGCAGCACTCAGGCCTGTTTCTGGTTAATCCTTAAGGCTCCACAGCGTCTCTACTCTCGGGAATGTGCCCAAAATAAGAATAAAGAATCTTTGACAAAGATTCAGAGAATATTTGGAAAGTTTGTTTAAATCTACAGTTTACAGTTTTCTCCATCCTCACCTTTCCACAGGCCGCAGACAGGCTGTTAAACTTCCTCCAACATAATTGTGTCAGAGCATTTTTTTTAGTAATATGCTTCTTTGAATTAATCAAATGAAGTGGATTAAATATGTCTTCACTGTTACAACTACAGTAACATCTTGTAAAACAAAACTAAACACGTATTCCTCGTCAGCCATAGAGTAAATACAAAACGCACAGATGGAAATGTCCTTAGTGTGTTATTGTTACTGATGCACAGCAGTGTAGTAATTAATTAAATTATTTATTCAGTACGTCATCTAGATTTTTTTCTTTCCACAGGTACAGTCCAGCTGTTTGAGCTACGCCTCACTCATTTCCGTTTCCACAGTGAATCACAGCGGGACGTCACCACATGACCTGTGACATTTGCCAGAATGTGACACAGCGGAGCTCCACCTGCAGCTGAGCTGTGTCAGCGACACTGTGATGATTCGCTCCTACAGGAACTGAACTGTGATGTGTGAAGTATGTTTCATCATATTTTAGCAATCCAGAATCCACAGAATGAGTGAATAAAAAACTACATGATAATAGGCTTTTAATTTGCAAAACAAAGTCTAGAAGTTTGGAATCTTGGAATTAAGAGTAAGAAGAGAATGTTCAGAAGAGTGAAACGTGTTGTACTAATGAATTACTGCTGTGCCAGAGTATATTTTACTGAATTTATCATGTGATCTATTGTAGAAGACCACAGATAAAGTTTTAAACTGGCCTGTGTTATCGGTTTGCCCTTTATTTGACTGTGCTAGCTGCTTAATCCGTTATTATTTCAATACTGGCTTGTTTATGAGAATTATCTGTAATTCAGCTTAATATCAGTACAGTCCAAGAAAAGTAAGTACATTTCATCTGTGCGTTTATACTTTTTGAATTTATCAGTTTAAAAACCTGAACAGAACTTGAAAAAAATGTTCTCATTCTCAGTGGAGGTGGTAATGGAAAGCTAGCAAGTGACATGTTGGATCGGAGTCACAGGAAGATGCTGCCCTAATTGTCAGCAGCTCCGGGTTGAACCATCCTCACTCACCGGGGGTGGGGGCGCTATCAGCGGGGCCTCAATGACGTGAATGATCCCGTTTACAGCAGGAATGTCCCACTCCACCAGCAGCTGCTTGTTCACCTGTTTGTAGCTCTGAGGGCAATAATTTAAAATAAAGAAGCAAAATAAAAAATTGCTGTCAATAAACATGTCAACACTTTATTTTAAGCAAGTCTAAGCTGTATATAAAGATGTAATAATCATTTGTTAACATATTTGTTAATAACTATAACTCCTCCTGTGGACAGGAGGGGCTGGTGTACAGACAGATAATGAACAACGTTATAGTAAAACACATTGTCTTTGTAGAAATTATCCCGATGGCACCAGTTTCTGATAAGGCACCATTTATAAAGGCTTTACAAGTTGTAATTAATTAATTATTAAGTACTTTACTAATGTTTCATAGATCAGTTGTAAGTCATTAATAAGAACAACGTTTGGGTTGCCAGGTTGTGGAAAATCCTTCTCCAGCATGAAACTTTTGTCTTTCTAGCTCTGTGATTCATTAGACCCTTCTAATGGATGGACCAAACTCCATTTACAAACTACTTATGAAAACATTTACTACAAAACTTGATGGATTATTGTAGATTCCGTTATTCACGATTTATTAATATTTATTGGTGACATACTGACTTTTATTAATGGCTTATTATAATTTGAGAAACCTGTCACCCCTTACTGATGGCTTACTAACGTTTATAACTGCAGAGCATTTTCCACAACCTGGGAACTAAAAAGTTGTTCTTATTAATGGTTCATAATGGCTCTATCAAGCCTTAGTAAGCTATTCATTATCCATTAACGAAGCCATTAAGTGTAAAGCATTTATAAATATTGACTCATCAGAAAGTGGTGCCTTTTTAACAGTTAACAAATACAGTAATAAACACTTAAAATGTTCTTACAGCTGCTTACAGCTACATTAGTGTGTTATAAGCCATTTATTACATTTGTATGTTGCTAATGAATATTAATGGTGGAACTTAAAGTGTCACATAAACATAAACACTGAATCTTAATCGTTTTTGATTTACAGACCAGGTGTGTGTGTGTGTGTGTGTGTGTGTGTGTGTGTGTGTGTGTGTTTGTTTGTTTGTTTGTTTGTTTGTTTCTGACCTCGTTTTTGCCCTCGGTAACTGTCAGGTTGAACCCGAGTCTCGATTTGATGACTTCTTGATGTCTCAGGTCCTTGAATGGCCGTCTGCTGTGATTGGCTGAGATGTGATATTCAAGATCTCTACCGGACAGAGTCTGAACACAGAAACACAGGATAGAAACAGGTTAGATTTCACTGACAGCTCCATCTGTCTCAACCTGCTGGTTTCCTGATTGAACTAAGTCAGTTTTAAAGGTTTAAATCTGTATAAGCTTATTATGTGTTTGTGTGGATCAAATACTCATGTTCTTCAGGCTAAACAGTCAACTGTTGTATTTTAAAGTTCTTGTAGTTGTATTAAAAGTTCATTTCAGCTTAATAAATCTACTGTAACTGTTCCTTAAAGGCTAATCTATGTATTAATGATTATTATTATTAATAATTAGTAAGTAATTATTGAAGCGTCAAGGCTGTACATTACCTGGTTTGGGGTGAAGCCGGCATTATGAGGAACAAAGAGCGTGACCTCAGACTTCTTGTGAGATAGAAATTCAACGAGCCGTTCGCCGTCTGAGCTCGAGCTGCTATAATCCAACAGAAACTGCAGAGAGAGAGAGAGACAGAGAAAGACAGAGAGGAAGGACACTGAAGTTACTGAGATTTACCATCGATTTCCAAGGTGATCCAAGGTGGTTGAGGTCAGCAGACCACAGAGGTGAATTAGAGTGCATTCACACAGAGTTCAGGCCATCTAGTTTTTGGGAGTACAGATTCATGTTTCCCAGTAAACATGAACATTTGCACTAAATGTGCTGTGTATGCAGCATCGTCTTGTCGTAAGTGGTTCAGTCAGAGCTGCTATAGGAGCCGCTTTGAGTCGTGACAGTGTCGTGGAAAATTACAGTCTGTGTGGACCTGTTAACAGGACTGTCATGACTCAGAATGGCTCAGGGGGTAGAGTGGGTTGCCTACTAATCAGAATGTCAGTAGTTTGATCCCCTTGTTTGGTGGTTTGATCTCCTCCAGTCCATGTGTCCTCGAATGACCTTGGGCAAGATACTGAACCCCAAATTGTCCCTGATGCACCCATTGGTGTATGAATGGGTGTGTGAATGGGTGAATGCAACTTGTAGAGTAAAAGTGCTTGGAGTAGTTGATAAGACTAGAAATAAATATATAAAATATTTTTATACATATTTAAAATATATAAATGCAGGCCATTTAGAATCCATGAATATGGCAGGATGTTATTAAACATAGCCAAACATATCCGCAGTCACACTCACCTTGTAAAAGATGGAGAAGTTGCTGTACGTTGCGAGGACGCTGGTCAGGACGCCGTTACAGAAGTCTCCGTTTCCAATGTATCCAGCGGGACACGTACACGAAACATCTGCACACACACATTCATTTTACTGCGAGTACTTTTAACATATCAGGGTTATCAGAGGTGTTTGTTAGAGGCCAGTTTGTACCATGGACTCTGGGAACTTGTGAAGGACATTTTCTCTATTTTCTGATACTTTAAAGAAAAAACAATTAATTACTAGAAACCGCAAGTGACAGGATAAACTGTGATAATCATTAGTTGTAGCTCTTTTTATAACACAGTGTGTTTGTGTCTGGGAGTTAAACTGAATCCACAGAGGGGTCAGTGACACTGCAGCAGTCTTTACACCAACATATTAAAAAATTCATATCATGACAGATGCTGTTCAGGAGCTACAGTCTCCAGTGATTAAAAACAGCAGGGAGTATTTTCACAGATCTGTCAGCAGGGTGGACCTGCCCCTGTCTGCGCTGCGTTTGTACCTTTGACCCTGTAGCAGTAGGCGTCGTACTTGCTGCTCTGGTCCACAGGGTCCTTGTACATAACCAGGCCCACGTGGTAGTCTCCACAGTTGACCGAGGGGAAGCGGGTTGGGTATCCCACCTTTCCCCCCTCTATCCAGCCGGCCACGCACAGATGCATCCCCAGCTGTCAGGACCAGAGAAGAATGAAAAGATGAGAGTAAATAATTCTCAGTTATCTGGAGGAGGATGTTACGGAGTGGTTGTAAATACTGTGTATGAATACGCAGGTTGGATTTTCAGTCTGACCTCAACTGTTGGACAGATTGTCCGACAGCCACAGATGTTCAGTTTTCAGTCCTGTTTGTCTGTTATTTGACAGAATCTCTCAAAAACAACCTAAAGCAAATCTTGATTTATACTTGTGTGTTAAGCCATACCAACTAAAACTACATGTGAGGCTAAATACAGTGACTGCAGGGAACAGAAGTGAAGTCGCTTGTGTTGCAAAGTAAATCAAAGAATGAAAAAGAAAAAATGAAAATCCACTTTGTAGCATCTATGTTGTTTCCAATTTCCATCTTAAAAACACATGAACACACTGCAGTCGGAAGAATGATGTACCAACTTGGGAAATGTGACCATCTGAGGAGCACATGCATGCAACACCTCCTGTCTGCCAGAATGATGCTGGACATGTCTTGAAGAGGGAGATGTCTTTAGGGTCAAATTTAATTTAATTTCCCAAAAATGTAAGGCAGCTGTTTATGGGAGTTATGGAGACCCATTCCCCACCAAAATAATGGTTTCTGACTGCTCAAATATACAGTATGGGTACATTGACCGGACCGCTGTCTCTATGGAAACCTCTTCTGTAGGTGGTTTACCTGCTGTGCGTCTCCCATCTGTTTAAAGTTGGCCAGCGTGGCGCCCTCGGCCTGGCAGGCGGCATCGGCCTGACTGAAGTTCATCTGGTACTTTCCCTTTGGAGAGCGCAGGTGGAACACTCCAGCTGTGTTGGCTGAACCACAATGACCATGTTAACTCTGATTACTGTCATCCTGTACGACAATTTAATCTTGACAAGTGAATGATATGAAAAATTTCCAGTGATTAGAGAAACTCATGGTTTCTGACATTTTGCACGTATTATGAATTCTGTATAACCAACACACCCTGATTAATGAACACCAGGTACCAATCACCTCTGGGTATTAACGGGCCCCGAGCCTTAACAAGCCCCGTGTTCACTGAGCCTTATGGAGCTCTGGGCGTTACCTGCTGGATTCCCGCTGAGTGCTCGTTGATGTTTATTTACCAATGCAGAAGAATCACTGTTCAAACCTGGAACTGCTAAACAACGTCCTTCGTAATATCACCATGGTAATGTGAACACTATAAAGGTCAGCTAGTGTAGAATCTACAGTTACCATAGCAACTGCAGTAGAGTGAGGTCGAGGAGCCAAAATGGCTCCCGTTCAACAGAGGTAACAAAACACAGGATGACTGCACTGCAGCTGCTGGCTGGTTTCAGGTGTGTTACCATGGTAATAACTGGTGTAACAGAAAGGATATTGTGGACATGTTACACGATCAACCTGTTACTAATGTGTTGAACTGAGTTATCATGGTAACAGGAGTCATGTATGTGTTACAACCAGTGTGTTACCATGGCAAGACAATGCATTTCTGACGCATTACCTTGGTAACAGTTATCATTATGGAGGTGTTACCACTGAACTATGGAAATGAAAAGTAGGTGTGTTGCCATGGTAATAAAAATTAGTACGGATATGTTGCCTATAGTAACAGATGTCATAGCTAGCATATGTTACCTTAGTGCTAATTCAAGGCATTTCTGGTGTGTTACCATGGTAACAGACCCACAATAGTTTTGTTGTTACCTTTGTAATGGGGGTCATTGAAAGTGTGTTACCACTGTAATAAAAGTCAGTGCAGATGTGTTACCATGATAATGGAGGTCCTTGCAGGTAGCCACTGGGTCACAGCCTCCGTTGTCCTCAAGGCAGCGGTCAACAGGGGGCACCACCTTCTCCATACACTGGACTCCATTACCCACGTACCCCGGCAGGCACTCACAGTCACGCTGGTTCTGGAGGAACCAGATTACTGAGTGATCAGGTTAAAGCAGGAAATCCTGTTATGTGCATGTTCAGCTGCTGTTGGTCTGTGATCCTGCTTCTCCCCTCCATCCTCAGAATTTTATGAACCAGTTATTTTACTTATAAGACACGATAATGTCATAATAAATACTAACTCTCTTAATTCTTACTCTTGATAACGGAAGGTTTTACATGCAAAGTCAGCAATTACATATAATATTAACAGAGAGATATGAATAACGAAACTCAAGTGCATGTAGAGACAGTGACAAAAGGATAATAGGAAGGATAATAGGATAAAAGGAAAATATTTTTAAAGAAAAAAGATAAATATGCAGAAAAGGTTTTTACTCACTGGACCTGTGAACTTGCAGGAGGCGAAGTCACTGCAGCCGCCATTCTGCTCCTCAACACACCTGGAATACAGACAAACAGAAAAACAGCAGCACCGCATGTCACATCTCTGACTGTGAACGTTTCGCGTTAATATCCAGTCATCTTTGATAAAGAAGAAAACCACAGAAGCGGAACGGGAATTTAATTCAGAGAAGACGATGCTGCGCCCACCTGTTGATGGGCTCGCAGGAGTAACCATCTCCTTGGTAATCACTGTGACAGGTGCAGTTGACAACCAGTCCTGCCTGGTTACAGTCTGCGTTCTGGTGACAGCCGCCATTATACTCTGAGCAGAGGTCGGGGGCTGCAGAGTGTTTAATAAAACTGTAATCTGATCTGCTCACATGGTGGACTCAGAACAAATGTCAGTATCTGTAAATGTGTCACCTTCAAACTTACACAGCCTCATTTTATGCAGGGATATTAAAAGCACAGAGCAGTCTGGGATTCAATCAATACAACTCTCAAAACTCAAATTTTGCACCAGGCAGAGCATCTCAGGGAAGATACCAGGAGTGGACTGAAAATTTTTACATTACATTTTGTCCCCTAAGGAGCTACAGATCTACAGAGCTACAGAGTTTTCTTCATCTCAATGAGGAAAAAAACAGTTTGAAGTTGTTAGGTCAGGGCGATCTAACATCCTGCAGCAGAGTCGCAGCCAAAAATGTTCTGGAGTTTTCAGTGTTCATTCACTTTGAAGGTTAGAGTTCCAACTTGTTTACAGTTTCTCTTTCCTTTTGTGGCACTTCAAAATCTGTCTTCTACTGTTGCTACTTTAATTCAAGAGTCACTGTCATCTTGCAGACAAATGACTGTAGGAATTCAGCATCTCTGGCTGGTAAACTGTCCTCTTGAGTTGCTGAATTACTCACGTGGCTCTGGGCTGCAGAAGGTGCCGTTCCCCTGAAACCCAGATTTACACTGACAACCAACACCTGGCACACAGTCGGCCTGAGCATGGCACTGCCGACACTCCTCTGGGATCAAGCCTGGACAGACAGATGGAAGATGATGTAAGAAACACATCTGCATGACAAATGCCAAGTAAAAACAAGAAAACATACACATACACACCGTATATACAAATATATGAACTGGCAGTTGATATGTTAGTTGGACATTAATTGCTGATGAGTCTGGGCTGAAGAATAAAAGATAAAAGCAGTTAAACTGTCAGATAAAGCAGCGGTCTCCAACCTTTTTTGCACCACGGACCGGTTTCATTTTCAGACCGGCCTTTAAGGTGCGGCGGATAAATACAACAAAATAAAATGATACGATCGGCATAAAAACTCGTATTTCCTATATATATTAATAAGAGAATGCTTGGTCTCCAAGTGACGAAGCCGTTTTGAAGGCTTCATTGCCTCATTAGAGAGGCTCTTCTTCTGTCTCCTCACTGGCTCATTTACCCTGCGCAAAGAAACTTTCCAAAGACGTTTCTTTTTTTGTTTCTTTGTTTGCTAGCCTGGGGGTTTCAATTTAGCGGTAATGTATTGTGTGTTACCGGCGGGAGCGGCCCCTTTAAGAAGGTAGCGGATGTAGGTAAGACATGTAACCGAGGCAAGCATCTTGACATGCATCAAGAGTGAGTCATTGACAGATGTGGCGGAGAAAATCCGGTAATTTTTCAAAATAAAACATCGTTCAGAATCAGATAATAAATAATGTAAGTTATGTATTCTTTCTGTGCGGCCCGGTACCAATTGATCCACGGACTGGTGCCGGTCCCCGGCCCGGGGGTTGGGGACCACTGAGATAAAGAATAAGAGATAAAAGCAGTTCTGAAATTTAAAGCCAAAATGTAAAGTTCACTGTGGAGCTGCTGATCCAGAAACACAGCAAAAAGTGATCATTTCTTAGTTGTCCCATGGCCACATCTTCCACCCAGTTTCACTGAAATCTGTGAAAAAGATCTGGTGACATTCTTTATTCTTATCATTGTCAACAGTCCCATGTGCAGACCACCACATCACTGAACTGATCTACTAACAACTGTTATGAGTGCATCCAAAGCCCGGTATTTTTATTCTGCTGTGCCACAGAGCTCCATTGTTGTGTAAAACTATAAAAACACATCAGTGAGCCACACAGTTGCTAAGAGCCACAGACAAGGGAGGGAAGTATTAAAAGACTCTTTGTTGGTTTTGGTCTTTTCATGGGATTTGTTGACAATTAGAAAACTACAGAACACCACCAGACTTTAATTTTTCGGGGTATTCAGGTCCTGACATGGGAGGAAACTCACGTATTTCGTTCTGGCAGCGATCGCCCTCCCAGCCCGTGTTACAGACACACTGTCCAGAACCTTCAATGCCCTCGTCACACCTTCCCTGCTTCCCACAGCTACAGGCTGAGAGAGAGAGAGAGAGAGAGAGAGAGAGAGAGAGAGAGAGAGAGAGAGAGAGAGAGAGAGAGAGAGAGAGAAAAACATGAGTCAACCTCCCTGACTCCAAAAATTTAAAATATCCAAAAACAGAGTTAAGATGGAGGAGTTATTTCAGGCATCCAGGGTTCCCGCAGTAACAGTCTGGTTCGTTTACTCATACAGTATGTTAGACGCTTCAAGGCTTGGATGGACATGACACTTATTTGGTTTAATCACGAGCAATCGTGTTAGAAAACAGGATTTAGACTGTGTCATAACAATGACTGTGTAGGTTTACTGTACGTCACACTGCATGAGACGGGTCTAAGAAAATCCTGGTTCACAACCTGTGTCAGATTATATAATACACATATGAGGCTTGTCACAAAAATGCCTGGTAAATATTAAAAAAAGCATATGACAGATTTGACCATAGTGCTGATACATCTATGTATTGAAGAGAGGAGGAGGAGGAGGAGAGTGAGGAGAGTGTTTTTTTGTATGTATTTTTTTTCTAAACTTTTTTTCAAAAACAGCCCTACAGCATAACAAGTGGCTGTGTTCTGCCTCATTTCATGTTGAACTGTGATTGGCTGGTTTGCAGATGTGGGCAGAAGCAGCAGCAGTCACACTGAGAATTTGACCGTGATTCAGACAGGGTCAAAATTTTTTTTCTGGAGCCAGTCTTCGGTTGCCAACGCTCCAGATCGGCCGTCGGTGAACATGTCTCATTGTGTGAACTGCACCTGTAATGGCACCTTTGCACTGGTTCCTCCACTGACTGATTTTCAATGGCCTTTGGGTGCTCCTAATAACTTTAGTACTTATTAAAAAACATTTAATTATTTATTTATACATCTATTTTACATTTTTTATTTTATTTTCACACTTGTACCTGGATATTTCCTTGCATTCATCATCGCCTATCATTGTTGTCTTTCCACTGTTGGCTCACCTCTGGTTGTCTGCAGACGTGCTCTATAAATAAACTTGATTTGATTCCATTGTTTTGGACTATCACAGCAATCTCAGACAGACCAAAACCCTGATAACACACCCAGAAGTTAAATCAGTTAACTTTCTGATTTTGAATCAGCTCAGGGTGAATTCAGTTAAGTTTCCTGTTTCCATCTGCAACAACAATTGAGTTGTGAACTCACCACAGCTCACACTCACACCTTGGATTGGCTTCATTAAAAGAAAACTTTGAAACCTGCACAGAAGATGATCAGCAGCTGTTTAATGTTTAGGTGACTGAGTGAAAACAGCTGGCAGGTTTCTCCTGAGCTGGAAGCACAGCTGTGTGATGGTGAGTGTGGAGCGTTGCTATGGTGACAGACTGCCGGAGAACTGATGGGGGTGAGACTGTCTGGCGACTTCAGATTTTTATTTTTTTGGGGGGGGGGGGGGGGTGGGTGGGGCTGCAAGGATTAGATCAGCGGCTATTTTTATATTTTTTTTTATGGTTTCAGTTATTTTGCAAGCAAAGATTCCAAATATTCTCTGGTTTCAGTTTCTCAGATGAGACGATTTCCTGCTTTTCTTTGCCATGTGTAACAGTAATATCTTTGGGTTTTGGGTTTTGGACTGTTGCTCTAGCAAAACCAGCAACTGAAGGAAAGAAAAACCATAGCAATTCATTGATTTATTGAGAAATGAATCGGCAGACTAATTGATAATGAAAATAATTGTTGGATGCAGACCTGGTATAAAGAGATTCATCAAGGATAAAGAACAGAACATGTCCTGAACAGAGGCGTGTCTCAATTAAACGCTGAGTAACTAGACACGCCGCCGTTCAGGAAATCCATTCCACAGTTTGCAGCCAGCTAGCAGGCGAGCATTGAGCAGCACCATGGCTAACCAACTTTTTGCAATGTTTGCAAAGCCGTTGTACCGAGGGGCGGAAGCTCCGTCGCGACCTACAAGTGGTAATAAGTAGCGATTAGCTCGATGCTAACATAATATGGAGAATCCCATTGACGGGCTAGCGCATTAGCATCGGTCGCGCTATTAACTTTTAAACAAACGATAAACCAAAGCGGGATACCATAACAGGTAAGTCATACAGGTAACACACCAACAATATATTACTCACAGACTGATGCCCCTTCTAGGTACAGCAGGAAGAAAATGAACCCTGAGTGAGCTTCCGGCCCTCGGGATGTTTGAAATTTGAAAAAACTTTGTTTCTGCTACAAGAGCCAGTATACTTAATTTGTGCTCATCAGATCAAGTAGCCCTTTTTATTTCTATTTTACTTGGAGAGATAGAAAAGAAAGTTACCCTCTATGGGTATCTCTTGAATTTAAAAAATATTGACTGTTAACAGGATTTCCTGTTTTTCTGACTTTCTTTTATGACCTTATACTTACCTCAAGTTGCCTTTTGGGACATACATGCATACATTCGTACATATCATACTTGCCTGTAGAGAAAATTTATTACAGCATCATATAAAATCAACAATAATGATAATAATAATATTAAAGCAAACAGAGCGCTGGTATCGAAATAGTATCAGTATCGGCAGATATCCAAATTCAGGTATTGGGATCGGATCGGAAATGAAAAAATGTCCATCAGTGCATCCCTAGTGTGTGTGCTGCTGCCTTTGAAAACAGCCCAGAGGGAACCATATTACTTGTTTCTGATTTCTTCTTGTGAAAGAAGAATCTAACAAATATAAGGTCTGACTTTCAGTTTGAGTTCAAATACACTACATTCTAGTTTTGGACTTAAATCAAACTTGACTGTATGCTTATCTCTGCTGTACCTGTGCAGTTGGGACCGTAGTAGCCAGTGCCACACAGTTCGCAGGCTGCTCCTCTGAAGCCGTCGTGGCACCTACATCTTCCTGAACCACGCAGACCGTCGTCGCACTCACCATGGTTGCCACAAGGGGCCTCCACACCACCTGGACAAACTGAGACCCAAGGGGATAGAAAACACATTGCGGACCGGAGGGTTCATCAAACTAATATATTTGCATTGATACAAATACAAAATGCCAATAAAGTAATAATGTCCCGAGCCTGTTCCTGCCCTTCAAAGGATGAAACTTAGTTCTTAATAACCAAATTATATTTCCTCTTGTGCCACCAATTTTTACAGTTTTAGCTCCAATAATAAGGCTCCAAGAATGAAGATTTTTTTTTTTCAGAAAAACTGCTGAATGAGATCAAGGTCTAACACCAGGAGCATCCTCCCTATCCGCCTACCTGTCTGCCTGCCAACCTTCTTTCCTTCCTTCCTTCCTTACCTTGACAGTCTCGGCCATAGTGGTTTTTGCAGCACTTCTGGACCCATGAAGGAAACTGACAAACTCTCCTACAGCCCGTCCGGCTGAAATGATCGTCCAGGTCAGGATACCAATGTGGGTAGCCAATCCCATGTCTGGAGCGAAAGTTGAAACAACGCTCCGTCTTTCCCTGGAAGAGGGCAGGAAGGACATTTATCTCCACATAGTTCACGTGTTGTAAAAGCAGCTAATGTTCAGACTTGTTAGGAGACAGGCTGATCTCACCATGTCGTGGTGTCTGAGGGGGCAGGATGGGGTGAAGAAGCAGCGTCCACAGCGCCCCTGAGACATTTTAAGACAGAAAGTTTCAGTCTTCAAGCTTCCAATACAATTATGAAGGCAAATATCAGTTAAATAACAACAGACTACACTGGTAAATCAGCAATAAAAGTAGTAGCATTAACGTGTACTGTGCGTATTAAAGTAGTTGCAATATTATAAGTAATGTTATTAGCACAACAAACATAAGTAGTTCTGTTCTCGATGCTGTCGCAGTGCGCTCCCAGGCCAGGTGGTTCCAGTAACTGGTCGATGGCATAGGCCAGGCCCTCTTTGAAGGTCAGGTAGCGCTCCACCACCTTGGCCGCGTTATCATTAATCAATACAGCCCCCTGAACACAACACACACACACAGACACGCATACACAGGAAATCAATAACGAAACCACCAGAAAAAGAGAGTCCAGGCGTACTCTGATGCAGCTGTGTTTGTGATGTGAAGACAAAACAGACCAGTGGATATACAATTTGAACACGGCAGTGTATTTCTGCCACCACATCAAAAAAGTTTTGATAACTTTCTCATTATAATGAGAAACTTTCCACATTTTCACGTTTTCATTTTATGATAGTCTGTGATGACGTACGTAACATAATCACTTTATCAAATGATCAAACTTTCTAGTTATTTCACAAAATCAACATATCTCCTCAAAACAATCTTTTCCTGTTATAGCATAATAAGATGGTAAGAAGAAAAAGTTATTCGTTATTACAAGAAAGGTTTCTTGTAATAAGCAGTGTGGAGTCTAGCAAAACGTTATTCATAATAACATGACAGTGTCTTGAAACATGAAAATACAGTTAAGGATATAGCCCTTAGTAGGGCTGGCTCAGGCAACTGAATCATCCCCTAGTTATGCTGCTATAGGCCTAGGCTGCTGGGGGACATCCCATGATTTACTGCGCACTTCTTCTTCTTTCTCTTTCTCTCCTCAGACCCACTCTCAAATTTATTAGCCTTTATTACATGTCATTAACTCTGTGTCCTCTCTGTCCCGTAGTCCTGTGCTTGTTTCTCTCTGGTCTCTCTTTCTCTGTACCTTTCTGCAGGTACCTCTGGCTCCGGAGCTGCTTGTCCTATGGTCCTGGCTCCACCCACCTGCTGCTGTTTACTGTTTACAATGATCTATTTCTAACATGTTTAATGTTCCGTTCTGCTACAGATAAATATTTGATTAATATTCTTTGCAAACTGTAATGTAAATAATTACCAGTTATGACAGCTTTTTGCCTCCGTGCTCTGTTTCATAATTCTAATCTGCTGAGCACACATTATCCAATAACTGTTCACTAACTGTAATGTAAATACTGACCCACATTGTCTGTATTATGCTGCATGTCTTTCTCCCCCTCTCCTCCATTCCTAGCTGTCCTATCTTCCTCCTTTTCCTCCTTTCACCCAGCCCGGCCATCGGCAGGAGGGTCCCCCATCTGAGCCAGGTTCTGCTCAAGGTTTCTTCCTGTTAAAAGGGAGTTTTCCTTGCCACTGTCGCCTTAAGTGCTTGCTCTGGGGTCAGGCTCTGGGTCTCTGTAAAGCGCTTTGAGACAATTTTGATTGTGGAAGGCGCTATATAAATAAAATTGAATTGAATTGAATTGAATTGAATTGAAAAATGGTCTGCAAAATTGAGAAAAGTTTCTCATTAAAACAAGAAATGGAGAAAATGTTCTTTTTAAGCTGCCGAAAACATGAATTCAAAATATCTGGCCCAAACACTTCTTTAAGATCATTCAGTAAACAAGGCACCGGGCGAGTGTGAGAATTTTCTGTGATACACCTGAAGTGAAAACAAATTTAAACAAGCGCTATGTGGTTATAACCACATTATGTAGTGAAGGCAAACAGTGACTGTTCCCACTCTTTTTCTGTCTGTTTTTGCTCGTTTGTCACCAGTCAAACAGTTTCAGCCTCAGCTATTTTTTATGACTTTCCTCAGTGAGTAAGTGTGGCTCTGATGAAGCAGCCAATCAAAACCTTCGCTTTCAGTCAATAGGGCCTCAAGTTTACAGCTCTTGGTTCATTTGTAAACAGCAAATGTAAAAACAGAACTAAAAGACAACAGTGCACCACTGTCTCCTTTGGACTGGACCTCATGAACCAAACTACAGGTTGGACAGCGACCACTGATTGCTGGGGCTCATATCCAGGATGCTGTGCGCACTCCAGCATCACCATGGTAACACGAAGCAACACCAATTACTGTAGCAACAGTCAGCTGCCAAGTGCAAAGGAGACCATGGCTACCTGTTTTGTTTGCATCAGTGTGTATTGTCTCACCACAAGAGTCTTGTCACAGCTGTACTTGATGGTGGAGCCATGCATGGTGCGGAACGACGAGTATCTATCCGGCTGACTGACACCCATCACCTACACACACACACATACACACACAAAGGAAATCATGCTTATATTTAATTGATACAGTGTGCTGAATAAACTCACTCTGTGATAAAATTTTTAGTATGTTGACATTTTATAGACACAGTGATGTTACTGATCCAGCCACACCCCCTCCTCCTCCTCCTCCTCCTACCCTAGAGTTGCGTATGATGTGAGCCTTCACAGTAGCAGCCAGCTCTTCTTGGTGGTCGGGGCTGGTGAGCCAGCGCTGCCGTTCAGCTGGCAGGGAGCTGAGAGCCTCGTCTGTGGGCCAAAACATGGTGAACGGCTGGTGGATGGACATCTGGAGCACAGGGAGTAACCCTGCATCCTGCACAAAGGGTTAGAAGTACAGATTATAAGCAGCACTTTCACTACCAGTATTAGTTGTGTATAGTTTAACAGTATATTTTATTGGCCCAGTACAACTCCTTTCATATTGGGGTTCTGATCTCGTATCTGTTCATATCGATTTGTATTAAACTGAATAGAAAAACACCAACTTCTCTCTAACTCTAAAGACTTTTAGCCATACTAGTGGTGGGACTTTAGAGGTGCCCGTATTGGTCAGTCCACCAATGTCTCAACAAATATTAGATGGATCCAGTATCCAACCAGTGTTTCCTTAATTTTCCTTTGTTGTCGTTAGTGTAGAAGAAAGACAATGACACAGAATCATTCTGGCAACAGGAAGAAGAGAAGTAAGTTGTAAGAAGGAGATGTGTAAATGTGTGTAAATGATTGCAGAGTGAGGAGGAGGAAGTGTGGCAGATGTAGAAGAAGCAGAGGTGGTGGTGGTGGAAGAAGCTGCAGGAGGAGAGAAGTGTTTTTTTTCCTTTGCTTGTTTTACCTCCACGAGTTTGTAGAAGCGACTGTAGCCATAAAACGTGGCTGCTGAGGTGAAGTTCATCTAAACAGAGACAGAGATTACACTGCCTGTCTGTTAAATGTGATCGATCATCAATCATTTCTTCACTTCAATCAAACTCAATGCACCGTGTTAGATTCGAGGCGTGCTCTGTCCTGCAGCCTGAAAGGCGTCAGCAGCGTGTCGATGTGGTGGATGACTCCGTTCGAGGTGGTGTAATCACTCCTCAGGATCCTCGACCTGTTGTTGACCCAGACTGAACCCTGCAGGGGGAGACGGACAGGTGTGGAGAGAGGGACAGGTGAGACAGGTAAAAACAAAGATGAAGTGCATGGAAAAGTTTATTGGGAGACAGCTGAAGACTGGATGACACGGGTATTTCAGCTTAACCTATGGTATAACTCCCCATCCCTGCAAAGGGCTGAATTGTCAAGATAGCTTGCTCTTAGTCAAAAGTGCAAATTAGCATGTAAAAGTTCTCCAGAGTTGAAGTCGACACAAAAGATTTCCACTGATCATGGCAATTTAAATAACTGGATTTCGATATTTCGCATGACCGAGCTTTTACTGAAGCTGCAATTCTGCACAATTGAAAGAAACACAAAGTCTTTGGAGGCTCCTTACAAGACTCAGAGGAACGAGTCAGTGGCAGGAAAAGATTAACTTACATTCACACAGTAAATGTAATGGCAAGTGTGTGTGTGTGTGTGTGTGTGTTTTACCTGCTGCAGGCTGAAGTGCAGTGTGTATCCAGACAACGACACAGCGCGCTCAGTGGTTTTGAGGTCACTCAAGGTCAAAGTCTCACAGGAAACGACATGGTAACGGACGAGGTCACTGAGACGACCAAACGACTTCCATTCTGTGATCTACACACACACATGCACACGTACACACACACGCGCACACACACACAAAATGCAGGTTAATATTGGTAATATTGATGTTGCATTTGATAATACACAACACGCAGACACTGCAGATACTCACAGTGGACTCGTTGTTAGTTTCCTCTACAGGGACGAAGACAGTGAACGGTCCTTCACCATAAAGGTTTCGAACGTCTGATTGCTTTGAAACACAAAGAAAACTTGAGATGATGGATCTGGGGTCTGTGTCACACAGCATGTTCAACTTCAGCCCCTTTTCGACCAAAAGGTTACAAGAACTACGGAACCAGTGAAACTGATCTTAGGAACTAAACTAGGAACTGAAAGCTGCTTTTGTGCATTCCTGTCTGCATTTCCACCACATCCGAGGAACCCAGATGGTGAGCATAGAGTTAGCATGACCACAGATGGGCCTGGTCACACCAGAGAGTAGTGCAGTGAAATTAATCTGCAAGTCTTCAGGAAATATTTGATGTGTACTCTCCCATAGCGTTTTCTTTCCAAGGGACATCATTTCATCAGTTGAAGAGTTACTGGGGAAGAAGAATAGCTCTCCCAGCTAAAAATCTTGACTCTTAATTCAACACACTTAATTCAAAAGACACAATTATACCAGTGATTCCTGTCTCATAACTGTCTGCAAAACATTCTTCCTTTGGGGAGACGTTTCTAGAGGTTAAATAAAATTGGACACAGCTGATACATGATGATAGCTTTACGTTCCCTCGAGGTTTAACGCTATGAAGACTGCCTCCTACAGGTCAAAATTAGTGTGTCAGTGTTCAGTTTGCACAGATCTAATTCACCCACACAAGCAATACTCTGCACTCACTGCAGTGATGAACTTATTTTACAGCAGAATTTCACCATCTCAAAGGAAATCTGCTCATTTACTGAGTGAATTTCAATGTAACTAACGGCAACTCACGGATAGCATTTGACGGAAGAAGGCATTCTCTGGCTTCCGGAACAGCTCCTGTAAGACAGACAGACAGACAGACAACACAACTTCCTGTGAAGGTGGGAGGGGTGGCAGAGGGAAAGTCACAGGTATGTGGGAGGTCATAGGTCATGTGACTCACATTGTTGGTGTTTCCCCGGCAATCAAAGCCATCGCCTACGTGGCCTCTCAAGCAGGTGCAGTTCCTCTGGCCATGACCCATGTACTCACAGCGAGCATGCTTACTGCAGCCGCCATTGTTCTGCACACAGACACACAAAAACACAAAACATCTTTGATTGCTGATACAGGACAGGCATTAACAGCCCTGCAACCATTTTTCACTTTTGATGAGAATCACTGATAGTATCTGTGATTAACTGAGTTATCAAACAGTCTGTACACTGCAACAAATGTCTTTTTTTTTCATGTCAGCTCCTCTCATCCTCCCTCACCCTTTAAGAGCAGCAGACAGTTTAATAAGTTGAAAGTGGAAGAGCTTCTCTGGAGGAAACTTCTCCAGGGACAGTCCCCACATTCTCCAACAAATATGTTATCAAAGGCAGCTGATGTCGAAATTATATTTCAGGAGACGCTGAAACTTGTGTCTGAATGTATATGCACATTCTTAATGAAGTCTGACGACTACAGGTAGAAAGTTTCTCTTTTTTTTTTCCAGAAATCAAGTGTCAGTGTCTTGTAATAGGACAGAATAAACTATTGACATAAAGACATACGTTTCTGCAGGGGTTGACAGGATAACAGAACCTCCCTGTTCCTTGGAAGCCCAGCTGACACCTGCAAGCCGTCTGGAAAACAATCAGTTAATAAAACAGTCAATCACTTTATCCACCTGTCCCTCCTCTCATATGGAGATGCAATATTCACAGTAAGCAGCACAGAGTAAATTTAAACTCAGATTTTACCACAGCACAGTGTTATCTTACAGTGTTGGGGCCTGTTCTGATGCAGTCTGCCGATATGTGGCAGCCTCCATTGTTTACCAGACAGCCGTCCATCTCTGTGAACACACAATAGGTTGCAAATTATTTCTTTTACGACAATCAAAACATAAAATCAGACAGCTCTGGAGTTGTTGGACAGTGTATTTGTTTCTTTTGAAAGAGGTAGCCTAGCATTTTCCCTCTGCTTCCAGTCTGTGATAAACTAGTCTGAACACTATTAACCATCTTCTCGTGTGACTCAAGATAAGAAGGAGAACAACAGGAGAAATTTCCTGTTAGAAAATTTCTGATACTTGAAAACTTTTCCAGGTCTTGGTAAGATGTTGGGAGCTTCAGGTTAGGGGTGTGACGTCAGGGGTTGGGAGTTCAGGAGTACAAACCCAGGCAGATGACCCCGTCTCCAGTGTACCCCTCTCTGCAGGTACAGGTCCTCTCTCCTGCTGAGACTTTCGTACAGACGGCAAACTCTGAACATCCACCGTTAGACCTGCTGCACAAATCCATCTCTGGGAGACACAGGGCAAGACAGAGAGAAAACATCATAAGACTTTATACCTGTACGGGATGTGTATGCGCATACGTGTGTGTTTTTACCTTTGCAGTGAGTTCCGTTGCCTTCATATCCAGCCACACACACACAAGCAGCAGCTGCTCCCTTTGGGCCTGTTATACAGCTACAGCACAGAACAAACTGTTCAATATCTATGTCACACATTTCTACTGAAGCTGCAAGAAAAGATTTCTGTTTCTGAGACCAGTTTGCTACAGGTAAGTATGTTACAGGATAAGTCTAATGATATTCTACAGCCACACCGCTGCACTGGGTGATATGCTCCTTCATTACCATGAACACAGACGCTGTAGTTAATTTTAACTCAGTCCCATATATGCCATTCTGCTGCTCAAAATACTCTCTAGAGAACCAAATGTGTATTATTCCGCTGCTGAAAATAGTCCCCAACAAATACGCTACTTCCTCTTGTTTGAATAACAACTGCTAAAAATGACAGTGCCCAGCTGTTTTAGAAAATGACTGAGCACAAACAGCATGTTTGGGAGCCATTTTACATCTATGGGCTAATATTAGGGCAAATGAGCCGATGAGATTCTGAGCTCGTAAAGTGAGGCAGGAGGACTTACTTAGCGTTCTCGTCACACACACCTCCACACGCGTCATCCTTGATCTCTGAGACAAACACACACAAAGATTTCAGGTGATAATAACAGGTAAGAGAAAATACTGAGTGAGGTTACAGTTGCACTGTGTGTATGTGTGTGTCTTACCTACGGAGCAGGATGCTCCTTTCCAACCTTTATTACACACACACCTGCCACTTCCTGCAAGACCATCCTCACACTTCCCGTGTTCACACACACACTCTGCAACCGAAACACACACACACAGATTAAACACTGATGGCAGTGTTTCCTCTGTGGAGTTAATGACTAATCTCCTTGTAGACTCCTTAACATTGTCACTTAGCGTCATAGTTTTGTTACTGTTATTATGCTGGTTTGTTTGTTGTAGTTATAGGTTTGCAAGCCTAGAGTGTTAGCATCATAGTTTTGCTCGCATTGTAAATTGGTAGCCCCACAGGTTTGTTAGTCACAGGTTTCTTAGAGTTGTAGTTGTATTAGCCTGAGGATTGTCAGCCTTGTAAGACTTTTTTGCTTTTTGAGCAAGTTACCATCATCAGTTTGTTAGTCTTGTTTGTTAGCCTTGATTTTTTTTGCCAAGATTTTTAACCTTGCAACCATATAAGTTCACAAATTATAAGTTTGGTACTCTCAGGGGTTTATCAACCTCAGATTTGAGATGGTAGGTTTGTTAGACTCTCATGTTTGTTAACCTCCAACAGTGAGCTCAATTTTTGATGAGATTTAAGGCAGAGACCCCTTTGTGGCAGAAACACATTATGGCGTATAATAAACTTCAGACTGTGTCTTTGCTCAGGAGTGTTTCTGTCAGGATGAGCATGCTCACTGGAGGAGCAGTTGACTCCATATCGTCCCGGCTCACAGTCCTCGCACACGGTGCCATGGAAACCCTCGTAGCAACGACACTCTCCGTTGCCATGGTTACCGTCCTGACACTCCCCGTGATTGGAGCACCAGTTGCCAACGTCCCCGGGGCATTTGAAGCACTCGTGGCCATAGTAGCCGGGGCAACAGGAGTGATCCTGCAGGACAGACCTCAGTATTATTAGTAATTTATTTATTTATTTATTGATATTTAGCCCCTAAATCTGGAATCTGTCATGGCTGATTTCATCTATTTGTCAAAATGATAGTTTTCTGTCAATGAGACATCAGTGTCTATTATGTACAATGTTCATTATTCCTTCATAATATTCTGTTACTCATGACAGTTCTCAATACCCAACCTGAACTACTGCGCTGAACAGTACTGCCAGCAGTTATAATGGCAAAACTAGTGCTAGAAGTAGGAGTAGTATCAGCTGACCGTGGTTAACCGAAGACATTTGATGATGCAGCCTGGTACTGACTTCCTCCTGGAGCCCACTCGCTTCCTGTATCTACAGTTGGACCGCATGTTGGAAGGAAACTGTTCTTTGATCTGCAATAGAACACATTAGAAATACAGTAGAAACCTAAACTGTGTTTTGTAAAAGAACACAGACACCCACATAGATGACTGAAAAACTGCACATAAATTCAGTTCTGGAAGTAAACACCAGTAGAAACCCATGAGATTTTATTTTGGTCTGTGGTGAGTGGTGCAACAAACATGAACACCTGTACAACACAGTGTGATCAAATCAAACTGAATCCTCTCAACCTTCACTTTGTGAATTTTACAGTTTTATAGTTTAATTAACTCTGAGGCCATTTTCAGGCTGTAGATTGTGTTTTTGGGTAACGCTACACAGGTGTTATATATTGTGTCCACCACCTCTGCACTAACAGCTGTCTTACTGGTGTGTAGCTGAAGAGGCATCGAGGTGGTCCACTACAGTCTGAACACCTTCCCTGCAGACAGAGGCAGAGAGAAGGACAGAGGGGTTAGAATAACAGGAACAGTCATCTATCCATCCACGCATTTGTTCATCTGTCCATGCATAGTGATGTACTTGCTCACTGCAGCTACTTTATTTGAGCTTCTTTTCTCTTTCTTATCTATGTAACTATGTCCATATTTATCATAGAGGAGTAACTGTGTAAGACAGATGGTGGTACACTGATAAACCTGCAGCCTTTGATTGGAGAAGTGCCGTGTCAGACTGCAGTGCCACTACACAGTTGTACACTATGTTTACCTACAAACATCACACTGATTGGTTATGACTGTTTTTATTCTGCTGTTTATTTTCAAATGTTTATTTGGTAAACATCAGATTACTGAGACTCACTGATTCTTTGCATCAAGTTTTCCCAATTTTCTAATTTATTTCTCTCGTCACTGAACCAATAAACTGATTGATGACAAAAAACCTGTCTTCAGCCTTTGGTTGAAGATTTGTGGTGATGCTGTGACGCTCTGCACCACTCACAACAACATGAGTGCCTGAAGATCGTCAGAGTGGCAGTGAAAAGGTTATAACGTCCACAACGTGCACCCATCATCATCAAACAGTCATTGTAAAGGACACTGCAAACATCTGGAGCCAATCAACCAATACAAGCCCGATCAATGCTTTGCCTCAACTAACCCAATGCTTCATTGATGTGACTGGCTGAGTGTGTACTTGTTAATCACCACATCCTCTGATCTATATTCCACTGTACCCAGCCCTGTTGCACCGCGCTGCTGCCCATACATCAAACAAAAACATCCTTCTATTCATCCAGCCATCCATTCATTCATCAGCCCATCCGTCCCTCTATTGGACCATTTGTCCATCTATACATTCATTGATCTGTGTGTCTGTGTATCAGTCCATTCATGCACCCATCTATCTTTCTTTCCATTCATTCATACAACCATCCATCCATCCATCCATCCATCCATCACTCCCTCCATCCTTACATTGACCTGCAGGGTGACCTGTTTGCTGCATCTGTTGCGGCGGACTTTGAGGACCTGAGGGAGGACCATGATGACACCATACTGCGTCTCAATAAAACGTCCGTCAAGTGGAACGTCGTTCACAACTGTCTGCAGGACAAGAAACAAATCAGACACCTCACTCGGCCTGGGTAGTCAAGATTTACACTTACGCATTATTAGAAGACCAGACTGTTTGCATGTTTGAGCACATTAATCTTCACAAAAATACTGATCATCATTTCCTTCTATCCATACAGCCAGTGATCTGTTCAGTTCATTTCCATGACAATTAACTTGCAGGGACTTGAGGTTTTCTGAAAAGATATAATCCATCACAGTCAACATTAGGGAAGCTTTAATTTTCTGTCAGAGTTTCGGCATCATCACCTGATAATGCAGATGTGAGAAGGAGCTGTTTTCGAACTCTCCTGAGCGTAGTGCTCATCCTGGAACTGACAGTCAGCTGCTGGAAGGCATTTTATTGACAATCTCTGTTGCCATAAAATCAAACTTAGAAGATAAATGATAAGCAGATTTGGATGTTGTGAAAAAACTAATGGGAGTTTATTTGTTTCTTGTATTGATGTTTCTGTTCAGCAATCTCCAGGGACATTTCAGAATGAGCTATTTCTATTTGTATGTTGTTGTCAATATATTGTGCTGTTAGATGTTTGTGGGTTTACATACCGGAATATTTTTATTCTTGTTATGTTGATTTTCATGCAAATTAATTGAAACCTGGTAGCATGGCTGCTTGGAAGGAAGAAAATCAATCTAAAAACCGAGGGGAATGCAGAAGCAGCAGACTGGTCCGTAAAACAAACAGACTTTTGGCTATAGAAGTCTGTGAGGCTTGTGTTGGTCCAGTTATAGTTACCTGGTTGTTGTTGTTTAAGTGGAACTGGACCTGGTAGTCGCTGCCCAGCAGAGTGCTTTTCAACGTGCCGTCAGCCAGGTGGTCAGGAAAGAGCAGCTCCTTGAGAATCACATGGTACTTGAACACATCAGAGTCCTGGGCAGACAGATAGATACAGAAATGCACAAGAGAAAGACGACAGGAGAAGGAGGTTAAAATACTACTCTGGTTGAATGATATGTTCAGTGATTCCAGTGTTGTTGGTTGTGCCAACTGGGGGCTGTTTCCCAAGCTTGAAAAACAACTGACCAATCAAAGCTTTTTAGGCAGAATTAAGAATTAGAATGTAGAATGAGTCAGAAAAATTCCAGGATAAGAAGCCTGCAGCTATTCAGGTTCTTATGAGCTAACTTACAGAAATAATAACACTTTCATTTGAACAGTTTGACAAAGGTTAGCTGCTGCTAGCAACCATTACGACACCACCACTGTTTCTGTGCTGAATATGATGAATGTATTATGAGCAGCAGCTTGGGCACTGGCTCATTTTGTCTGGACCTACCAGGAGGGAGGAGTTAGTCTTGCTGAGGTGTTGCCTGATGGCCTCGTCTGTCGGCAGCAAGAGGGTGAATTCAAACATACTCAAGTCCCCTGACAGGTTGTACATCTGTGAGAAAAAACACACGCACGCACACACGCACACACACACAGACTTTAAAAAATTAGAAGGTTTCATTTAGACAGACAGATGGGTAAACAGCTGGACAGATATCTTACCAGAGCGTACTGTCTGAAGAGGGTGAAGTTGGAGGAGGAGTTCAGGAAGGCCATCAGCGTGGGAGGCTCAGGGGGGAGGTCTGAGTGTGGTGGAGCCAGAATCTGACCACACCCAAATAAATATACATTAAGTCAGGACCAACTAGCAGCTCTAACAACAGCTGAATCACCTGGCCGTTGAGAAGCTGACTCTTACCTGGTCTATGATGTGAATGTAGCCATTGATTGCAGGTAGGTTGTGTGTGAGGATGGAGGCGTTTCCAATGCGTATCACCTGGAACAAAATAACAACAGCCAAATTGTTTGCAATTAGCAGCAGTTCATTACACTGTCTGCACCTGAGCGAGCCCTCCAGTCTCTGTAAGCGAGGCCGAGCTCATTAGGGAGGTGAGATTCACCTGAGATCACCAAGGTCAGAAAATAATCACAATGTGATGCTGCACAGACATATTCAATAATGAAGCAACAAGGTTTTAAAACATTACTGAGGCTGCAGTTCAACTCTCCTCCTGAGGAAAACTGTGGAATATTAATTAAACATAATACAGCCTAATCTACAGGGCTGTTCATATTATTGGAGCCACTAAAGGAACACATAAAACCTTAAAACCACATACTGTGGTTTTCTGGTAACAGGGTATCGTTGTTCTACATTTAAAGTGACATGGTGGTATATTTAACTCACAATCACCACAACACAAAAGAATCTAGTGGTATACCCTATATCATGTGGTTGGGTTTCCTGTCTGCTTGCCGTAGATTTATCCACAGAACAAACCACAGTGCTGCAGTGCAACAGCAACCCCTCACAGAGGAGAAGCCACACAGAATCATGCAGACATCCTTAATACACCTGCAGTATTTGTACCTGCTCTTCATGGGTGGAGAATTTTCCACAAAAGAACTGATCCTCATAAACTGAATGAGTGTTAGTAAATCCACCTGCATGTGTAGTCAGCCTGTCAGTCACAAAAAGGTCTTACCCCGGTGCTGTTGCTGATCTCCCAGTTGGTGGGGGGGTTGAGGGTGGGCAGCCTGCTGCCCACAAGTCTGCCCAGGTCTTCTACAGAGTGGATCCCCTGCAGGATGTGGACCCTGTAACCAGGAAAGAAGGGAGGAAGGAAATGTTTATGACAGATTTCACTGAACCCAGACTCACAACATGCTCCTGGGAGCGATCTGTGTATATGTGTGTGTGTGTGTGTCTGTGTTTTATACGTGTCTGATCAGTGTGTGAGGTGACAAACCGCAGGAAGTGAGGCAGGTGGTGTCGGCTGGTCCAGAACGAGATCTGCTCCGAACTTATGTTCCTCAGAGCTTCTCTGGACGGAACCAACACTGTGAGGTTCCCACTCAGGTCCTCAGAGTAGTGATTGTACTTCTGACCACACAGACACACACACATAAATGTAACTAACTGTCATCTATTTTTATGGTTTTGGTAGTACAAGAACATTTTACAGACCAGCGGGTTGTTTCAGCTGTGTGTACATTTAAATTTGATTGGATAACTTTATTAATCCCCACAGCAGAAGTTAGTTTGATCGACCAGCTGAGTTTGAATGTGGCGTAGTTTGAACAGTGTGGCTGTTACAACTCAGTAAAACACACCACACAAGTTAGTTTAAAAATAAATGATGAGTTTGGTTCTTACACACCTGAATCAGTCGGAAGAAACTATACAGCACTGGGTTCATGTCCAGTTCCTACAAACAAACAGCCACACACACAGTTATTATGGTACTGAGTCAGACTGCGTATTGTAGATGAATTCAGGTTGTAAGTATTGGTTCGGTCTCAATATTGGCAAATACCCAATATTAAAAGAATCAAAAGGGACCGGGAACAAAAAAAAGCAAAAAGACACTGATCGAGACGTCCCTGTATTACACTGATCAGAACATTTACCTCATGTAATGATCCATAGCAGATGGTTCCATCTCCAGCATAGCCATCAGGACAGGTGCAGGTGTGAGTGCCACTGCTCTTCATCTCACACTTTGCCTAACAGAGTGTACGGCAGATAGGGATTATGGGAAATGTATCTACCCTACTGAGATTGCTGTGTGTGTGTGTGTGTGTGTGTGTGTGTACCATGCCATGGCAGCCTCCGTTCTTTTCGAGACAGGGGTTGATCAGGTCACAAACGATCCCGTTCCCCATGTAACCTGTTTTACAGACACACTCACTCTGCAGTCACACACACACACACACACATAAAGAAACAGGTCTCAGACAGCTGCTCAGTAATTAGTTAATAAATCACACAGAAGCAAGAAATGAGAATAATAATAAAAACAATAAATAAAGTGCTTTACATGGTTTTCAACAGGATTATAGCATTAAGAGCTAGAAATTAGGCAGCAAAATTAGATGTTAAATGAAATTAAATGAAATAAAACAAAAATAAAATTCAGCAAAGTACCCCAAATATAAAAACAATAAAACAAACAATAAAAACAACGAAAAAATAAATTGTGTGCTATCAATTTAAAGAAAGGCCTTTTTAAAAAGATTGAGTAGTGAATTAAAAGATTTTACTGATTCTCTGATTCTCATTCATTCATTCATTCAGTCATCTTACAAGTTTTAGTAACTGACCTGTGCCGGCCCGATGTGGTTACAGTTGGCGTTGGGGCTGCAACCTCCACGACTCTCCAGCTCACAGTTGTTGATCTCTACACACACTTTGCCATCACCTGTCCAACCCTCAACACACACACAGGACGCGTTGCCTGGACTCACGTACACACACTCTGCCTGCAGAGACACAAAGACCGAGGGACGGAGAGACAGGATGTTTTAAAGCCAGGCAGACGTTGTTGAATCCGAGGTCTAGGTCACATTTAAACACACAGTTTAACAATGTTGATATTTAATAGTGGGGGATGAATTCGTACGAACAGAGCTGATCCAGGACATAATGACAGGTGTCTGTTCATGTTTTTTGACCAGATGTTAAATAGTAGATGGTCAGATTCATCGCAGGATGAAAATCTCATGAAGAGATCTGAGCGGCTCTTTTTACAGAGTTTAATAATGGAAATGAATAAACTAACTGAACAGCAAACTGTACACATTTAAATAAATGATCAAGTTAACAAATATAAAGTTTAGAAGCTGCAGATTATTTCTAAGTGAAACAGGAAGGTCTTACGCTGGTGTGACAGCCTCCTCGGTTGCTCTTCAGGCAGGGGTTAATGGGAGTACAGGAGTGACCGTCACCCTCGTATCCATCCCTACACACACACCTGGTGCGACACACATACAGGTTAAATGATAAAATGATAAACAAACTCAGCAGGTGTTCAGGTCACAGAGGAGTAACCAGTGCTGTGTTTATAGTTCTGTTTATTTTCCTGTAAATCATGATAAAGGATGATCAGGTTGAGTGAATAGTAAAATGATCAGTGTGGTGCTGATCGCTTGGCGCTCCTGCATGAAGCAACAATGCTAATGAGCAGGTTACAAACACACAAGGTGGAGGAGGAAGCTTCAGGTGTGAGATAATAAGCACCTGGGCTGCCTGCCTAGTGAGGAACGGGTGAATGAACAGACTGACAAAAAGTCAGAGGATCAAAGTTTTCAAGATTTTTATCTCTTAATCACAAATATCAACCTCAGTCAAAGTCAGTAAGATTCAACCCCTGGGAGTCATGAATGTCTGTACAGAAATACATCCAGTAGTGCTTTGGATTGCTTTGAATTGTTGGAGTGACGGGCCAACCAGCAGCTGAGCCTTGTCAGATTTATGGACTAAATTCATCAACAATCCCACTGAGAATCACACAGGAAGCAGCAACAAAACAGCTGAGACAAACAGAACAGAGACCAGCAGACTGACATTTATAGAAAAGTAAGTTAAAGTTAAGGTAATTGAGGACGAGGACTTTGTGTTTAAAGGCTTTTAGCAGAATGAGTGCAGGATTAATATCAGCTGCCAAACATCTAAATCTTCCTCTAGGTGTTCACAAAAGGAATGTTATCGTACTGTTAGCTGCTCATCTCGAGCTAAACCCCGGCAGTGATCAGTATTGTAGTGAAAACCGAGTGGACGACAAAGTGAGCGGCTCTGTTCAAACACCCAGGGTTTGTGATGGATTTACTGAGGAGAGTCAGTCTGTTGCGTTACTGCAGAGCAGAGTGACACTGACACTCTGTCAATATGAAGATGGTGACAGCTGTAGCCACAGAATGTTTGCGTTAAATGAACTAAAAAAAATAAGAGTAAAAAAAAAACTGATGATGTCTTCAGTTTTTGATAAAATGAGAAATGTTCCTAAACCTAATACACTCTGGTTAAAAGGCTAAAAATAAATCAAGGTCAGGTAGGAAAATACTGGTAGTTCTGGTAGTAGCAGCAGTATCTTACGTAGTACGCAGTCCTGTGTGTGTACAGTACGCGTGGATGTGACAGTGTTCCTGCAGTCCGTCGGAGTTGCAGGGCGTGGCCGTCTTGTCACAGTTGTCTCCGGAGTATCCCTCCAAACAAGATCCCCTCCGGCACACACCACCAGAGCCTGGACGGTTATCACACGCACCGTGGACACACCGACACTCTAAAGTCACAACCCCACACACAAACACACACATTAGCTACTGTCTCATTAAAGCAACAGGGGAAAACAGCTCTTGGACTGAGCTGCTGTATCTGATCCAGAGAGAGAGCACTGATCTTCAGGAGCGAGTTAGAGCAAGTGAAGATGATAAAACTTTTGTCTCACTCATAAACATGACTAAATTCATGTGTTTGTGTTGGGTTATGATGGATAGCGACCTAAACCTGCTGGAGCACAGAATTCATTCTTCTTGCAGCTTCAGGTGCATTACTGCCTCCTTCCAGACTGAAGTAAAGCCGACCCTGGTTTGCATGTGGCCCGGTAAGACAAAGACAGCTTGTAATCTGATTTGTGCTCTGGCCAACAGAAGTGAATGTATGTGGCTAACTGTCAATGAAAGTGTCTTAAATCTCATCTGGACTTAAAGTGACAAGTGTAAATGGAGCGTTTGTCTTGTCTGAATATGTGAAGAGGCATGTTGAAACTGAAACAGCTGCTAAGTTACTCTTTTAGTGTTCATGAGGAGGAGCTGTTACCTTCGTCACAGTTGTCTCCATGCTTGGATGGATCTGAGCAGATGTGGCAGGCGATACCCTTGAAGCGCGACTGACAGCTGCATGATCCATTGCCATGGATACCGTCAAAGCACTGCATGTGGTTGGATGGATGGATGGATGGACAGATAGATAGACAGGTAGATAAATAAATAAATAAGACACATCAGTTGAGAGATGAGGCTCCTGTGACAGAACTGTTTGTTTGTTTGTTGCTCACAGTTCCTTTGTCGTAGCAGGGATGCTGGAAGCCTCCAATACAGGGTTTGCAGTCCGGACCATAGAAACCTTTACAACACTCTTGTACCTGTTAAACAAACACACACACACTTGGCCATTGGGAGCTGAACAGTACAACAAACTCAGTTTCAACAAGGTCACTTCCTGTTTTCAAGCTCTTTAACTATGAATCCTCCTGACGCTGGTCATTGTTTGACTGCATGCTACCTTCACATAGTAGCTGTGAGTTTGTGTTCTTGACACAGTATGCCTGGTGCTGAAACCCAGTTCCTTGACAGATGATAAAAATGGTCACCAGAGCACTGCTTTGTGTTTTCTTTTAAAAATGTACATGCATTGGGAAAGTAGAGATGTGAATCATGTTTGGAGGCCGGCATGTTGTTCTTTATCTGACTTGCTGGTTGTGGTAAATTACACTGCTCCTGAATGGTGTATCAGGAAACTTGAAAACCGTATATTTTCCCAGCAGGCATTACTGCAGCCAAAAAATGAGAACTTTACATCAGATGCCTGCAAACACTTTTCTTGACATTATTGTTTGGGATCTATAAATGGCGAGGACTCATGGTGCTACTTAAACCTGCAATAGCTGAAATGTTTTTCTACTAGCGTTAACAAGCTGTGTACTCTGTTTTTTGGAGTGTTGTGGCCGAAATACATCATACAGCTCAAACATAAATAAATAAATAAATCTGCTCATTTTGTTTTAATTGTCATCTGTTCTTTTTTACTGTACTTTACTGTAATTTTATCTATAATGTCCTCCAGATTTCTGGTGACGTTTCTGGTTTATGTGAGAGGAACTGATTAACTCATTGTGGAGTTAACCTTCTTATATTTCTCTTTTTCTGTGTAAATAAACAGAACTTTGGGTTCTGCTGTAGGAAGAAGAAAAAGAAACTGTGCTGGTTCATATGCACAGTCAACACAGTAAACACCTTTTCATTTGATCACACCATTAGCAGCAGGGACAGATGAAAGGTGAAGCTGAATGAAGCTAAAAATAAAAGCTCCTGATGCAGGTTTCAGTGTTTCCACCCTCACCCGTCTGGTGGTGTTGCAGAATTTGGCGCAGCCTTTACTGAGCGTTGGATTCAGAGGAGACGTGACGTAATCACAGCCGATCTGATGACTGTCCTGAAGAGACAGAAACACACGGATCTGTTGGCTTTCTATTCTCGTCTGTGATACCCACCAGGGGTCGGGGTTAGAAAACGAAAGCTGTTACTGAAGCAAGATTTCTGGAAAATGGCTCTGGCAATCAGAATAAAAGCAGTGAGCTATAAAAGCAGTGAGCTAATTGTCACACAAGGTAAATGAGAGCACAGACTAACTAGTGTCAGAAACTAATAAATGCCATATTCTGTGCTTAAACTGAAAACAAGAGAGTTTACCATTGTACAATTCCTGTCCAACTGTCATATTATATATTATAGTATTCTATTTTTCCAGCAGGTATAAATAGCGAATCAGGTCACAGTAGTACTATCTAACCCTCACCGTTTAATTCAAAGGTCATATCTGAAGTCTTATTTTTCCCACAAACACAGCTTCACTGAGAGCTTTCACCTTACACTTTATTCATTTCTGAATGACCAAAGTGACCGCAGAAGAGAAAAGCTGCAGTAATAATGATGTATTTTACCATTTCAGTGGTGCCATCTGGACACTCTGTCTCATAAAGGTAACTGCAGTGAACACACGGACCCTGAAAACACACAACCACACACAAATATTAACAACACTTACAGGGACTCTTAATCTTTACTATTAACATTGCTGTTAGCTTTAAGCTAGATTTAGCTTTTCATTTTGTTTATAAGATTTTTTGTCTATCCAACATGAATTTTATGAAACACATAAGGAGCCACATCACAAATATGTCAGCATCTAGGCAACAGAAAACAGCTCAATAGTGTGGAATACTTATCAATAATGGGTTAGCTGTGGGGTGCAGGGAAGGAGCAACACATATGAATCAATAAATAAATCCCTATCTGACAAAAAAGTGTCTGAAGTTCAAACTAGCAAGTTAAAATTAGCCACTGTTAGCTGTTAGCGCTGTTGGACTTGTCATCATTTTTGGCCTGTTATCTCTGCATATCTCACTGAGTTTGATTCAGAGTCTGTGTTTATGT
Source organism: Toxotes jaculatrix (assembly GCF_017976425.1). NCBI lineage: Eukaryota > Metazoa > Chordata > Actinopteri > Toxotidae > Toxotes > Toxotes jaculatrix. Next base: position 26,483,802 of record NC_054396.1, on the reverse strand, counting down.
TTGATGTACTCTGTCTGCTTGTTCAAAGTTTGTTTTGACCCTCAGCCTCTCTCTTCTCACCACGGTGATCTTGCTCTCTATGATATCACAGCGGTGAGGCAGGATGGGGAGGATGGAGGGCGGGTAAAGCAGCCCGTCAATCATATGGATGATCCCGTTGGAAGCCACAATGTTGCTGGTCACCAGACGGATGCCCTTCTCCCCCAGCAGGATCTCACCCTGGAGGGCAAAGCAGGGGGGCAGATGGTAGTATATTTACTGTGACTCGTCAGTAAACAGAACTATGAAAGATGCTGTGAAGAACCAATCAGAGACACTTACATCATCAGAAACGGTAATGGTGATGATCTGATTGGCCATCGTCAGAATCTTAGGCAGAGCAGCCAACTCGTCGACTGTCAGCTACAGACAGAAAAAAAATGATCAACTAAAACTTTTAAGGCTGATAAAGTCCCATTTTTCAAACATCAGGCTGGAGAGAAACACAACATCCTGATAACTTCACTATTCTCAGTGTTTTTACCCACAGTGGAGCTAAAAGTGTAAAGCTTGTCCTGAGGAAAGATAAAGGAATTAACAACTTTGAAAGGTCCTAAAACATTTCCCACAGATCCATCTCACACAGATCCAAGGCACTGTGTCTGTTTTGTTTGCAAAGCTGTCAATTCTACAAACCACACACTGAAGTAGGGGCTTAGAGATCACGAAGACTGGTCAAAAATACTTTATGGAATGTGTAAAGCATCAGTATGTACTGGAAATAGTTAAATTCAGTTTAAGGTGGTCGACGGATCACATCTTTCCAAAGCCAAAGCTTCACAGATATATCTCATCCGCAGCTTTAGTCCATACATTTTGGTTTAATGCTTTATCAAGTGATTTTAAGAAACCAGTACAACCAAACCCTCTTACAACACTGTTTCGTATGCAGTCTGAAAGTGACCCCCTTTCTAAAATACAACTGCACTGTATGGCCTTTGTTTTACTGTTAGCCAGAAGATTTACTCTGCTTAACTGGACACAATCTGCTCCTCCCTCCATTAAACATTGGATCAGAGATATACTCTTCTTCTTAAAACTGGAGAAGATTAAATTCAGCTTGCAGAGTCAACGCTATAAATATGTCATGGTGTGGCAAACCCTTTATTTCCTACTTTTCCTTCTCACTGTTGGGCTGAGAGTCTGCTGTTAACAATATAATTCAAGATAACTACATCTTATTTTTCCTCTTCCTTCTGTTCTCTGAGCATGTATTTGTATATGATTGACTACTCGAGAGCTTGTTAGTCCACTTTGCCAGGTCTTGTCTTGTGCAATTTTTGCTAGACAAAAAAAACTTCGATATGTAATGACAAATGATGCGAAATGAATAAATATAAAATATAATATCCCTCTGTGCAAAACTGTGTTTATCTGAGGCTAATATGAGGCTTCAGCATTCTGAGTTAGTCAAGCCAGTCTCTTTCAAAGTCTTCAGATTAAAATTCCCTCTTTGCAATTTCCTGTTTGGCTGCAGTGGAAGGATATTAAGAAAAATAGGGGATTTTAGATTAAAATAAGACTGTGAACATGTCCTTTAACTCTAACACGTTCGTCCTCTGGAGATCAGGAACAGGATCGCAAAGTGACATGACAATCTTCATTCCCTCTAAAATTAAGAGGCATCTTGCGTAGATGTGGCCTCTTAGATTATGTGGTATCTTGCTGTGGGTCGGGGGTGTCTTACCACAGCTTGGGAGAAAATGTGGTGTCTGAGGAGCTCCTGAAGTTTATATTTGGCCTTGAAAAAGAGAAGAATATCATTTTTTAAAAATCTGATCATCTTCACATCGCAGAATGATAAAAATGATAAGAATGATAAAAGGACTAATACATGGCAGCTGAGGGGGTTACTGACATTATGTTTGGAAATTACTGAGGCTTTTTAAAAAAATGAAACTTAATATTATTGATGATAATAAAAATATAGAATAACAACAGACTTATCTTTTAATCCCACCTGTATGTTATCCAAACTAACCACAGCTAAAAAACATAAATGAAAACTGACGAAATAATTCGATGTGACTCCGCTCCCTGTGTCTTACATCGTTCATCATGTACAGGATGCTGCCATCTCTGGCTCGGTCCACAGCTTGGTTAGTGGGGACGAACACAGTCAGGGGCCCCGGGCCCCGCAGAGGAAGGGGAGACCCGCAGTTCTATAAACACATCATATCTGGTCAGAGGCCAGTAATTAGCACCAATTCCTGTTCAGACCCAGTGTGTGTAGTGGAATATAAAGTAAGTATAATGTTTGATTTCTTCTCATGTGGAGATAAAAGCAAATATCAGTGTTATGTTACTGTCCAGAGAAAAATACTCACATCAACCAGAGACAAGAAGCGGTTGTATTTTCCATCCTTAGTCAGAATCTCTCTGATCGTCTTATCAACAAACTGGACACAAGGAGAAGAGAAAAAAAAAATCATATGACTCACATTCATAGAGACCAGGGGTATCAAGTATCACCCATAGGCTAGTTTTTTCCAGTATTGCTCAGTGGAGGGCCAACATAGTTTTACCAGAAGTACTCAAACAAAATCTATCAGTGAAGGTTTCCATAAAAAATGGGTTTTGCTGAAGCATTTTGTTTCTGTTTTATGTTTTATTGTAATGCATTTAAAGGACCAGTGTGTAGGCTTTAGTGGCATCTAGTGGTAACGCTGCAGACTGCAACTAACTGAACACCCCTCCACTCACCCCTCCCTTTCCTAACGTGCAGGAGAATTTGCAGTGGCCTTCAGGTAAAAGAAAAATGTGAAAGGCCTTCTCTGAATCCTGTGTCTGGTTTGTTGTTGTTCTGGGTTATTGTAGAAACATGGTGGTGCAACATGACGGGGCTTGTGGAAGATCTGCTCCCTGCGCTAATATGAAGGGCTCATTCTAAGCTAACGAAAACAGAATGATTTTTAGATTCTTCTTTCAGGTGATAATACAATAATGAAGTGACCCATTAACTCACTTGTTCGTCACGAGGGGACGTGTCAGAGATTGTGGTTGTGATTGGCTGGTTGATGATGTGGATGATCCCATTGGCTGCTGGCAGGTCTTCCTGGAGGACGGCGTACAGTCGGCTGGGGTTGTCCATCAGGATGAACCTCTGGAACAACGAGAGAAAAACAGAAACCACAAGAGAAAAGTTTCAGTTGATTTCTTTGACCTGGTGCATAACGAGGTGTTTACTTATGGAAACTTCACATCAAAAGTTTGTAAAAGTCAGACACATGACAAAAAAACAACAACACTCCAACTATTACACCAGAGACTGAACTCCACATGCGTTCATTATAAGATTATTAAGAATATTCAACTTTCTGCCATTTTTTAATATGGAGTCAATTTCAAACTTCTGATTTGACATTCGACTGAAAGAATCTGGTATTTTAGACAGCAAGTAGTAACTCCAAAGAAGAGTAAGAATGTTTTTCTTTCCTCCTCTGTTCTTCTGATCTCTACGTCATGTGAAGATGTTGCAAAGTAATCTGTAAATAAGCTTTTCACATCTTGTACTAAATGTACTAAAAAAACTGGTTGGTTTGTCTAACTCAGACTCCTGAAGCCTCATTTAATCTTCATCTGCTTTTCCACAGAGAGGACTGGGGGTTATGTGTATTGATCACTTCACCAGTTCACAGCCAGTATGGACAGGAGGAAGGTTTACAAACACTAACTTACAATAAAATAGACTTGAACCGATCCTTTAATCACGTGAGCATTCTGGAGCAGTGTTTGAGCAAAGCTCCGCCCACCCTCTGACTCAACACAGTCAAACAGGAAACACAACTTATTATTCTTTGCTCTCGAGGAGGAGACACACACACACACTCTGAGAGGAATACGGTAAAATTCACCTTCACACCAAAACAACCACGTCCACTGAAAGTACAGCTGCAAGAGGGAACACTGGGAACACTGGGATTACTGGAATACTTGAATTTTAACCTCCTGCAGACTCCACGTCATGAACTGGAAGAGCCACGGCTCAAAGTGAAAGTAACTTTTAAGGAAGCTTCTAGACTGACTGACTTTGCTGTTTGCCGTGGTCACAGTTTCACTCAGCGACAAAATGTCCTCCGGATCAGAAGAAGATCTGTCCTGTCCCATCTGCCATGACATCTTTAAAGAGCCTGTTGTTCTGTCATGTAGCCACAGCTTCTGTAAAGACTGTGTGCAGAGATGGTGGAGAGAGAAAGAAACACGTGAGTGCCCTTTCTGTAAGAGAAGATCATCAAAGAGTGATCCTCCTCGTAACCTGTCGTTAAAGAACCTGTGTGAGACCTTCTTACAGGAGAGGGAGAGGAGAGCTTCAGCAGGGTCTGAGCCTCTCTGCAGTCTGCACTCTGAGAAACTCAAACTCTTCTGTCTGGACCATCAGGAGCCGGTGTGTGTTGTCTGTCGAGATTCCAAAAAACACACTAACCACAGTTTCAGTCCCATCGATGAAGCAGCACACGATCACAAAGAGAAACTCCAGAAATCGCTGAAGCCTTTACAAGAGAAACTGAAGCTCTTTGAAGAAGTTAAAGGAAACTGTGATCAAACAGCAGAACACATTAAGGTCCAGGCCCAACACGCAGAGAGGGAGATTAAGGAGCAGTTTAAGAAGCTTCACCAGTTTCTACAAGAGGAAGAGGAGGCCAGGATCACTGCTCTGAGGGAGGAAGAGGAGCAGAAGAGGCAGATGATGAAGAAGAAGACTGAGGCTCTGAGCAGAGAGATAGCAGCTCTGTCAAACACAATCAGAGCCACACAAAAGGATCTGAGAGCTGAAGACGTCTCATTCCTGCAGAACTACAAGGCTGCAGTCAAAAGAGTCCAGCAGCGTCCCCTGCTGGATGATCCAGAGCTGGTCTCAGGAGCTCTGATAGATGTGACCAAACACCTGGGCAACCTGACCTTCAACATCTGGCGCAAGATGAAGGAGATGGTCTCCTACACTCCTGTGATTCTGGATCCAAACACCGCCGACCCAGAACTCTTCGTATCTGAAGATCTGACCAGCGTGAGATCTGGACAGCGACAACAGTCTCCAAAAAACCCAGAGAGAACCAAATTCTCCTGCTCCGTTCTCGGCTCTGAAGGTTTTAACTCAGGGACTCACAGTTGGGACGTTGACACTGGAGGCAACAAGGACTGGGAACTGGGCGTGTTGGGAGAGCACATCAAGGTGAAAGAACGCCAACAGCCTGGATTGTGGAGAATTATGTTCTCCAACGGGAAATACACAGCATTCTCCACGTCAGGCTCAGAGAACGATCTGGCACTGAAGAAGAATCTGCAGAGGATCAGAGTTCATCTGGACTTTGCCAAGGGACAGCTGCTGTTCTCTGATCTTGACACTAACACACACATTCACACTTTCAAACACACTTTCACTGACACTCTGTTTCCATACATTTACACTGAGAATCACGTCCCACTGAAGATTCTACCAGTGAAGGTTTGTGTGATGATGGAAAAGCGTCATAAATAGATTATTATGATAGGGTTGGACAACTTGACAATATTAACCATGAGATTAAATTTACCAAACTCCCTTCTCTAACTGTGGGCAAAGCTGGGTTTACAGGATTGTGGAATGAGGTGCGCTGATTTTACTTGATTATTACATTTTATTTTGTCTATAGCTTGGATACAGATAAAAATGATGGAAGTTTTTCTCAGAACCTTACAGTGACGTATATGGCCATGTTTTTCAGCAAAATCCTCCTCTGATGAATCAAGACGATGAATGCTGATTATGAACAAAATGGTTCTCATACTATTTATTACACACACACACACACACACATATATACATATATATATAGCGATGACAAGCGATGGGCAGGCAGAAAGGTGTAGTACTTAAAAATATATGTTAACAGTATGAATTTATGAACTGATGAAATGAAATGATTTTCTATCATAGAAACTAGATCTATATCATTTTTTGATTTTTCTAAGATTTATCTTTGGATTGTTCTGATTGTGTGACCAATAAAAATTGAGTTAAAAGAACAGTTCATGTTGTTTGCTCGTAATCATCTTTAACTATCAAGACCTTAATACCACATGAGAACGTTTCTCAATACCTCATGAGAACGAAGTGACACTTCACTTAAATATCCATTGTACTGTTTTAAGTTTTTAAGACTCGGGTCTAAGAAAGCTTTACCAGCCCTACGAGGGCTGTGGAGTTTGGAGATGAAGTATTACCTTGTTGTCTTTGCTCCTCAACTTGGCTCCTCCGAACAGGTTAAAGTCTCGTCCCTCCAGATCCTTGTAGAGGTGCTGACCCAGGATCAGGTGGTTTCTACATACCAGCTCCTCATTAACACCCTGTAAAGAAAGTGTAAGTGGGTACATCAATAACCTGGAATCTATTTATGTGCACCCTGACAATCGTGTGTGGTTAGGTTTAAGGAAAGCAAACTTCCTGTCTGGTGTCTCGAGTCACTGCAGGCTTTTTTCTACATTAAACCAGAACATGATCTTTCCCTAAACCCAACAAAGTGGTGTGGATGTCAAAGAAGTTGAATAATGCTGTAGTTACTAGGAGTCAATCATTGTTTAACAAAAAGTCTCAGAGATCTGCTCAAAGGATTCTGATTTTGGTGGCCAAAAAAAAAAACATATCTAAAATTATGGATTTAAATACTCTGTAAGCATTAAATCTAAAACAAAGTGAAAACATAAAAATGGTCTCATCTCATCAAGGAAGACTCAAAGTTGAGTCACAACTCTTCACTGATCTTATCAAGTTGAAGAGGAAACCACTCGTCTGACTCTAGACTTATGTTCCTTAAACCACATTTACTTTGCAAGTTCCTTTCAGTGTTTTACCGTTTTAAATTCTAATAAACATCATGTTTAAATTCTTGCTTTAAATATCCAAAATTTAAATCAACTCAGGTTTCTATGGCTACTACAGATTTCACTGTGTGTGTGCGCCCAGAGGCCTGACACTCTGGTTTGTTCTAGTTTGTTCTCACCATCTGTCATTAGTCTATATTTCCAGGCCGAGCTGAGAGAGTGAGAGGTAGGGGTGTGTGTGTGTGTGTGTGAGTACGCACGCACATACATATCATCCTATCTTCCTACTGAATGTTTGTGTAGACAGATTTTAGCAGGTCACCATCAGGGACATTTGAAGACATTCCTACATTGTGAGGACATTTCAGCTCGGTCCTCACAACATCAAAGGGCTGTTTGCTGTTTGAGGGCTAAGACTTTGTTTCTGGGCTTAAGGGTAGAGTTAGGCTTAAGTCAGGGTTAGGGTAAGGGTTACAGTTTGGCCTTTAGCTGTGATGAGATGGAGAAAAGCAAAAAGGCAAGAGCATAAATTACATCTGTTATCATCTGACACTGTTTTTCCAAAAAGTTATTTTAAGAGTCCAGGGATCAGTTTGCTTTATTTTCTGCTAGATGTGGTTTGGCCTCTGACAGTTGCAGCTTTCTGAGACAGACAGGTGACCGATGGTCAGACAGACAGACAGGTGACCGATGGTCAGACAGACAGGTGACCCACAGTTAGAGGTGTTTTCAGCAGGGGGATGAAAGCTGTGAAAGGTCCATTGTGGCTCAGCAGCTGTGCACAGCCTCTCTCTGAAACACAAACACATATGCATACGCCAAAGGTCAAAGGTCATAGCAAAGAAACAACGCTGCTCCACGTCACAATGGTACCAATCAACAGGCTGTGGTTGTGACAGACCCTGAACCTTTTTTTTTTTTAAATCAACTCTCTTTATGCTGCATGTAAAAGATAGATAATTTTATTCTGGAATTTCAGAAAATCAGCAAAATAAAGTGAAAACAGAACTAGAGGAATAACTACACAAACAAACAAACAAACAAACTGACTAACTTATTAAAGACCATGATGAACTATCGTGAAATTAAAACTGAATTTCAGTTAAACCAGTGGTTCACACCCCTGTCGTGGGGCTGGTTCTTTTACCAAACAGAGAGATGGTTTCGGTCAGATTTTCTCTGTAGCTTCCACTCCTGCCAAGCTCTATAAGACGCTCCATCAGGTTACCATAGCAACGCCGGCCGTCGCCAATCTGACCCACCTCACAGACACACCTGTTGGGGGGGTATTTACTAATTAATCTACAATAGACACACATTTTTACAAAAACACAGAGCTAAAGACACAGAGATGAACAGTGTCTGACATCAGCCATTAGCTGTTAGTTTAGATCTGGTTCTAGTTCTGGTCCTGGTTCTGGTTCTTGTGCTGTGTCTAGACAACAGCACACGAACAGATAGGCCTTGTTCCAGTTGTAGTTCTGGTCTTAGTTTTAGGTCTGAGTCTTGTTCCGGGTGTAGTTCAACAGACAGAAAGTCTCTAAATAAAGAAGGAAACTGGTTGTGGGTCTTTTTCTGGCTCGAGTCCTTGTACATTTCAAAACTTGCTTTCATTTTCCCGGGGAGTCGTTTGGTAACTTACAGCTGGCTCTGAAGTCTGCACAGCATTTTGATACACGATATAACTCTTTTTGCAAGATGAATTTTAGTTTTGGAAATAAAATCTAATGTTTGTTGCTGCAACATTAGTTTGGCTGAAGGCAAAGTTAAGGTTTATGTTTTTATTGGACAGTAGCAGCACAGCTTCTGCAGACCTTGTATGTACAGATAAAAACATTAAAATAAAAAAAAAATCTATATTTTAAATATCTTATCTAAATACAACTCACTGCCAACTGCAACACTTTTTCTTCCTGACAGTCTGTCAGAGGACCTGTGAGCTCAGATTATTTTGTCACAATACAATAAGGTACAGTTGTTGTGTTGAAGTGTAAACACCACAACAACCTCCACCTGAGCTGGTGGTTTCAGCAAGATCGATTCTGTCCCTGTAAGTTGACCGCACTGCATCCTCCTGTCTTCAGGTGTTTGGACTCCTGAACTGAACTTGCCAAGTCTGAGCTTCCAAGTACATGACCCTGAACTTGGTGGACTACGTATTCAGAAAGACCTCTTGGTCTTGTTGTGGCTCTGATTCTAGTCCAAGTTGTAGTTTTTGAGAAAAAAATCTCTTAATAAATAAAGACAAAGAATCTTTTCCTGGATGTAGTTCTTGTATATTTCAAAAATTGTTTCTTGTTTTGATCCAGGTCCTAGATCTAGAGAGCAGAAGAGAGTCAGAAATAGAGACTCTGATCTTGTAGTTCTGGTTCTATATCTAGTTCTACACAGCAAGAGACAGAAATCAAGAAATAAACTAGTTTTGGGTCCTCCTCTGCTTCGAGCCCTTGTCTAGTCCTAGTCATGCGCCTAGACCTGGATCTAGCTCGAGTTCTAGACAGAAAAAGACAGACAAAGTGTTTGTGTGTCTGACCTGGGCTGTCCATCCAGTTCAGTCTGACAGAGAGCTGTAGGGTCACAGGTGTCTGCTGAGCAGGCAGAAACCAGCTGACAGCCAAACTCAGGACTGTCACCTATAGGAGACATGCCAAGCATACACTCACAGCTGGACTGAGAGACAGACACAGAGACAGAGACAGAGTAAGGTTAAACACAATTTCAGGGTTTCATTGATTTTTTTTTTTATTCTGGCTCTGACTGTTCTCTTGAATTTTTGTTCTGACATTAATGGACACTGACAACTATCCAGGTCCTGGTTCTAGTCAGGTTTCAAGTTTTATTCTAGATCTCTCTCTCCACCTGGTTCTAGAGGTCTCCTCACCTTGTTGGGTCCTTTAAAGACACAGATGGTGGAGTTGATGGGACACCCTCCATTGTTCTCTAAACAAAGGTTTTTGGGTACACAGATCTTGCCGTCTCCCTCATAGCCAGGCTTACAAGCACAGCTGACCTTTGACCCCTGTGAGGAGCACTGGGCGTTGACGTCACAGTCACTCCCTGAACAAACACCTGAACAGAAAAATGACGATTAGTAACTGGGTCCAGATGAAACTATAAGATTTTTATCCTTAAAACTAATTTTTAAAAATGACATTCACAAAACACGTTCATCGAAATAAAACTAAAAACTGGAGTTAGCTCCCGTTGTTGTAACCCTTGTTCGAGTTCTAGAGACCAAGAAAGAGATAAGCGGCACAGGAACTGGTTCTGGGTCTATTTCTGGCTCTTGTCCTGGTCTAACCTTTTATCTGATGTGTTTCTGTTCCTGTCCAGATTCTAGATCTGTATCTAGACAACAAAAGAAAGACTGTCCACCTGTAGGAAGCAAAGACTTAAGCTGTGCCTGAAATCACTCCCTATTTCCTATATAGTACACAATATTCAGTGTCTGCCACTTTATTGAGTGAGCAAATTATGAGGGTGTAAACAAATCCACTAAATAGCAAACTCAGCCGGTTCTTGCTCTAATTCCAGACAGCAAGGGTGTTAGAGGAGGAGAGAAACCTTGTTCTAGTTGTAGTTCTGGTTCAAGTCCTTGTTCTGGATCTAGACATATCTAGTTTCTAGAGGTAACTGGGGCTCAAAACACACAGTACAGTGTGGTGTTCCCACAGGACACAAAATTATAAACACAATCTTCCAGGACTGATAAAATCACAGATAAAACGAGACTAAAAGTCTGCAGCAGTCATGTGAGACTTTTTCTGTATATTACACAAACAATTTAATGGTTGGACGGATGAGAAATAAACAACTATCCTTAGAAAAAATATCAAGTTCGTCCTGAGGGAGGTGCAATGTTGCTAAATCAAGAGTTTACAGTATCTTCTGTACTGTGGCCATTTTAGGACATATCAGACTCAGATCACTAAACTAAGCTGTACACTATCAGACTTAGCTTAACTTTCAGGCTAAGTTGAACTTTGTGGGCCACAGCTATACTTTGAGTTAAACGCTAACATTGGCATGCTAACACAAACCTGGACAGGCCTAAGCTAAAAGCAGCATTCGAATAAAACAGGGAAACCCGAGATGACTGCAGAGATATGCGTTTACTTGCGCATTTGCCCTGTGGAGTCTTCCTGTATCCGGGCAAACATTCGCAGCGTGCGGCGTCTCCCTCTCCCTCACAGAAGGAGTACGGGCTGCAGCTACTGCACCTGGTGCTCACTGCCAACAAACACAAGTACACAACAGCAGCCCAGTGAGGGCAACAACAGAACATCATACACACTGTGAACATATAACAGAGCAGTAAATGTAATGTGTGTCGCCTTTTGTCTCATGAGCTGACACCCAGATGACAAGGCCAACAAACTGCATTACATTTCAAAATCCCTTTTGGTCCTCTTCCTTTAATTGTGTCACTTTGAAATGACTCACTAAAATCTCTCTGGCTCTGATGGGCGAGCTGCCAGATCTCAGTCATTTCGGTTCATACTGTCATTGGGTCAACTTTAACTGTTACTGTGAGCTCCCAAAGCAGCAACAAGCGTTTTGCGCTCTGTTCAGCTCACCTGCTCAGCTGTTCAGTTTCACCTAAACCTCAGGCTGGACCTTTCACAGCTAGAAAAATTACTGCAACTTCTTCTGCTTGTTTTGTAAGGGGGGGAAAAATTAATCCACATTCTGATTCAGAGGTGTAAATTTAATTTATTAGTTAATTTATTAGCAATTTATCAGTATCAGAAAATTTCAAATCATAGCCGGTCCTTCTGAGCATTCATGCATTATGTCATCTAATTTAACCCAATAATATGCAGTCATACAGTCCATAGCCTAGTGTGGTTTAAGTAACCTAGTAGAGTATAATCCAGCACATCGTGGTCTTACCTTGGTCACACCGCTTCCCAGAGTACGGTGGCTGACACAAACACTTTCCATCACCCTCCGGACCTTTATTACACACTCCATGCACACAGTCACACTCTGCACAGACAGAGTACAGTAATAGTTTATGAAACAACTGTGGGACGTTTTTGGCAGTTCTTGCATTTTTCTCTTTGACTCTCATTCATGATGCCATTTCTACCTGAGAGGTCAGAGGTCAGAGCGTCAGACAGCCTACCTTTATCACAATTTTCTCCAAAGGCGTTCTGATTCTTACACTCCTGACAGGCAAACCCGAAGAAGCCGTCCTTAAAAGAGAGAGATTTTTGTTCATGATGATTTTTTCAATATCACCAAGACAACCTAATATATTCCTCCCCAGTGTCACCGCGTCCCTCCCAGTTTAGACAAACAGGTAGGACAGTCACAGACTGACCAGACCGGACACCTACATCACAGACACAGGTCCCGTTGCCGCTGTCTCCATCCAGACAGGCTCCATGGAAGTTACAGTTCTTCCCTGACCAGGTGGGACAGGCTGGAGACAGACAGGTGAATGAAAAGGAAGATGGACAGACAGGTGAAAAAGTCTGTGGCATTTCGGCTTCTGTGAATCAAATCTGAGTCACTGTCAACTGTGAAGAGCTGAGTGTGCGTATCAAACGATGATATACACATGGCGAGGAACAAATTTCTTTACTAACTTCTTAACTTAACTAACTTCTCGGCTAAAAGTAATGAAGAACATAAACGAACACAACAAACACATTTCGCAGCGCAAGAACAACAACTAAAACGACTGACCCTCTCAAAGCCAAATAATCCGACGTTACTGTTTTCTGTCTGTGACGGAAAAGTAGAGCTCAGGTGTTTGGCGTGACCATAGTGTGATATGATTGGTGCAAAGAAATGACAATCAATGAAACATCCAATCAAAACTACGGACAAAAGGACAGTCCCGCCTTCTTGTTAAGTGTCCGTTTGCGCAACACAAACCGTTTTTTAATTTTATTTTTTATAACACAAATGCTTTCTATTAATGAAAGTGGTTTGTATTATTATGTAGAACGATTTGTGTGATATAAATGGAGAATATAGGCCAATTCTGAACATGTTTTCAGTACCACCAAATGATTTTAAAATCATTGAGCTTCAAATTTACTTTTATCTGGCAGTCAGTTAGTTGCATGCATATTGAAACACTGAACAGTATAATGATAAATATTATAGTTATGTGTGTGTGTCTTACGGAGACACAGTGGTCCCCAGTGCTGGGGACAGCACAGTGGCTGCATGAACCTCTTCACACAGATGTGCTGACATCCATCCAGCTCCATCTCTCTGCCGCCGATCTGAACCACGTAACTGCAGCACACATCAGACAGGAGCATGAGGTGAAGAAGCTGCTCCATTCACACCACATATCACTACTACTATAATACTCCATTATAAGTAAAAGACCTGCATGAAAAATCCCACATATAAGTAAAGGTACAGAAGTATTGGCAGCAAAATGTCCTTGTTTTGTCCCCCGTGACTGACTCTGGATCACAGAAGACACTATTAGATCATTATTACTGAGATGGAGCTCATTTTACGACTTCATATACAGTTAGCTAGTTTATTCCAGTGGTTCCAAACCTAAGGGTCGGGACCCGCCAAAGGGTCACAATATAAATCTAAAGGGCCATGAGCTGAAGAAAAAACAAAGTACTGCTACACAAATCTGTATTTTACTGCAGAAATGTCTCTGGTGGAACTGCTAACAACTTGTAGACATCTGAAATGTGACAAAGGCCCCCAACTATACACTGCCTTCAACATCATAAGGCATAAAGTTTGGATAAAGGTTAACAATGAGTACTGTTGTCATAATTTTATCATGTTTTTCTTTATGTAAAATCTTAATCTGAAAGGTAAACAGTAACTGAAGATGTGAAATAAATGTGCTGAAGTAAAAAAAAACGGATGACTTTCTTCTGAACTGTAGTGGAGAAGAGGCATAAAATACCATAAAACAAGAGTAAATCTTTAGTTATTTTCCACTACTGCTTGGTATGCACCTGCAGTTGGTGGTGCCCACATTGCTGAACCCGTGAGGGCAACTGACAGTGGTGGCTGCAGCACATGAAGTGCAGGAGGTGTATACGTCCAACCTTTGGGAGATATCACATCGACCAGGTGGGGAAGTCTGAGGGAACAGAGGAGATCTGTGACTGCACAATCTGACAGAACAATCCCTATGTATTTCTCAGCATTTGTCTTTATACATACAGAAATATGTTCCCATGACTCCAGATCGTACTGTCAGCATCAGGACAGCTGTTTTCAACAAGCAACAGCCGCCACTAAAACGTCCACCGATACTGGGACAACTGTTTGTAGTTGTACTTGCAACACTGGTGTGGTAAAAGCAACAGTACCAGAGGTAACATGTGTGTGTAAACATGAACTGAAGTCTACACTCATCTTCCATGTTAAACAGCCTCAAAGACATTTTTCAGGAAAATCCGAAAGGAGGAGAAAGTGAATGTGGAGAAACACTGTTGATATTTGAATTCAAAATACTTATGTATGCATAGGTGTGGCTTAGCTCATATATTGGTAACATCATTGCTAGTTCAACAGTAATAGTAATATATATACTATATACTATACTATATACTATACTATATATAATATATACTGTATGTATGTACACCATCAGCCACAACACTAAAACCAGTTACCTGTTTTGATGTTGTGACTGATCAGTGTATTATCTAAGTGAAACGTTTCTGGTGTGAGCATTAAATACTCCTGGTTCATGATGTGACACTGTCACCACAGCGGTTTATTAAAGACTTGGCTCAGAGTTTTGCAGTTAAATTGTTAAAGGAGCACTCTGCATATTTTACACAACAAAGTAATTTTGATTGATTGCACTAACCTGTGACTGTGTCCAGTTGCATTATGGGATATGTTTTTGGAGTTTGATTCCATACTAGGGACAAAAAGTCAGGAGATCTCTGCTACTTTGATTCTGACCACTCTGTTCTTAACCATGCTAGCATCATGGCTAGCTATGGATGGCAGAGTTGGTTGGTCCAGCACTTTTGGTCCAGACTTAACTATTTCGACAACAAATGGTGAACATGGTAAACATAATACCTGTTTAACATCAGCATGTTAGCACTGTCATAGTGAACATAACATGCAGACATTAAAGCACTGTTGTGCCACTAGGGTGGCTGCAGGCTTCTTGGGACTAAAAGTCAGGATGGTCTAGGTCTCATACGAGTGTTCAGACTTTCAGGAAGCAACTGAATAAATCTCTGCAGTGGTCGTTGAGGTTTTGACACCTCTTTTAGATTTTTTTTTTTTTCAGGCCTTCACTTTACCCCTTTAAATGTCACTTAATGCAAAAGCTAAAGTTAAGTCCACATGACCCATAACTTTTCATTCATTCAGTGGGCAAAATATGGCATGAGGTTCTGTACAAACAAGAACAAATGTTTTGTGAGTTCAGGCTCCAAAAAGAAAACAATGAGTAGATCTAAAGAGAATTAACAGGTGATGCAGTATTTCAGGGTACTGTAGTTTGTGTGTTACCTGTTCTTGCAGTGAAGTATGCAGGCAGAGCAGCAGCAGCAGCAGCAGCAGTGGTGGCGGTGGCATGGCTCAAAGTGTCACATCCAGGGTGAAAAAATAAACCCAGTGTCCTCCTCAGTCAATAGAAAAAATTAGCAGAAAAATTGGAGGATGTGTCCAGTTAGATCTTATCCTATTTTTCCCAACTCATATCTAATCTGAACCTCAAGCACAACTTGTACTTGCTACAGGAAAAAACACACATATAACAACATCCTCTGTGCAAGAATAGCAAAATTACTAGAAAACAATAGACTTGTATTCCTGCAATAGAGAGTGTAAAACGGAAAGCAACTTGCTGTTAGAAGAAGATAACTACTTAAAATATATATTTAAAAAAAAACTAAAAACAAAAAAAAAAACCAACAGGGTGGATCCAGGCAGCGTTGGGATTATCAGCAGTGTTCTTGGCTCATTTATAAAGCCTGAAGGCAACAATCCCTGTTATGTGGGAACTAACAAACAAATAACAACTAACAAATTAACTCTCAGCTCAGTGTCCGGTAAGGCAGAGAGCAGCCAGAGAGGCGGGAGTGACTGCTGGCGTCACGCCTTTTCCTCTCTGATCTAGGAAAAGAAAGGAGAAAAAAAAAAAAAAAAAAAAACAACAGAAACTGGCACCTCCTGGAACCTCCCAGCAGAGGTCATCTCCTCCTACTACTCCCCTGGTAGTAGCAACAGCACTTGTAGTAACAGTATTAGAGCTGATAAAGTAGCAGCAGTACCAGCTGTAACAGTAGAACATTTTAGTCACAATAACAGCAGTATACAACAGCAATAAAGGTACAGAAAAACATACAATAACTATTTCTTTCTCTTCCTCTCCAACACCCACACATGATAATTGTACATGGACTACACACTGGCCTTTGGTTTTAATCACTCTGGTTTATCACTTTAAAACTGCTTTGAGAAATAGTGTATAAACAAAGATGAGTATGTTTTTTTGTTAGATATAAACTGTTCATTGGACTTCATTTTCGTGGTCAATTGATCTGCTATTTATTTCTCAATTAATCAGTTAATCTTTTGGGGTTTTTTTCCAAAACAAAAAATATTTTTTAAAATTAAGAAGTTGGTATTTGAGAGATTGTGAGAAATCCTCTTTCTTCCTGACAGGAAGTTTTGGGCGGAATTCCCCTCCTGGTCGTCCCAGCGGGGTGGTGTGATTTGGACGGATTTCCTCGTCAGCTGACACAACTCGTCGTCTACTTCTCAGGATGAAAAGGAACAAATGAGAAAGCTGTGTTTCTTTCCTGTTTGAATTCAGTTCAACGATGAGGAGTTGACAGACCCAGTGAGGTGAGTGTGACCAGAGAGAGGGTCAGAGGTCAAACTGCAAGCGGACAGAACAATAGCAGGAAGCAGGCCGACGCTCTGGGGCTGACAGTAAACCACCACAAAGGTTTACTGCCTTGCTCACTGGCTCTCCAGCCATTTTAAGATGGCAGAAGTGTTGGTTGCTGCCATGGGAAGGCGTGGACAGTTGAATCAGTCTGAGTTACACTGCGAGAGATACGACCTTTTGAGTTATCAAAATGTCACTGCTGAATAAAAATGGAGGGGGCTGTTCTAAAGGTCTCCCCACCCCAGACCAGAGAGTCTGATTCACATTTTACAAAACCTGACCCGGATCAGTGCGAAATTTAGCAAACTGCTTGGATTGGATTGGATTGGACTGGCAGTGTGGTATATTGCCAGTTGTGGCATCATTATTCACTGGTTTATATCCATTTGACAAAAGTTTACACATGCAGGCGGTTTTGTGTTTCGCCACACCCATTAGAAAATGTATTCAGTGATGGCCACCACCCAGTTTATGTTATTTTGATGTTGAATTTCTTGTTTACATCAACATAATCATAAATATTGAATCTAAAGCCTGCCTTGCTATGGACCAAAGTAAGAAAAAAAGCCTTATGATGTGTTCAGACTGAAGGCAAAGCTGATTTTCTCCTTGTTATTTGAGCAAATTTGTGCATCAAAACGTTTTGCACTGTCCTTATTTGACCCGGACAGCTGATGTATCGACTTTCTCATGTTCAGTTCAGACTCTGACTGATCTCAGAACTCACCAACAAATCCAACTCTTCTATTTTCCACCAATATCTGTCTTTCTCTCTCAAACCTTTGGGATCAGTGTGAATTTTCTTTTTGCTCAGGTTAAAATATTTTTTAACTTCCATGGTCACATGCTCCCATCTCTGCACTGTCTATATTCAATCATGCTACCTTTACAATTTGCTTCCCATTTAGTCTGAACACAACCTTAGAAAGAATACTGCTACTTAAATCAATTTTAAGTAAATTATAGTTGGACTAACATGGTCTACTGGAAATTTTAATTCTGAAAATAAAGCCATACATAGTTTTAATGTATCAATTTATTTCATACAAAGTGCAGTAAATTTAAAAAAAAAAAAAAAAAAAAAACTAAATCAAATCAAATATCTTGGAGAACTTACCAAAGTTCTTCTGTTCTGTGGATTCAGCTTCTCTCAGTGTCTTCTGTCTCATCATGTGATCCCAGACTGACTCCATGAGATTGAGATCAGGGCTCTGTGGGGGCCAGACCATTGTATTGCAGGACTTTTCACTCGGCTTGTCTCTGAAGATAGTTCTTTATGACTCTGGCTGTATGTCATAAAAGGTAATTTAATTGTAAATTTTACGTGGTGACACTGACCACGTATGGCCAGCTGAGACCATTTCTCATCTGGACTTTTTTTTTTTTTTTTTTTTCAGTGCCCCAAAAACTACTACAGTGCCACCACACACATTACTGATAACAGTGCAAAGTCGTTTCTTCCTCAGAATTATATCACTTATATGTTTATGATTAGTCAGTAGTTCGATATGGTGTCCGTCCCTGCGTACTGCTGACTAGCTGATATTATGAATTTTTGTAGACATATTATGCTCTGACTTGTGGTCTCACTTCTCTGTGTTGCCTTGAGACTTTATCTTATTTCATTTGTCGTGGACTTAAAGAATTAAGACACTGTGTGAAGGACAATATGATAATTGTTATCTTTGAGTGTTTCATAATGGCACCAACAAACACACACACAGACACACACCGTCACTCAGTGCTGACTACTGAAGAAGTGAGAAAAACATGAATCAAGGAGTAAAGAGAGACAGAGGCCTGAGCCAGAGGTCATGGATGTCTCTCGGCCTGTGTCCCTGTGACCGTCTCAACCTCAACAAATGCCTCCAATCAGCACTCTGAGCCGGAAAACAGCCCGGGCAGACAAGAAAAACCACGAAAGATAAGAGGAAGTGAGAAAGGATTTACTATCAGTGTCACATCCCTTTGGCGTTCCCTGGTGTCTTTCTGCTTCGACTGTTTATGAAAGGAGGCTTTAACTGGACTCAACAGAATATCCAGATCACCTCAAACATGCTGAATTTGCAGTTTCAGCTTCACCTGGTTAACCTAGGTTACCTTACCTGATCCAAATATTTAATATTTCACAGTAAAATCTGGCCTGGTTGCTAAACCATAATGCAAATTTTAGCTGCTAGTTAGCTGTTAGCTATCTATAACTTTTTAATTTATTGTTTTTTTTGTTTAACTGCCCGCTTCATGAGAAAACAGCAAAATGTCCAACTTGTGAAGAAATCCTTTGAAAAATTCCTGATAATGTGGAATCAGTTGTTCCCTGGTTAACATCTGGACCTTCCACCAAATTCAGCTAAAATATGGTGAGAAGTCTGATTGATATACAGCTACCAAAGGGGACAAAAAAACATAACCTCCTTAGCAGAAGTTGTTAAGGGTGTGCTCCATAGTTTCTCAATCTCACTGTTAAACCACATTGCTATGTCATCTTATCACAATGTTAGTTCCAAACAGAAATCCTGTGATAAAGTTTCAAAATATGATGAGTTTCATCATTGCCTTTTTTCTAAACTACGAAAGATGTAACTCAAGTTCTTTCCTATTGGTCAGTTGACCTGCTGCAACCCATTGGATGCCAGTTAGAGGTCATTTAGCCAGTTTTGCTGATGATACATTTCCTGGTACAGTATCTCTACCCTCGGCCTGTTAAAGTGTCCCTAAAAAGGAAATCAGTTGAACTTCATGGCGAGCAGCTCTGACAGACAGGAAATAGAGGAAGTTGAATCAGTTGAAAGGTGGCAGTGCGTTTTGTGCTGCTGGACTGCCAAGTCATCAAAACCTTACTGAGCGGCAAGAGCGATGAACTGCTGACGAGAACTTTTGGTGAATTCTTTCTTTTTATGTTTTTAAGATGCTTTTTGTGTCCTGTGGGAAACAGAGGCTGTGCATTTATCTTTTGCAAGTTTCCACTGGAAAGAGATCATAAGCCAACAAAACTGCATATCAGAACATTGTCTATATTTTCTCAGTCATTAACACCTAATTTCATAGGTCTGTCCAGGAAACCTCCAAGTAAGTTATTATGAAATCACAAATCCATAAATCAAGTGTTCAATATCTCAACATTAAAGCTTGCATACTGTTTCAAGGACCTCTCTACTCAGTCGGAAATCGATTATAAGCAATCAAGCACAAGGCTGATGTCTTAAAATACTAGAATTAGCCAAAACAAGTAAAGTACCCCAAGGTTGGTTAAACCTCCCCAGAAGAAAAAGTTCAAGTACATGTCCTCAGTGGCAGCTGAGGCCCTGCAGGACACAAAAGGTTCTGCTTCACAAGGTCTTTAGGAAATGCCATTGCCACAGAATGTCAAAATATTTTAACTCAGTGCTAAACGATTTGCATCAACTCAAACATTAAACTTTAGATTTACAAGAAAACGCATGTCCACTGATGCAAGTGAAATTCTCATGAATGCGACAATTTTCTCACACAAGCTACATTCAATTAAAGGACTGGTTCCTAAGTAATGACATCTGTGTACATTAGGACAGGGTCTATGTGCCTGTATTGACTTGCTGAGTACAAATAAGGTTCATTTATTTTATAGTATGTGTTCTTGTTTCCTTTATTGCATTAAAAATATGTTAGAGTATTATTGTATAGGATTTTTTATCGTATGTTATGATATTGTGCTGCTTTTTTTCCATTGAGAAGGTTTTATCTTTAGTATGTGCCCAGTGACTATAGATGAAAATTAACCTTTTGGCGTGTTGTCAGAAATCTTATTAATATACTTTGTCCCTGCAAAATAAATAAATAAACTACCTGTGAAATTATCCCAATGCCAAGTCTGTAGCATCTGCTTTATTACAATTTGGGTTTTATTTTGATAGTTTATTTCTATCAGTAATTACTCACCAACTTTAAAGCTGAGATCTGGAAATGTGGTGACATTGCTAGTCATTGCCAACTCTGACAGGTCAAGGAAATTTTAGAAACGAACCCCCAGGTTAGTCAAATTATTGGTCTGTTACTTCCTACATCCTTTCCAGTCCATGCCAGTGTTTTAAATAAGTGATTTTGATGGCAGAGTAATTGCAGGTGAATGTAATAATAATAATTTATTAAAATGTCACTGCACCATGGAAATGGAAATTCTTGAAACTTCATTTGTGTTGAAATGGGGAATGATCTCACACCAACAGCAGGTTTCTTTTCACTTGTTTTAAGAGACTAAGATTTCTGGTCTTAATAATACCTGTTAAAATACACTTTTGCAGTGACCGAGTGAATCACAGTGTCAGTTTATTTGGCTTCTCCTCAGAAAGAGTGATTCACATCTTGCTGGTCCCAGAGTCAAACTGTTTTTTTTAGTTTAAATGCTGTATCAGCTCAACAGTGTTCCAACTGTGGTTTGATCCTGCTGACTTTCGAAGAACCAAACAGGAATTATTTTTAAGTGGGGGGGGGAGTGGGGGTTATTTTCACTTTAATTTAGTGGCATTCCCCTTTAACAAGACAACAACATAGAACTTAAACCACAGTGGTGAAGAGTGGGAAAGTGGCTGGCTTCCCATTTGTCAATAATAATGTAGGAAAAACATATGTTAAAATAAAACACAAAGAAAATATAAAAAATAATACTCAATAATAATAATAGTATATATATGACTTTTCCGAGTTCATGTTGGAAATATCATCAGGACCTTCATGTTTAGTACAAAATCAGCTTCGGGACGGGAAACATCTGTCTGTCCCAAAGCAACAATTATATTCATATAATATTAATAAAAAGCTTCAGTATACAGTTCAGTAATACTGCTTAATTAATTACAATGTGCAAGGAATAAAATGTTCAGAAAGCAGATTGTGCCGAGCAGCTAAGTGTGTGTGTGTGTGTGTGTGTGTGTGTGTGTGCGTGTGTTACTTAAAATAACAGTCTGACATTTTGAGAAATCCTCTCGTCTCAACTAGATTCAGACTGAACACATGTAAAAATGGAAAGTGATTTTTGGTTTTAAGACCAACTTTACATAAATAAGAACATGTAAATCAAACAGCTTTGGAGATGGATTTTCTTGACTTGTGATGGAGCAGTTTCCGTCTGCTTCCAGTCTTTGTGCTAAGCAAGACTAAACATGTCCTGGATCTCTCTCTGTGCTGGATATAAAGAGATGAAACTGATATCCTTCTTCTAATCTGACTCTGGAGAAGACAGAGAACAAGAGGATTTAGCAAAGATGACAAACTGTTCCTTTAAGATAATGATAAATAAAATCCGGTAGAACTCCTGTGGACTGTCTGCAGCGCCCCCTGTGGTGCAACACCAGTCTCTCTGTCTGTCTGTCTCTCTGTCTGTCACGTCAGTCATTGAATCAGTAAATCTGCTCCGTGTGAGACACTTGGCAAGAAGGTGAGGTTGTGCCAGAAACTCCCACTTGTTTGGCTCCTTGTGAGGTCACGGGTCCCTCCTATCCTACTGTCTGTAATGGCCGACTGGAATCCGCTGGGTCCTACTGACCCTCAGTTTTTTCTGTGGCGGACACCAAACGACCTTTGACCACAGCTGCATTCCCTCCAGTCTGTAAGAAACATGCCTAAAGGTGTCGGTACGCTTCAAACAAAGTGCCTGTTGGATCATCTAACAGGGTCTGAATCTAACTCCTGCCACATCTTTGCACCTGCAGACGTGGAGGTGACAAATTCAAACTACTTTGTTTGAAGCATACTGAGACCTTTAAACCAACCAAGCTCTGAAATCATATGTAAATGATATAAGTCACATGATGACTCCACCTGCCAATCACCTCCCACCAACTAACTACCTAGGTGCTGAACAGTCAACCATCTGTCCGTCCTTCCCTGTTGACCAATCAGCCGGTGAGCTCCACAGGAAGCTCCCGGCTGCACAGTGCCTCCCACTGCCGAGCCAGTAGTGAGATCAGCCTCTCTCTGCTGTCTGCTCCCGGGACAAAGACGCACCACTGGACCTCGCCCTCTGCGCCCCCGCTGGCTCCACCACCTCTGGGCAGGGCCTCCTCCCCTCCGGCGGTAAAGTGGTCCATGGTGAGGTGGCAGAGCAGGTCGGGGCCGGGGAGGTCATCGAACACCAGGGTCAGAGCCTGAGGGTACGTCTGGTAGCCCAGCAGGACCCGGTCCAGGTCCCGGATCCTCCGAGCCTCACGCAGCTGGTACCGCTCCCTGCAGGAAGACATGATGACAAATATTATGCAGAAGATGGTGATGAGGATGACTATCATATCGTCAATAACCATCAAAATAACCTGAGAAACATTACTTCAGTCAAACACACACATCATCCTGTTTTTCTTGAAGAAAAAAGGCTTATTAATCACGTTTATGTGTTATAAGATGTTCCATGGAAGTCCATAATTTAAATAATCTGTGACAAGTAGGATTTCATAAAGTAAGCCTGGAATAAATCCAAGTGGGATTAAAATTAAAAGCAAACCAATCGTAGGGAGGATTAGAACTCAACAAAAGCAGTTCTGGGCCAAGCAAAAACCTCTTTCTGGACATTTTCAGGAAGTGGAAGAGGGAGCAGTGTTGTGCGTCTGCTTGATCAGACTCACAGCCTTGAAGGTGGTTTAGAGTTGTGGTTTGTGTAGACAGCACTCTCTTCATTGATTGGTTCACATTCCCCTCCACTTTACAAGCACCGGACTGAAAAAGCCTAGTTTGATTTTATTCGCAAGTGTACGTCTGTAATTCAGGGGCTTCAGGCTGACCAAGCCATTTTTACTTGACCTGCATCAGCTGTATGAAGGTCAATCAGTTTCCAGACACTTTTCGGATTGTGCCCAGTTTAAACTCCGGAACAGTTTCTTCATGAACAACACTGTGAGTCACAAAACTGCCAACTAACAGAAACAAACACACACCAAACTGCAATTTCAGTTAATGATCTCCACTCAGAGAGAGAGAGTGGTGCGGCTGATCTGCTCTGTCTGTGCCTCTGGGCTGATAAAACCAGCGCTGCTTCTGTTTCAGCAGCACCACTGCCAATGAAAATGGTGACCCCTGGGGACTAGATGTTTGCACCTGTACAGCTGTTGCAAGTTAAGTTACTAAAAGTCAGTAATAAAGATGCTATGACTAGTATTTCTTTTTAGTTCTTGCTCAGCCACAGGCTCCTGTTCCTGTTCCCAATAACTGAACTGTCCACACATCACACAGTCTCTCGCCTACCAGTCAGTGTCTCCTCTTCTTCCTCTTTTCCTGCAGTAGTTTTTTTTTTTTTGGTACTTGCTGCCAAATTACAGCTCTGCTCCATTCAGGGGAGGCAACGCGTTTCATTAATTTTACAGTTTACTGTTTGTCAGCCTGGAATCAGCTGTGCCCCTAACTGACTCACCTGATTAGGAAAAGGCATTTAAATGTAGTGGTATGGGGGGGCAGGTATGTGCTCACCTGGAGGGAGGTTCTTTGGCGAAGTCGGGCAGAGGATAGCTGATGTAGTCCTCGTCCAACAGGAACACATCAGTGCTGGTCAGGATCAGGGTCCTGGGCTGGAGCACAGGAGATGGGAATGAGCCTGAAGTGGAGGAGGACGGGCCTGAGAGGGCAGAGCCTTGGCTGGGCAGACTGCTGGGGATCTGGACCTGGGGGGAAAGGAACGAAAGGCAGGAAGTAAGAAAAATAATTATTTTACATGTGAGTTTACAAAAAAAAAAACAAATCTGGAAATATAAAAGCAATAAAAACAAACAGCTAAGATATCATCGCTATCTACAAACACCTGTCCGTTTACACCCCCAGCAGTTATGGAGCAACATTATGCTGCTCACTGGGTGTTTTTTGTTTTTAGCACCATTCTGAGTTAAACTGCACAGTAGAGCTGGGCAGATGGACTGTAAAAGGCTCCAACACATTAACTCCCATAAAATCCCAAATTACATTAGAAACATTTACCTGGAAAACCAGCAGGTAGAGCAGGATATTAAAGGAGCGTGATGACGAAGAGGCTGCACTGGCCGGAGTCTTCCTCTCTGCCACGATGAAGGTCAGGTCTCCCATCTCCTCCTCACTGGGGTAAATAAACTTCACCCTGCTGCTGTGGACCAGCTCGTAGTTCTGCATCTTACCTGCACGAGGACAAATTCACATCATCTTCAAAACGTCTTTTTCCATATGGGCCTGTACAAGTCTTTCAGGTTTGGTAACACACTGTGTGAAGCTCCACAGACAGTTTTTACTTTTGCATATAAGCCGAAGACGTTGAGTTGTTCCTCTGAGTGGTCTGAGCGTCTCAGCATGGTTACCTGTGTTTGTGTTGGTGAACTGGGAGTAGAAGTCTTGATCTGACGGCTCTGGAGGAGGAAGCTGCTGCTGCAGACTGAGAACTGACATCAGCTCCTGAAGAAAGACGCCCGTCCCATAACTGTCTCTGCTGAGACAGCACACGATGTGATCTGCCGAACGACCTGCACAGGGAGGATCCATGGAGAGATAAGAGGGTGATGCAGAGTAATTATCAGCATTAAGCAGCAGCTCAATATTTAAACTTCTATGACCTCAGCAGACACTGGAGAAAAGGTGTGTGTGAATCCACTGACCTACGACTCTGAAGTACTGGTCGAACAGTCCCACATTGACAGACAGCAGCTCAGACAGTCTGATGGACAGACAGCAGCATAGATAGACGTCTGGATCTCCAGAGTCTGTTATGTCCAACACTGACAGACAGACAGAGACAGAGAAAGGGAGAATGACTTATGGCCCTCTGAGGCTGTAATGTCCACTACACACCTGAAAACAAACAGCTGGATAAAGGAAAAATAAAGAGAAACCACTGCTGTTAGAGAGTTTAAAAAAAATATAAACAAAGTAAAGTTTGGTTATTCCCACTAACTTAGCATCAATCTTCCTGGGGTCCAGTGGAAAAAGAACTACAAAAATGTCAATGTCAAGTGAACGTAAGAGACGATGCATATGCACATATACACTCATATTTAAATAATCTAAAAGATTTATCCTGTGCAGCAGCAGTTGTAAAACAGCAGCGACTCCCGAGAAATGATATGATTTTAAGTATAATCCGTTCTCGCTCTGACTGAACCAGTCATGTCTGTTCCTCCTACCTGAGTGATGGCCAAGGGTGGAGGCAGAGTCCTCCAACAAGAAGTAGATGGTATCAGTGGAGAGCAGCAGGCAGCAGGTGAGCTCAGCCTCTGGAGACTTGTAGAGGACCACAGACAGCCACAAGACCTGTCTCACCTCCTCCGCTTCAGACTAACATAAGAAAAAAAAAAGCAGGGCTTCATCAGAGGTCACTTGAGAAAACCTGACTTGAATCATTGCTTGTTTTCATTGTCTTAATAGTAAACTGTCTCTGGGTTTGGGCTGGCTGACATTTTAAGATGAATTTCTGATAAACACTTTTTGCTATTTGCTCACATTCTAGAGACAAAAATGAAACTAAAATGAAAGTCAAGAAAACAATCCGTTAATTAATAGTTAATAGTTGTTTGCTGCAGATTTTGAGCTAAAACAAAATGTATTTAGCATTTGATGATACTAAGACACAAAGGGAGCACACAGGAACACAACTGTGTATGTGTGTGTGTTTCCTACCAGTGCAATATATCTGTGGAAGAAGTCCAACAGCTGCTGTCCTCCAAGCCCAGCCAGGAGCTTCAGTCCTGGGGAGAGACCAGGGATGAGGTGGGGGGATGGCTGGTTCTCTTCCAGCTGCAGATGGGAAGAGTCCCAGCTGAAGGGGTGAATGCAGAGGGAAGGAGGAGGAGGAGAAAAAAGGTGGGAAGAGAAGCGAAATGAATATGAGGTATCATATATGATTTTTTTTTAAACATAAAAGACCCTTTCCTAAGGGAAACTGATGATAGCTACACCCCGTGTGACCAAGACATGTAATGTTATTTTAAACTGTAAAAAAAAAAGGAAAGGGAAAGTAGAGAAGAGAAAAAGTGATCCATACTGGACTAGAGAGAAGGGCTTTGGAAGTCTACCTGCTGGAGTTATGTGATTTTCTGGTACTGGTACAACTGCACTGGCCTCTGTATCTGTAACGGTCTAAGAACACAACAACAAGGAGATGTCAAACAAGGCCATAACAATGGGGTAAGAAACCAGAACGGGTCAAACTAACTGGCTAAACAATCAGCTGATATAAGGCCCAATAATATCTGAGCGTACGAACACGGGCATGTTTGTCTTCACCTTGTGTATGTTCTCCTTGTGGGCAGGGCCTGCAGGTTTTGGGCAGGGCCAACATCTTCAGCCCCTCCATGGACGCTCTCCGCTGGCTCAGCTCCCCCAAGAAAGATGTTCTGTCCAGGGCCAGAGGGAAGAGCAGCAGCAGCGTCTGATTTCCCATCAGCAGCTCCACAGTGTGACTCCTCCTGGGAACAACAGGATGATTAAAATACAGATAATATTTAAATGCAGGGAACACAAAAACAGAACAAAAGATATAATGAGAAAATGAAATGTATGTGAATCAATTTTACTGTTCTCCTTTACGAAGACAAATTTTCTTGTATGCCACCAGAATAATTCTTGACTTTTGCTGCTTAATTTCAATCACTAAATAAAATGAAACATTTTTAAAAAAACTTATTTGCATGTTAATGATGCTACTAATATTAATAAACTCAAATTAAAGTAACCAGAAACTCAAACAACAAATAAAAATAGTAAATATTAAAGCAGGAGACAAATGAGTGGTGAAATGGAATGTAATAGAAGAGCTGGATATTTGGCACAGATCTTGTGATCCAATTCATTTCCACTCATTGTTGATAATTCAGTTAAAAAACAATATTGCATAAATCACTTCTGAGAATTTATTCTTCACTTTCTACAAGTAACACTTCTGTTTTCTTTCAG
Source organism: Toxotes jaculatrix (assembly GCF_017976425.1). NCBI lineage: Eukaryota > Metazoa > Chordata > Actinopteri > Toxotidae > Toxotes > Toxotes jaculatrix. Next base: position 26,456,228 of record NC_054396.1, on the reverse strand, counting down.
GGGAAAACATATGAACAGTATCAAAACTGAAGTGAAAAAGAAAAAAAATTGTGGTACTCATCAAAAACAACAAAAACCTGCGGTCCATAGTCTGACCATGCATTCATCCAATCACAGCCTCTGTACCTGTGGAGGTGTTTTGGGTCAGGGCAGGGGGAGTTGCTGGTTCTGTCCCCGACCTGAGGAGCTCTCTCTCTGGGGTGAAGCACCACGGAGCCGAGGGGCACACGGAGTAGCCTGCCCCAGGAGGAGGAGGGGTGACGAAGGTCAGCGTTGCCCCTCTCTCTTTCCGCCAGCTCTCTGAAGTCAATCTTCAGCACCCACAGGTGTCGGTGGGTGAGGAAGAGGAGAGAAGGGAGGCAGGGATCTTCTTTCTGGGATAAGATGTCCAACAGGAGAGGATGGGTGTCCGGGGCAGAGGAGGAGGAGGAGGAGGAGAAGAGGTGGGCAGGGTAGCCTCCCTGGGCTCCCTGACTCTCCTCCAGCTCCCAGGAGTTGATGAGCGAAGGGGGGAGGAGCTGGGGAGTGTTTGGGGGCTTGGGGTCAGTGTGAGACTCTCCTGCCTGGAAAAACAAGGGAGAAGGTTTTTGTTTTCCAGGTGTTAACACAATGACAGACTCCAGTTTGATTTATGCTTCATGAATACACATGATGGTGTGCCTCACATGTGACTCCTCTTTCATCACTTTCACAACAGTTTCTACATGGCACAATATAAACTAAAGCTTGGTTTGACCAAATCAACTGAACTGTGTCAAATGACCTATTCAATAAGTTGGATTTTATTGTTTAATTGTGTGGATTTTGTGTCTTTACACTTGACATGAAATTCTGTCTGCAAATCAAATTTCATACTGACATGCACTGTCTCTCCCCCCACAAATGTCCACTAATGTAACCAAAGCAGAAAAAAAAATTCTAGAGAGACTGTCCTTCAAATTCAGGGACTCTAAACGGCTCAGTTGCTCCTCTCTGACCTGGATCAGCGCTGTCAGCTCGGTCCTGGTCTGCCGGAGCTCGTCAGCCTCGGAGAAGACGTACCAGCAGGTTTGACCAGACTGGAGCCCGAAGGCGAGGCAGCAGTCGGGGAGCTCGGCTCGAGAGGACAGAAGGAGCTGGGAATAAGGCAGCAGGAGGTCCATCTGCAGACCTGACAGCACCTCTTTCACAGGCGGACCATGCTCCAGGTCTGTGGAGAACAGGGGAACACACTGCTCTCAACATTTCAGCTTCCAGCCGAATAATTTCTTAACAGATCAATCACACTTATCAGAGCTGCAACTAATGATTATTTCATTATCAATTAATTTGCTTGTTATTATTGTTGTTTTATCTATTAATTGTCTTCATGTAGCTCATTTTGTTTCATCATCATAACTGCCCATTATATTGTAGTTTGTGTATTTGTGTAAAAATGTAATTTCAATAATTTTCAATATTTATATACACAAATCTTTCTCTTTTCTCTTCCTCTAAAACGTGAAAATGTGTTGGAGGACTGGTTCTGCACAGTGGTGTATACAATATTCTGCATTAATTGGTCATAAAATGTGATCTTTATAGAAGTCACAAGTACAGATGATCCCAATGTGCTTACGCTAATAACACGCAAACAATTATAGTGTCTTTACTGAACACACCCATTAAACATTCACAGTGAAGTAAGTGAACCCTTGGATTTAATAACTGGTCAAACCTCCTTTGGCAGCTATAACAAAAGATTCCCGTAGCTGCAAATCAGACCTGCACAACATTCAGGAGGAATTTTGGACCATTTTTCCTACAGATCTGCTTCATCTCAGCCATATTCTTAGGATGTCTGGTGTGAACAGCTCTCTGAGGTCATTGTTTTCTCCACTTTTAAAGAAAAGTCACTAGATTGTCTGAAACTTCTTAACACAAGTCGAGCTCTGTTTCACTTCCTGTTACCAAACAGAGTTATGCATCAGGCCTGGTGATGCAGCTGTCAGTCAGATTTGTGTCTGTTCTGTCAAACACAGAACTTTGGAAAGTCTGTTCCCAAGTTTGCAGCCACAGAACATATAAAGATTTCGTGCTGTTGTCCACCCATGAACAGTTGCCTGCCCCAGGAGCAGTTAACTGAATAAATACCAATTTCAGACATGAGCAGTTTCCAGATTTTACACAACAAAGTGATCCAGCCAGAATGATAACTAAGAAGGACTTAGATTATTTAATTCAATCCAAAATAGGTAGAAAAACACAACTCAAACGAACAAATATAACAACAAGAGAAGCAACAAGAGCTTCCATGTTTGTTCGACTGAGGATACCTGAATCCAGACTGGTCAACGTGAAGTCATCTGATAGGTGCAGCAGTCCCAGCAGTCGGTCCGTCAGGACAAGGCACGCCTCCTTCTGCTCCACTTCCTTGTCCACCTGAAGGCAATAGCACCACAGAACCCTACTGATGTGCACCTCCTCCTCTTCTTCCTCCTCGTTGCACAGTTCCCCCTGGTGGCCACGGGGCTCCTCTGCAGGAGGTGCAGCAAGTGAAGTAGAGGAGGAGCAGACTGACTCCTCCACAGAGTCATCCAGACCCATCTCAAAGTATCCGTCCCTGGAGCCAGGACTGAAATAATGAGCATAAAACAGTGGATGAACCAAGACTCATCCTTTTGTACTTTAAATAACTTCCTTTATGTATATAACAGAATACGTGACCCCTTATTATAAACACAGTCTATAATAACAGTCATCTATACAATCCCTCTCTTGTGGCTGCAACAGCTGCAGATACATGGAAATATTGGAAAAATCCTGGAATTCAGTATGGAATCTCAGAAACTAGTTCTCAAAAGCTAGTCGAAATTCAGTTGCCACTTTACAGGATCCCAGAATTTTAATAAATCTCAGAAAACACTGGGAATCTGGGAATCTCCAAAAACCAGTAAGAGATTCTGGTTGAATTACCTTGGACTGCCCACCTTGGTGTCCTCCACATGGGACTGAACCTCTCCAGATTCAGACCTCTTCTCCTCCTCCCTCTCCTCCTTTCCCTCGTCTTCCTGCTTCTTCTTCTTCTGCTCCTTCAGGGTGACACTAAGACACTGGGAGAGCTGGGTAATGAAGTCTTTGTTGGAGGAGGAGAGGGAGAAAAGGCGAGAGGGAAGTAGAGGACACCAGGTGGCGCTGCATGTCGAACAAATCGTTTCAACTGGTCGAGAGGACGAAGAGGAACAGACACAGCTGGAGGACAGAGAGACAGAAACAGGGGTTTATTAAAATTTGGCATTATGTCATGAACACAGAATAACAACCTGTTTAAATATGACTTAATTAAATAAAATCATTCTCTCACTTCAGTTGTGCCATCAACTTGTACTTTCACTGACAACCCTCTCATTATGCAATCTTATTTACATTTTCATCTTTAATGTTACCAACTCCCTGCAGGTCGTGTTTGCAGGAGAGAGGCCTGCACAATGACACAACAATATAGTATATATTGTATATATAGTACAATATAGAAACTGCAGCTGCTATATTAGTAGTACTTGTTGTAACACTTACAGTTGTAGTAGTGAAACTAAATAGTAGCAGATGACATATTAGTTTATGCAGCAGTAGCTGTAGATGCACAGCTGTTTATTTGGATCTTTTTTTAACACAAACACTTTCATTCACTCACAATTTTTTTTACTGCTGTTGAACTGTCGTCAGTACTCAACTGGCTGAAACCCGACACTTCCCGCATAGATGTTTCACATTAAAAGCCGAGCTGCTTGTTTATATTATGTAAGAATTATGTTACTTGATACTGACCAGACAGTAGTAGCCATGGTAGTAGTAGTAGTTATACTTGTGGGAGCTCCACAGTGTGTGTTTTCAGACAGACTGACAGCAGGTTCTTGTTTCTGCAGACAAGCACATGGAGCAACATTAGAATCAAGCTCACTATAAACAAACAAACACAAAAACAAATTCCACCTCCATCTGTACACCTCATGTACAGCGCCTACACTCAGCTGTACTTTAGCATGCGATGCTTTGAGTTAACAGCTAACATTACCACACTAACCTGCTTACTGTGACACTGGCTGACTCATGCTTTAGCAGACTATATTAATGACGTTCACCATGTTACGTTAGCGTGTTTGCATGCTAACACGTAACACGTCACATTTTTGTATCAAGACATATGTCACCCTGTTAAAGCCCGAATCTACTTGTCTTAATGATTGTCATGGTAACAGACCCCTCCCCTCACTGGTGTTTCAGGTGTGTGTGTGTGTGTGTGTATTTGACGACCTGGGCGGGTTCAGCAGACAGGAGGTGTGTGTTGGTGTTAAAGCTTTCAGGGGGAGGTGCCGCGTCCACAGGAGGGAGAACACTGGGGGGGACTGCGGCTTCTTCTCTGCTCGTCACTTCTGAAACAGGAACCCAAACACATCAGTGACACAGAAGGTGACGAGAACATCTGCACACACAGCAGAGAGCTGGCTGATGTGACACTGTTCAGAGCGGATGTCGTTATTTTTTAAAATGACTCCGACATTTTTGCAACAACTTCACAACTTTAAATTTGACTGTGCACAAAAAATGTCAGACATCTTATTCCTGTCAGGGTAAACAGGTCAGAATGGGACATTAAATGTCTACACTAAAAAAAAATCATAATTTTAAAAGTTTTTGATTAACTTATGCTGAACCACGATAAGAACATAATGGGCCTAAAAATGATGAACATCCATGGCTGCTCTAACCTTATGTAGAAAACATATACAAGAATATTCCAAAAATCATGGTCATCATGCACAATTTGATTGAATTAGATACAAATTTCATTTAAAAACAATATGCATTCAGTTTTCACTGCTTAGATTCACACAGTTTGAAGCCTCCACTAAGCCACAACAAACATTATTAGAGTCAACAGCCTATCAAAAGGAGGTTAGTAAGCATTAGAAGGCTGTCACACGAGCTATAGCAAAAGATTAGTGAGTGTCAGTCACTGATTAATAATTCTCCGGTCAGCCTCCACCAGCTGTTTGTTAATCCATCACTCAGTCTGCTCAGAGATAAACTTATCGCTGCTCTCTGATAGACAGGAGACACTGTTTCTAAATGACCTCAAACAAATCTTTGACATTTCAGACCTGATAAATCCTGTTAATTATCAACTGATACACAATTTTTCAATAATGCTGGACGTTCAGATGTATTGATGGGGGCTTTCACAGCCAAAGATAATTTGTCTGTTGGTTATCAGTTTGAACAGTTGGCTCTACCTATGATCCATTTTGTTTCTCCACATTCTTCAGACTGACATGTTTTCTGTCTGGGAAGAAGGGGAGGGGGGTTTAGCTTTAACTAATCTGCAGAGACTGATGTTTCTGTCCTATCAATGTAATTTTCAGTTGATTATGTTACATCAGAATTCGAATTAAAAGTGTAAAATTCAAGATGTCTGGGTTTTGGACTGTTGGTTGGACAAAGCAAGACATGAAGAGGTCACCTTAAACTGACGGAAACTGTCCAATGGAGATTTCTTAACAACTTGCAGATTAAAGAACCAGCAAGCACACTTGGTCAAATATCTACTTCAGTGTTTAGGATTGATCCAGCTGCTGTTTTTGAAAACCCATTTGAGATTCCAGAGGAACAGTTTCATATTTTCCTATCAGGCTACCGCCTCAAAGCAATAAAAACCACAGCCACCCCAACCCTCCCTCAGCCCGCACAGCCTGATACATACATGATTACCTTGGCTGGGGCAGGCAGCCTGCTGGGCCGGACAGGAAGAGGAAGAGGAGGAAGAGGAGGAGGTGACAGTAGGAGGAGCGACAGCAGAGGAGCAGCAGGTGGAGGAGGAGGAGGAGGAGGGGGGAGAGGGGAAGGAGAGGTGAGGAGGTGCAGCAGCAGACAGCCTGGTCTCCTCACTGATCTGACGAGAGGACAGAGAGGAGGAAGCCTTCAGAGAGCTGCAGTCACCTCCATCATCAACCAGATCACATCCTAAAATCCTGCAGCTCCATCAGCAGCACTTTCTTAAGACATGTTAAGACTGATGTTTGGCCCATTTAAATACACAGGCCTGCTCTTTTTTTATGGAAACAAAAGACAACTACTGCTCTCGTACAATTACATGTACGAGGCTGTGTGAAAAGGCGTGAACCAAACTGTCAAGTTCAAGAGCTAAATCTGTGCGCTGAAAGTTTAAACACAACCCGGTGGATCATGACAGGTTTCATCATTTTCTTTAACTACATAAATGTGAATAAATCTGTGAACAAGCGGTTTTCAGTATTTTTCTGTTGTGAACCACTGAAAACATCTGTGGTCAGTGGATTTCTCACTGTAAAGAATTGTGTTCAGGAGATAGACTGCCATTTATCTGATGTGTATAGATGCATGTAAAACAACTCTTTGGCCTGTTTAAATACACACAGCTTTAACTATTGATTATTCACAGATCAGTTTACATTGGTTTCCATCAATTTCGACCTCACACACCTAATCAGACATGTTTTTATGCCCATACTTGTTTGACTTATTGGCATTATTTTCATTACATATTAACTCTGCTGCTGATGTGCACAGTCTTTCTAATCTAAAAAGGTCTAATCATTGATGTGAAGCTGCTCTGATCTCAACAAACACGCAGGAAGTTGGCACAGGAAGCTAATAAAACAGGCTGCTGTGGTGACTGTTGTGTTTTAGTAACGTGATAAATCTTCACACTTCATAGTTAGTAATTAACTTGATATCAGGATCACTACTGGTCACATCTAATTGGTGGATTTTTTCTGATGGTGAGCTCTGATTGGTCTATGATGAGGTTAGAAACCACCACAGCAGGTTTCGTGGTTAATCGATCTGAAAGTTACAGTAATTGAGTATAAGCACAAACATTTAACAATTTTAACTATTTGAGTTTGAGTTTCAAGACTGTGATCTGTTCATTTCATTTAGTGTTAGTGTTAAAATATAATATTCAGTGCTGTCTCAGGTAAAGTCCCCCTGGCTCTGCTGTCTCACAGTCCTAAAAGACATTCAAAAATTACCAAAGAAATTTATCAATTAATTATTTAAACTCTTAACATTTCTAAACTAGTCAATAATCTTTCATGTGCAAACTCTATGGCAATATAACTGACACAAGTACTGACCATGTTACCGTATAAGCTAATATTAACAGGTCTAGTACTGACTACTGTTGCATTTTTTTAACTCGGCAATAAAATCTCATTGAGGTTAAAATTTTTTTTTTCAAGAGCAACTTGGCCCACAGGCCAAATACAAAACAACATCAACAGAAAAAGACAACTGTCCCACACTATGAAACATTACATACAACATACATTAAACATGTGAAAAAGAGCATAGGCAAAATATAAATCTAAAAATTCTAAAATAAATGAAGAGAGCATGCATCAGTGTGACGGAGTGTACCTTCTTGTCGCTGCTGCTCATCCTGTCTTTGACTTCTTTGGCTTTCTGAATGGCTTTTAACACCTCCACTGTGTCCAGCTCCTTCTCTGTCGTCACTTTACTGTCTAAACAAACCTAATGCAGAGACAGAGGATAAACAAACATCTGTCAATACACAAACGCAGCTGAGAGTAAAGTATCCTGTTACTGTTGGCTGTGAAACTCTGTTGTAGTAGTAGTACTAGACCAGGAATAATATGAACAGTGTAGATGTTTTGGTGGTGTACCTCTGCTGCACGGTCTCCAAACTGGGCCAGGACTTTGGTTCTGTAGTCTGGGATGATGCACATGGGGTTACTGGACAAGTTGAGTTTCTCCAGACAGGGCAGAGAGCCGATGTTCCTGATCTCCTCCAACTGGAAACACGCAAACATGGACAGAATTGTGAAAATGCAAAAACTGTGCAGCAAATTTACAATGGCGTATTAAAGAAATAAAAGATTTTCTGTATACATCTATGTCATTTGGATCATCAGGACCATCAGGACATCCTCTGAGTGGTTACCTGGGCCAGCTGGTTGTGGCTGAGGTCCAGGTTGACAAGAGAGTAGAGCTTGGTGAGGCCGGTGAGTCGGTCCAACTGGTTGCCAGCCAGACTAAGGGTTTTTATGTTGCCCAGACGAGTGTGAGCAGCCTCAAGGACCCGCAGGTTGTTATAGGACAGATCCACGTGGACCAGGTTGTACAGGTGCTGCAACCACAAAACAACTAGATTTGTAAAGTTCTGTTACTGACAAACAACACATCTGTAGGAGTGTCTTTATTTTAAAATCTCCTATCTTGGTGAAAACATTATTCTGAAGTCAACACCTGACCCCATCGCCAAGGGAATGGTGCATAAAATTACCAACAGCTGGCAAACACTCTCCGGTGTCAGGATTTGCTGCTTTCCACATACCTGGAGGTTTTCCACTGAGGAAAGCTGGTTGTAACTCAGATCCAGAAACTCCACCTTGCGAATCAGCTTCTGCAACGGAAAAAATTCAAGGTCAGTACATAGGAACTGATAGATGAAGCGTGAAAATTTCTCAGTTCCTTTATTTACATACCCAGCCATTTTTAGCCAAGTGTAACGATAACGGGTGATATCAATGTGCCCTGACTTCCTGATACATCAGCGAGCGGACCACTCAGTGTGGGAAGGGGTGCTGGCAAAGGTTTGTACTGATATATTTTTATTGACCATCGAATATCTTTAATTGAACTTGAAATATGAATCAAATAAACCACAACTGGCACAACTGCAACTAAATCCCTTTGCCTTGTCTTTGTATTTTACACTTTCTGTTTGTCTAAGCAAGTAGAGGTAGTGAAGTCTTATTATATTCTGGCACTAAACATGACAAAAATCAAAACAAATATGTATTACCTAAAAAAATTCTTAAATTACAATATTGTGTGAAATGGACAGACTTCTTCTTCTGAGAGGAAAAAAATGAAATTCCTCTGCTGATGTTTAAACACTGTTATGAAACGAACTCTGGGTCAAGTTTGTCTGTGGTTTAGTGGGTATGTGTCTCACCACTGAGCTGTCGATGGTGCCAATGCAGTTGTGGCTCATGTCCAGTGTCGTCAGGTTTCTCCACACAGGGATAACGGCGGTGACGGGACAGCCAGACTCCGCCCCCTCAGGCTCCCACTGTGAGAACTCGCTTGCCTCTGGGACCAGGATCGACTGGAGAACGTGACAATTCACACATTGATCTACAATACACAATATACTGAATGAACATGTATACAAAAGTATTTAATGTCAACTTTACCATCATAGTTTCTGTGGTGCGGTGGACACTCATAGTCGCCAGACTCGACCTCAGAGACGACAAACCCTGAATCTGCTGAGAGCTGCATTCACTGATCTGAAGACAGAGGGACAGAGTTTATCTTTCTGTCCAGATTTTGGCAGCTTTTAACCTCCGTCAGTGTGTTCTCATCAACCACTGTTACAGGAATATACTCAAGAAAACATGATTACAAAGTACAATGATTAGTTGAGCACCAATACCTCTGAGACATCATGGCATTTCATTGCTGCTGATCACCTTAGCTCGCATTTGTGTTATTATGGTAACATACATTTGTTTGGTCTGATAGTGTTTTTAATCAATCACTAAGTAGCTGGTTATGTGTCCTCAATCACTGGGTCAGCTTACTTCCTCCACCCCCTTTGTCCTGTATCTTTCTTACTATCTTCTGTTGAGGCAGAGTTGCTCAGCTGCTACAGCATCAATGTTTATTGATTACAGTCTGTTTCCATCGGCCTATCCCGTTTTCTTTATCTATCACCAACTTCTCCACCTCAATCAAGAGGAAAAACATTTTAAGCAATCATCACAATGAAACAAGTCAAACAACTCCTCTACATTATACCTTATGTATGTTTTCAACTACCACGCTTTCATCTGGGAGCATGAGAGAATTGAAAAATGAGAAGTCAGCTATATTGCACCATCCAATTTTACGTAACCCTAACTTGTGAGAACTTGAGAACCAGAACAGCTTTCCTCTTTGTGTTCACCCACAATTGAAATCAGGCACATCCTGAACCTGGGTACTAAAATGGGACAATAATCTGGAATAGATGGACAAAATGTAGGAAGAACTGATGTTCATAAGCCCATATCAAACAAAAGGTTTGTTGAGGACAAACACACAGACAGTTACCTCTATTTGCAGCAATGATTTGAAAATGGAAAGGTCGAAGGGGAGACTGCTCTCCTCGATGTTACTGGTTCCTACTGGACCTCTGGTACCAGAGATCTGACCAACAGAGATAAAACCAGTGAGGAAAATTTATCACCTCTGCTGCTATAAGAGAGGTCAGGAGAAAACAGTAAACAATGCGATGTGGATTTAAATTTAATAAAGATTTTTGTGACCTTGAGATATCGGAGCCTGCAGGTGAAGTCGAGGATATGTCCAAGGTCGGTTTTGGCATCTCCATTACAGCAGGTCGGCTTGGCCAGACGGAGCTGCTGGGAGACGGAGTAAAGCTGCAGAGGATGCAGGGAAAACACCTCGCCAGCCTGCAGCAGCTGTTCACCTACAGCAAACAAATAAAAAAAACAAACTCACAGCAGTCTGATACCACTAACTGAGCAAAATCTTGACTGAACAATTTACATTTTTGTAGGTTAGTCAGTTAATTTTCACAGCTGCTGTTTCTACAAACGAGGTGTTGGCAACACCTGCAACATTCATCAGTGCTTTTTATATAGCAGTCAAGTTATATTTGTATAAACATGAAATTTACAGAACCAAGGAGAGACTAAATTGAGTAATATTTTGGGGTTCTAAGCAGCCAAAAAACAAAAACAAGTGCAGAGTCTAATATGGAGAAACATATTAAACTTAACTTCTGTTTCTCAACTGCGATTTCTGCAGACTGCTATTTCACACCATGTCATTGTGCAAGCAAAGTCAGCACAGTTTTTGGATGAAAACCAGCCGTTTGACTATGTCTGCCACATTTAAACCCATTGTCCCAAATGTACTGTCCCTGATACATGAATAAATAAATCAATTAAGTACAGTAGACTCAGTGTCAGAGCATTCTGGGTAACTGCACTTCATCTCTTAACTGAACACGTTGTTGTTTTATAACAGTTATCAGTAAGAGCTGCAAGGAGAAGGCCTCTGATGCTACACAGAGAGGAGACACACCACTCAAATGAAGGAGTTTCATTAATTGTTAACAGTTCCCGAAACATTAGATGAGAGAAAAGGGGTCAAAGGAAAGTGAGGTCAAAGGAAGCTAACCTTTATGGAATAACTCCTCGGCCAGTGCTGCTGTGATGCCATTTATTTCCTGAAAGAGATTAACAGTCTGTTAAAACCTGGACTCAATTTAAAATAACAAACAGTTAAGCTTGTAGACTCAATTCAATCATCTTATTTCTTAACTGCTCAACAGAAAGCTGATCGTGGTTTCAGCTCTTTACGAATGCTGCCTTTCTCAACTAATGTTTTTCAACGCAGTGTTTTTGAAGATAACTTCATCCAGGATTAACAAACCTCTGACTATGTTTGAAAAAAAAAAAAACATAAAAAAAACAGACGTTTGAGGACTATTTAGCTGGATAACATGATGTTAGCCTGGATTAGTTAAACCACATTTAAAGGCTTGAGCCTCACTTCAGACAGTGAACATCACTTAAATTGGTTTCTTCAAAGCTATGTTACAGTTATGTGTTAATACAGTGTTAATGGAGCTGAATAACAAACAACCAATACAATAGTTGTTTGTGATCATTCAGACCTTGTCTGTGATCATGTGTTGATCATCTCGCGTCACATGAGAAGGTTTTTCTATCAGCTGTTAACTCTGCAAATCTTTGAGGAGTCAGACAACACTGTTGTACTGTCTTCATCATGTGATCACAGTCACCGACATCACAAAGCCTGAAGCTACTGTTAAAACAGACCTTTAGCAGTGCTTCTAATCCAGGGTAATAATCCCAATTTACTGAACATCAAAACAAACAACATTATCTGTGCAAAGCAAACATGTAATTTGGTTTAATGGACAGCGTGTTATTTGTAAATGAAAAACATTTTTGAGTGTCTACATACCTGTGACACTCAAAAAATGTTGGCTCCAGTATCCCAGTATCAAGCACATGCCATTATGACTGAAGCAGCAGCAGACTTGAGTGCATGTGTAGCACTAGTAGGATGAAGCACCTAAACAGGTTGTGGTACATGTTCTGAGGTTTTAGGTATTAATAGCCTCAGGTGTACTCACATAGAGGTGAAAGTGTAGGAAGCAGGCGAGCGGAGCGGGCGTGGCGTGTGGGAACTGCTGCAGCAGCGTCTGCAGGTAGAGCTCCAGCTCCTTCTGCCGGCGCTCCACCAGACTCTTTGAATTCTTTCCCAAAATCTTCTTAGGAGGAAGAAGTCGTCGGTCAACCTTCTTCTCTGCAGTCAGCTGGAGAGAAACATACATCACGATGGACAAATGTATTAAAATTAAAGATAATCATCAGTTACAGATATTTCTCTCCGGTTTGTTCTCTCTCCATTTCTGTCTATGGAAAGTAAACCCACAGATATTTTCTCCACAGTCTGAAACACCTGCTTCCTGTTCTGTTTCAGTTTTAAACTCAGTCTCCTGTGGTGTTTATAAGGGCCATACTGTCATTCCTATGTTTTAGAACATTAAATACAAATCATAGCTTCTATAGAGATAGCGACCGATAATAACAGTACACATTTAGTCAACATTTGTTGGTCTAAAGTATTCAACAATGCACTCCAGCAATGATTGTGGTGTACTATTGCATTATGGTTGGTAATGTGTAGGGATGTACAATATGTAAGTGGCTAAGCTTTTATCCTCTGATAAATCAAATGGGAAATCTGAGAAATATGAATTATTAACTATTGTTCCCATAAAGGAATTTCAGCCAACAGTTACATCTAGTAACATGGAGCCTTTCATAACAACAACTGTGGGGTTGAATTCAGAGTCAAGAATAAAAATGTCACAGGAGCAAATACAGGAATTAATATTAAACTTTCATATTGTGCATCTCCAGTACTCTGATACTTAGCATTTAAATACATTTAATTTTCAAGCTATTCGTGTTGTGCAGCATAAAAACTATAATTTTTCAACACTCGATCAGTAAGAAACACTGATCTGTGCACCACAGCAGCAAACTGAATTCAAACCTAGAACACATGATGTTAGTTTACCCAATAACAAAATGTTTGGAGTCTCTTACCTTCTCATGGAGGTCGTGGAAGTCACTGTAGCGGTGCTTCACAGTCCATCTGTGCTCTCCGTCCATCACATCAATGATGTAGACCTGAAACATCACAGAAGGACACTCAGTGATTACAACCTGACTGATTTAAAAACTGATGTGATCCAACTGCTTTCTGACCTGCAATGATGATCTAATAATTTAATAGCACGTGCAAGTAGAATTAGTGCTGTTTTATATGTAAAGGTTGGTCACACCCAGTATGAATTTGGCTTAGGTTTCTTTCTGTTTATTGAACTTTGTATGAAGGTAATTGATAAATAAAAACAATTAACGGCATTATTTTTTGAAAGCAGCTTAGCTCCTAATTATGACTTTTTATCTTTCCATTGTCATTTAACTTAGAAAGTCAAAGTTTGACTGAATCATCTCATAACTTCGTCTCCTCTCATCATTAACGTAGGCAGTCTGAATTTTGACTGAGAATGTTCTAGATTTTATCAAATCCTTTTCTTGGCCGAAAAATGCTCCCAAGAGACTCAGTTTAACTTATGGTCCGCCTCGAGTGAACAATTATGATTTTTTTCCCCCAGCCGTGTCGGTGGCTGATAAAGCAAGATGGCAGTCTGTCAAACCTAACGGTACAGATCGTTATACCACATAACCGTTAAATGTAATCCCCGACAGAGAACGTAAACGCTGCAGTAGTCTGTGCGGTCTGTGAACTTCAGAGGAACCGATGCAAACATTTTGAAAATGTCTGTTACAGTTAGCATAGCAGTTAGCTGTTAGCTTATCAGTCCTGTCGTTCTTTTTACTCCGGGAGGATAAAGACATCAGGGCTAACATAAAAAAAGAGGTATAACAACTGAACAGCTTGTGAACTTATTGTTAGGGATTCTTCTTCAACATTAACTCGCTGTCACTTTGGCAGACCTGAGGCTCGGCTAGCTACATGTAAGCTAACTAACATTAAGCCGGACGTTGCTTACAGTGTAGTTTTCCACTAGCTCCGACCCAACAACACAAACTTTCTTCTCCGACGCCTCCTCTGGAAAAGGGGTAGACTCCATCTTGAGATCGGCGCGAGCAAATATTAACTGTTATTAAGTAAAAACAAATGTCTAACTAAAACGGGTTTGGAGGCTGTGTAGCGGTTCTTCCCTCCTAGCCGTCTCCCGCCGCCATGTTTGTTGTGATGCCGAACGAAGCAGCTGACTCAAATTAAAAAAAAAAAAAAAAAAAAAAACTTTATTTACAGTAGCTTCGTGACAATTACCTCATGCCATTTTTTTTCTCAATCTGTTTTAGGTTAAACGTTTAAATCAAACATACGAACGGTGCATGGGCAGTCAGACTAGGTAGTTACTTTACTCGTGCAAAAAGATCAAATAAAAAGGAAAGATAGAATAAAACGACAAAAATTCAACCATCTGTCTTTATTAACAGCATCTTTGGTAACAACGCTGACCGTGGTAAACAAAGATAATAACAGGTCATAGCTGTACGAAACAACCATCCGGACGCAGAAACCTGTATTTCTTGGAGAATATTATAGAGAAAAAAAAACTCAAATGGGATCAACATCAGAAATAGGAGATGTAACTTTATTTATTTCAGGGCTTCCCTTAGTGGGGAACTGAACAAAAACAAGCTGTGAAGGCATATAAACTGTGTCAATAATAGCCATCTGAATACAATAACAGTTGTTGTATTTTATCATTTTAATTTGTGTGCTTAATTTTTGCTTATTTATTGTACTTTTTGTTCCTTAACATTTGACCCATATATAACGAGGCGATGTGCTGCTGTGTGCCGAATAAATTCCAACTTGCTAAGGCAACAAATATTAGCGGAATTATGAAGACGGATGGTGATGACTTCTTGTTTCAAAGCAGGCTGAATATTCAGTGCATAGCACACTGCATGTGTCATTAGCAAGCTTAACAGTAGCTTATTGTTGCCTGATGTGATCATCCTCTACTCCCTGTTTGTTCTGTAGCTGATTCAGAGCTCCATTACAATAATAAATCAAATCAAAATCTGTGTTCTATACTACACCATTTTATGATACACTAGTGGTAAGGATCTAAGTATAGCAAAGCAATGTCTTGTAATCTATCCAACAATTTTGCTGGATGGAGGGACCCCGTCCTCCTGCTTTGGCTGTTCTGTGTAGTAGACATGTTACAGCCACATGGGGTCAGTAGTGTACTGCAAATTTACAGACTTGTGGTCTTTTCACGGTCTTTGATTTGTTGAAACTGAATAAAAAATATTTAAATAAATCTGACCTGAACTGAATTGTAAGGGTAGGAGCAAGTACTAGTTTTAATGGTCTCTTTGAGAAGGAAAGGCTGTGTTGTGTGATGTAGGCGACACTAGAGATTAATGTTTTCATTATATAATAATGCAAACATGCTGATGTTTAGCAGGAATAATGTTTTCCATGATGACCAGCTTAGTTTACCATATTACAATGCTAAGATCACACTAAACACAAAGTAAAACTGTGGGTGATGGGAATGCCATTAGTGTTGTAGGTATTTGATCATAAAAAGAGCATTGGAAAAATTAAATTCTTGACCTGATGATGGCACTAGAGGAAAACCCAAGAGATCACCAAAGCTATTAGAATTTATGATGAGGCCAGCATGAATGCCACTGAACCAAATTTCATGGCAATCTACTGAATCGTTGTTGAGATATTTCACTAAAATCAGAAATGCAAACCTTAGAGTGGAACAAGGTGAAGAGTCCGGAGATCATTAAAGTCAGGTGCATTGTTTCTGGACCAGAAATGGCTGTAAAAAATGTCATATTTGTCGAGATATTTCAGTTCAGGGTCAAAGTGATGGTGTAACTGTCAAACATTGCCATGCACAGTTGTGTTGTTGTGTTGAGTTGTGCTTGAGAGAGAGAACCCCAGATTTTGTTTGTAAAGTTTGGGACAGAAGACGACAGAAGTTCTTTGTTTGTAATGTGACGTTTTATGCAAGAAACCAGGACAAAAGTTTCACCTCTGCAATGGTATTTTAAAATCACGTTTGCATTTGTTTGTGCATGACACAATAACTAACCAACAACTGTCGCTGCTATTGTGACAACCACTACAGTCGCCCTGCTCAGTGTTGGTGGTTGTTGTTGCTGTACTGTGTGTCTGTTGTCAGAGGTGGGGGGGTGGGGGGAGTAACAGCAGCAGCTGTGGATCAGATTTCAGCTGCTAAAACTGAAGCGGAGTGAACCATCCTGCTGCAGGGAGCAGCTTTCTGCTTCTAACAAACACAGCACAAAACCCGAGGCACCTACAGGCTGACATGTGTCAGCTTGTAGGTCTAACAGCTTTTTCTCATGTGTAGAAGTAATATTTCATAGAAATATGTAATTATACTTTGTTATTAATAGGCAGTGGATAAACCTGAAAACACTGCTCCACCCCCTTCTTTTGGTAAACCCGTGAATGGATTCTTCCAGCTCTTTATCCAGGCTCTGAGGGGCAGGCAGAGCTACAGTCAGTGCTGGTCAGAGCTGAGTGCACTACAGTCACTGGCCTAAAACCGAGAAAGAAAAAAAACAAAACAGCTTTAAATCTGCCAGAAAACGCTGAACACCCCTTAGCAGCTCACTTCACTTCACTAATCAGAGCTGTAAGGAGCTGATTTGACTTTCAGAGAGGTGAAGAAGAGAGATTAGAGAAACAGAGGAGGGCGTGACAGGGAGCCAGCGGAGCAGGCAAGCTGCTACTGCAAGGGGAGGAAGAGCAGGCTATGCACCAGCCAAAGCCAGAGGTCAAGAAAAAAAGCGAAAGAATAGTGAAAAGGTAGACTCTTGAGTGAGAGGAGGGTCATTTGTGATCTGAGCCAGAAAAACAGAAACCAGCCTCTCTTTGTTGTTGTGTGGGCCTCCGTGTGGAGAGGAGGATGTGAAGGAGAGCAGCAGGGAGGAAGGGAGGCGACTGCAAGAAAGACAAGAAAATGCTCTCAGAGATGATGTGCAGGAGGAGCTGCCATCAGCAGCAGGATGGAAAAGAGGCTCCACAGAGGGACGCCGCCAGCCGCAGGAAGCACGGCTGGTCCAAGAGCTGCAGGGGGCGCCTGCAGGGGCGGAGGACAGGAGGGTGGCCGAAAGGGCGCAATCACCACCATCAACACCCTCAACGTCATCATCCTCATCAACATCATCCCCGACACCTCCAGAGGATGGTGATGTCTCTCCGGCCCGTCAACGTCAAGGGAAACAGAGCGAGGGGGATGCGGGCCCCCAAGAACACAAACCAGTTTCTGATGCACGAGAAGTACCAGATGCTGCACATGCGCTCCGACTCTGTGGGGAGCGACAGTGGCAGCAGCTCCGACAGCGACATGGAGCTCACGGACATGGACTCATACCTGGGCGTCCTGGAGAATGCCAGAGGAGCCCTCCTGGACAGTCCCAACCCACACGGCTCAACAACGCCACCAGGACAGATCCTGGTACTGCACGAGGACAGTCTACACCTGCACGGGGACAGTCTGCGTCTGCATGAAGACAGTCTGCGTCTGCAGGAGGACAGCATGCAGTATTTCCCCTCTGAAGACGACCTGATGCAGAGTCAGAATTTCATGCAGAGGGACTTTGTTGAGTTCTGTGACATCCTGACATCCTGAAGAGAAACTTTCAGGGAGCCATTTTGTTCCCATCAGTGTGAGACTCAAACCTCAGACTGAACGGGGTCAGGTTTGTTCTGCATCATGTTTTCAGAAAATAAGAAAAATCTCCACCTTATTAAGTCATTTAGCCTTAAAAGTTGAAGAATCTGCTCACAGACTGAGATTATTCCACTAGTTTCCAGCAGGAACAAACTTAAAAAAGAAGTGTAATTTTCTCAACATTCCTTCAGTGATCAGGCTAATGTCTTTTTTGAGACACTGACACTGATGTTTAGAGAACAACAAGGGAAACTGCACTAAGAGAAAGTGGAATTATCTCACACTGTTGGCATTTTTATAGGTTTAAGAAATAACTTTGACTAAATGAAAGATTAAATGACATTATTAAGACGGATGTTTTTTAACTGATGTTTGGTTTGTGTTTGGTCATGTGCAGTGTGTCCAGGTGCTGTAAAGTGCTGCCTTTCTGTTGTTGTCGCACACAAAGGGAGATGGGCTAGGTGGTGGGAGTGAGCCCAAAGAGCCAATCAGAATCGAGCTGCCTGGATTAGACAGCAGACGATTGGCAGATGCAGACTGTCATTAACAAAAAGCCTTTAACTGTTCTGAATAAAAAAAACAAAAAAACAAAAACACAAATAAATATCTGATTGATGTAACGTGGGCCGAGTATTTGTTTTTGTGGATATAAATGAGTGTGTATGAAATTTTCTAAAAGTGTTAAAGTGTGTCACTGAGTCATCTGGGTAGCTCCGAGTGAATAAGGCAAAGTAAAGCCATGTAAAAATACATACTTAGTGTTAATCACATGTGTCTTAATAACAGGTCACATGATAATATGTGAGCAGAGCAGTAAAGAAAAACACAATTCAATATAACAACAAAAATACAAGTGCAGAAATAATTTAAACATTTTTTTCGGTGCCTGGATGATGAACAGGTGGTGTTAGTTTGCTTTCATTTCATTTTGAAATAAGACAAAAAGACCTGAAAAAAGAAGAGAAGAAAACAAAAATAGATTCAATCTCATATGACACATGGACAATCAAACAACATGTAACACAGACAAGGTGTAACTGAAATATAACATTGAAACAAGACACTAAAAGTTAATAAGTTAGTATACATTAATAATTAAAAGCTGTCACAGCTGATTTTACTATCATGGATATCTTTCATATAAATACATAATCACAGATATCTTCCCTCTGTATTCCTTCCATTACATTTTTTTTTTAGTAACTGAAATGCATTCTGAATTCCTCACATTATCTGGTCACCTGGTCCACATCCTGGCTCCAACCTACGAAAAGTAAATAGATCCGAAAGAACCAGTTTTATGAGTTTTGCCAGCATTTGGACCCTGCATCGTTTTAAGCCTATGCTGGTCTCATGTGTGCACAAACGCCTATAAATAGTCTGTGTTACGTGGCTAGCTAGGCATTCACATACATGACCTGTCACTAAATACTTAACCCTATTAGCAATATTTAACCATTTTAATGATTTTAAATCCCCTTCATTTAAATAAGTTTGTTTATTTCAATTGAAAATGTTACTTATCATATTAGTTTGTACAAGGTTTATATGTTGCTTCTTAGACAGTCTGTGGTAATAGAAATGTACAGTTGATTCTTCATTGTGTCATAGCCATATTGTCTTGTAACCATCATTATTAGTGTTTTATTTGTCTATTCATAAATTTCAGACAAAAATCGAAGCTGGGAGGATGTAGGCTCATTGTTCCTGCATACAGAGCAGTTGAAGTGGATTATATAAAGTGAAGTGGGCTGGTCACACCCACTCAGGACGGCCAAGGAGGTGTAAGCCTCTTTGTGTTTGTGTGTCATAAACTAATAATGGCAACGGGTCAAACTGAGAGGAACAGGCGGGCAATAGATGTTCTTTGATTTCTCCACATGATCTGCTATTCTGCCCTTCAGGGTCAGTGAGCAGTGACTACAGAATAGTGTTGAGGAACTACACTGAACTACAAGTATTTAAACTATATTTTGCAGTAGCTCTCTGGTAGTTAAGCCACATTCATATTGGAATGATTTGTGGTTCAAGTAGTAGTTTTTTGTCATTTTTGTGTGGTGAAACTATGAACAATTTTGGGCCATAAAAAGAAAGGATGTTTTTTTTTATTTTACCATTGCTGCTCTACTGTAGTTGAAGCCCTTTTGACCAGGCCTGCCTCCATTTTCTTACATCCTGACCACTGTGAAGGCATGCCCAGGCAATGCATTCGTCAGGCAGTCACCATCACACACTTGACCTTTGTGTAGTACATGTGCAAAAGAAAAGGGAGGGTGTTGGTCAGTGCTCACACAGCAACAACGTCATCATGGATAAACCTCCCAGACCTCAGCCTGAGGAAGAGTCACCGTGGCCATACTTAAGCAATTATTGCACACGAAACCAAAGCTGACACTTCTTGAACTTTCCCATGAATACTGGGATATTTCATATCACGTGTTCATTGTCAATTTGATTGATTACGTTTTCTTTTTTTTTTTTACGAAGTAGTTTGGTTTAGATCACCAAGCGAGATTTCTTTCTGGTGTAGCTTTGCTGTAATTCAGGTTCTTCCAGTGTGAAATAACCTGTAGCTTGCAGAGCTGTAAGCTTTCAAAGTAGCTTCAAACTGTGAAAATGTGAAACATGTTTAACCTTTTCCAGCCGATAAGCAAACTTAGACAAAAGGGTTGCAATTCCTTCTTTTTTTGCATTTTGGGTCTGGTTACTACACCAGTGGCATAGACTGTACACAGTGCAGATATTGTGCCCTGCCCTTAGACAGGTTTCAGTGAATGTGAGTTAAACTGCCTGTAAAAAACAACTTTGGATTGGTAGAAGACTTACATGTTATTTTTCACTGGACTGTTATAAATGGACAGTTAAGCAGGTTTCGGTTCATTAGATTTACATTGACTGAAGAGGGTTTGCATTGTACAATAATACTTAATTTTAAAGCTTTTAAAATGAGCTGTAGTGCCCCCACGGGTCCCCTTGTTTCTACAAATCTCTATGCAATGCAATGTTTTAGTTTGTAATTAGTAACCAGTTTGTAGTGATTTGATTTAGCACACAGTTTTTCAGGAAAATGTGTTGCGCAAGCACGACAAGACAGATCAAACAACACATTTATCAAAAGTATGAACTAAAAATAAAATACAGTCTATTGCCAAACTCTCTTCTTTTTTGTTTTCCACCAAACCTTGACCAAATTTCCAGGCACCTCTACTTGTCCAATCATTGCTGATTGAGATTTCATTATGTTCATTAAATGGTGCACTGGAGTCTGGAGCTTTCAGGGTGCCCTGGTGCAGTTACTCTCTTTATGTTATGGTAGGTAATCTGACTGTGGATGATTTAATCCATTCACATCGTTACATTGCGTAACTCAAACAATATAATAATAAAAATACTAAATGTCATGACAAAGGCCGACCCTTGAAGACAGAAGACAGATGATAAGAAGCAGCTTCATGCTGGCAGTAGTTCTAACCTCCTCAGACTGACCTTTGACCTCTAGATCAGCTGACCAGCTCATTTGGCACTGGGTGAAATCCATTCTGAGGGTGTGTTAAGCAAGAACACGCACACACACACACAGTCACACTGATCCATGGTGTGTTTGCACTGTTCCTTATCTTATCACACACACTGAAACCTCAGTGCCTTGCTCAGGGACACTGCAGCAGGTCACAGCTGTTTTGTCTCTATTGCATCCACTGTAGCTCCTGTCTCTACTTTCTGCTGCCCTTGTTGTCACAGTCAACAGCAGCTTCCAGTTTGAGTTCTTGTTGTGCAATATTCCCTCTGATTGGTCAGCTGACACTACCAAACAGGAAGAGAAAGAGAGCTGGCTAGCTGACACACACGTGTGCACACACACACACACACAGAGGGAAACCATGGCAGTAAGGAGGTATGTGTGGCAGATTATAGAAAGTAGATCAGTACCCTGCAAACACTTCCTCTGCTAGCTGTGCTAATGCTAATCTGCTGACTGTACTTACAAAGACCCTCACTGACATAATCTGTTTCCAAACCTAAACCTTCAATTTAAAACTAATTCTGCGCCCAAACTGACTTTTAACTTCCAAGTGAGGATCAGACAAAATGTGCCAAGTTTCCAGAAATGTTTTTTCTTTTTTTTTAAAATCACATTATAAAAATTTCCAGAAATTTCAAGATCTAAAACTTACAGGTCCACTCAAAGATGTACAAACGTACAAGAGTGCGTGCACACACACAAACACACATAGATAAATGTGAACTGTTGGTGAAGGGGCAGTCGTCCAACAACAAGTACAGACAGAGTTACCGTAGGAACGACGGTTAGAAAGATCACTGACACACCCACACACACTCACTTTAATGACCAACTAGCTGTTGAAATCTGCGAGACTTCGTGTTGTGAGTTTAAATAAAGTTAAACATTTTAGATGTGAATGATTATCTTTTGTCTTTTATAATCCTGAATCATGTCACTGTGTAAATAACAATAAAGAATTTAAGATAACAATTTTAGAGCATTATTACATTTTGAAATACTGTTGTTTTTTAATTTATTTTTTGGGGGGCCCTTACTCTTACTGATAAGATGGGAATTTCAAATTCAAATTCAAAAATCAGGCATGTAATGTATGGGGATGTACCCATGACAGCACTTCTGAGTAACTGGTGTCCATGATTAACAGCCAGCGTAACCAGTCAAAATGCCCATTTGTTAATCTTCAACTGACAAAGCCCATTGACATTTGTCGAATTGACAATGTCGAATATAAATACTTGCAAAATGAAAATTTTTGGTTTATCAACATTTCTTGTTTTGTTTTTTTTTGTGTTTTTTTTTCTTTTTTTGATGGGGGTGGCCTTCGGTAAGGAACATTTCCCACAAGCCCAAGGTTTTTGCTGTTTTAAGCCAAGGCAGCCAAGGAGTCAAGGCATGTTTGCAATAACAGCAGGACAAAGTGCACTGAGCATTGTAGGTCAAATGTTTTTAGACCGCAGTGCTCATCCTTTGTCCTCCTAGAATATGGAACATGCATCTTAAATTCAGAAATACTGATGAAAGACACGTTGAATGAGAGACGCTGAGTAAACAGAGGCTAGCATGATAGTGACGTAGGAGCTTTGGCTCTCTATACACACTTTTCCCGCTCTCCTTGTTTCCTACTAACGGCTGTCAAACAGAGGAAATACAAATTTTGAAAATACAAAAATAAATCTCCTGTGATGATTGATAGATAGACAGTCCGTATCACACATACTCACACACCAGTCATGCTGATCTGACACCTGTGGCACTCCACACCTGGACTGTAGCAGACTCGATCAGACTGAATCTTATTTAAGAAAACACACTGAGGGCAACACTGAGGGGAACACATGAGGAAACATTATTTATCTTAATACTCAAGAATTCCCCAACCTGGATCCAAAGCTGGATCTTGTAACCAAGTGGAATATATAGAATATATGAATTGCTACTAATGAGCAGAAGTGAGAATTGAGGCCTATGCACATGTATCGGGATGGAAATCATGATCTTTGTGAGTTTTTTGGATGCATGGAAAGATGAGTCATGGGCGTCCCTGGTGTTTCCCCACAGGAAGCAACATGACAGGACAGATCTCCAGAAAACTAATACAAAACCAAACGGTGGAAATAGTCACGTTTCAGAAAACAGTGAAAGCAGCACACTGAACCAGAGAATGCTGGGTTGTTGTTTTTTCCTACCAGAACTCTTAACCAATCAGAGAGTAGCCTCAGTCCTTGTGGTTCTGTATACAACCAAAGACCCTGGATGAAACCTCCATTACCTCAGTGTGTGTGTGTGTGATTGGGTAGGGGGTGTGTGTGTTATGAATAGATGAAGTGAAGGAGGGAGGAGGAGCAGGAGGAGGAGATGGAGCTGGTTAGTAAACTCAGTTTGGAGTGGAAAAGTACAGCGGTCTGCTCCGGAGGTGGAGACTTCTCTCTTGAGTACACAAACCGGCCAATCAGAGCACAGAAAAACACACTGATTGACAGCAGTGCTCAGCAGCACGACAAACCAACAGTGGGGTTCCAACTCTTAACTCTGCCTCCATGTAAACTCTGGTCTTATGGTTCTGATGAGAAGCTTCAGTCTCAAAGTTTCTACTCTGAACTCTGAAGTGAAACAGGAGTTAATGTGAAAAAAGTTTGAACTTCTGAACTAACTTTACCAAAACAGTTTAAAAAGGTAATACAGCATTTACACTGGCAGATCTATAGGTACCACAAGTGTTGGGGGGTGTTTTCTTTTAATCAATAACTTATAATCAAAGGTACATATTTGCACATTTCCATTGGTCTTCTTAGGGAAAACAAGCAACTAGAATCATTATTGACCGTTTGCTAAACGGGGGTGTTCCTCTGCCACTGCAGCTCCAGGTTTGGGTTTTGAAACAAATGACAGATTTAAATTTTTTCATTTTTACAAATGTAATACAGATTATCAGATGATACACAGTCTGTTGTTTTTATATTTGTTTGTGTACTGATTAAACAAACTAGATGCCAAGTGTTGATTACTGAGGTGTTTCTGAACTTTGGACAGTGCCAGGCTGGCTATTTCCACTTCCAATATTTATGCTACGCTAGGCTAACAAGATCCTAACTCCCCAGCTCTGTACTGAGCACAGAGACCTGAGATGGGTATTGATATTATATGATATGGGTATTGATCTTCTTACCAAAGAAGAACACACAGTCCTCATTCACAGATGTGTGTTTTTTTGTACATTTTGATAAACCAGGCTTCAACATGACACGAACAGTCTGCGAGCCTGATCAGTGTGAGTGTGTGATCTGTTTCCAGATGCTCCACTGACCTAACAGCTAACACACACACACACACACACTCACACACATCTAGAGGAGTTCAATTCAACAGGAGAGAGAGGAGAGTTATTCTGGTAGCATGAGCTCAACTCATCTCTGTCTCCCCTTCAGCAGTGTGGTGAATGTTTCATGGGACTGACAATCCCCTCAAGACACACACACACACACACACACACTCACTGAGTGTGATTAACTTGGATTGAGAGGGCAGGACGACACACACACACACACTCGGTAGCAGACTGTAAGATTCATGTTAGATTGACATGAAGAGCGGAGCTTTGGTTTTGTGTTTGAACACACTCAGTGCTGATTGGTTGGCTGCCGTGTATTTCATTTCATCCATTTTCTAAATGAATCCTGGTATGTGCATGCTGATGCTTCCAGCTGATAGAGGTCACAGCTCCTCCTGCTGGTTGGAGCTTTACAGTGAGGATTTTCATCTGCCTCACAGATATCCTGACAGCACACAGGCCAGATACTTGTGATCCGTGATAAGTGGCCGTTGTATAATCAGAAATCTAGTGCAGTAAAACACCTGATGTGAGTTATTGTAGCTTCAGTACTGTGCATTTGACATAGTTTTTCTATTAATATTCCCTCCCTTCAAACCAAGAACCACCCTTAAATAAAATACACAGTGAACAAATACATGAAATAACATTTCTCACAGGGGTGAAAGCAGCATTCAGATCCTTTACTCAACTATGATTAAGTAAAATAATAATAATAATTATTTTACTTTAGCAAATGTACACTAGTATTAACAATGAAATGTGCTTCAGCACTCAAGGTAAAAATACTCTGTAAGATGAGTAAAAACTGACCGATCATTTATTGGGAAATTATAGGGAAGAGTCGTGTCAGCAAAAGGCAGATACAAAAACTGATGTGTAACTCAGACAAACGGGAAACCAAAAAAACATAAAACAATACTAAATAAAGGGTAGATGCTCGTGAGTGATTGTTCTTGACAAAAGTAAGAGAAACACCCAGAGAGGTGTTTCTGTTATCTAGCCTTCCCTCATTGATTTGACAGGGAGAACAATATAATAGAAACACCTCTCCCTATAATGCAATACAATTCAACAGTACCACAAACAACAACAGCAACAGCACCACAAACTGGAGCCTTCAAAATGATCATAGATCATGTCATGCCATGTCATCATCTGCCACTTATCTGGGTCCAGGCCCAGTTCGCAGCGGCAACTACCGCCCAGTCCTATGGCACCTCCCACAGGTGGTGGGCCCATGGGAGGTGGTGCTGCCCGGAGTGGGGCTCAAACCCACAACCCCGAGAAACTGACGCTCGTGCTCTACCAACTGAGCTAACCGGGCAGTAGATCATTTAAAATAATTTCAATAACAACTGAACATTATAGCCCTCATGAGGGGAGGATTTACTGCAGGACAGTTGTGTCGGTCTGCATCAGTTTTGGCTTGGTGTACCTAATAAACTGCCAAGTGAGAGAAAAAGAAGAAACTCAAAACATTCAAATGGAGGTGATACAAATAGACACCACACATGGATCGGTACTGTGAGAGTGCACTGCTGAAACACAGCAATCACAACTTTGGTAATTTGATGAACAGATAGAAAAATTCACTTCAGTTTGTGGGTAAAGAGTCTTGTGTCTGCAGACAGCCTGTGTTTGCAGCATGAAAAAGAAGTTATTGTTGAAGGATGCAAAGTCATTGATAAATAATCAAATATAGTGAGATTTGCATCATATCCCATGAGCTTATCATTGGCTGGTTGCTCGTAAAAGCTTATTATACAGTAAGAAGAGTCTCCAGCTGGCAGATACATGAGCAATAACAATGCTGCAGTACATGGACCAACTTAACATCCAGCTGTGATTAAAGTGTGCACCATCTAACAATACGACCGTTGGTGCGTAGGACACATCCGACACGTACCGCTTGTGTGTACTCACACGGGGAAGTGAAACAGGAAACCTCAGCAGCTGATTGGCTGGCCGGGGACACACAGTCCTGCCTAGTTTCACAACAACACAGAGACTCTAGATCCCCTCGTTCAACTCGAGTCGGCTTTCTTTTCCTTCCTGTCGTCACCTTCCAGTGAGCAAAAATGCAGCAGTGTGTTCGGTCTCAACATGTACTCTAATTCACAAGCTGCTCTACTGGCAGAGGCTCTACTGCAAACATTGAACTATGCAATGACCTGAATTTTTAGACAGAAGGTCGTAATTTCTCCTGAGCAGACACGACTCAAAGCAACTAAGACTGAGGCTCATAGTTTTATTGATGGCTGCATAGAGATAGTTGATCAGATAGATGTAATCTAAGAAATGACATAATCTCTGAGTACAAGATAAATTTAAAGTATGCTAACCCATCTAACCCAGAAGATAAGACTCTGCATGAGTAAAAACACTGCATCTAATGTTAAAAGCCGTTCATTTGCCACAGCTCTGATCAGTAACTGTGGATGAATTATGGCTGACCGAGGAGGTGCTTGATTTTTGATCCTGTCCTCTCTTTAACTTGACAACAGGTTAGATAGAATGAAGAATAACTTCCTACTGAAGTTAACGTATAATAACATGATATATATAAATAACTCTGAACTTTAGAAAGATTTTTTTTCCTTCTCTCCATGCAAGTGACAACATGCTGTACATCCACTGTTTGAACCTGACCTTGTTCTGAGATGGAAAAACTCACAAAGACGCTGATAAACACCTGGTCAGCAGCCACAGATGCACACAAATACTCGTTGTGTAATAGTGTCCCGTTTCAACCTTACAGCAAGTATATCAGCAACTGCAAAGTCTACTCCTCTCCTCCTCCGTCACTAGGTATACTAATGCTCATCTAAATGTTTGTACCCCTGTAACTTTGAGGAACCTTACTGATGTACAGATTCTATTCTCAGGTCCCTAACCTGAACCTATTTCTATGCTTAACCATAAAACCAAGTCTGAAGTCTCTTGAAGAAGTGATGACCAGGCAAAATGTCCCTACTTTCAAAAGTGCACTTGCTTTCCCAAAATGGAGCCTCCCTCCTAAACTGTCCTCGCTTCACAAGTCTTCAAAAATGTCCTCACTCCCAACAAATGTCCAAACTAGGGTCCAAAAAATCCCCACTTTCCCAAAATGTTTTCTCACTTTCTTTACTTTTCAAAAACATCTTCAGTTTAAAGGGTTTAATCTCAAACTGGTTCCTACAACGACACACACACACACACACACACAGAGCTGAGGGCAGTAGTGTTTTGGTTTCTCATTAGATCTGGTGAGTCTCATTCAGTTCATGTGAATGTTAAAGTCATAATTACAAAATAAAAAGTTACAACATGGTCTGAACTCCTAAAATTGATCTAACTTTAATAGTTTTAACTTACTGTTGGATCATTCTGTGAGATACTCACGAGTTTTAAATTTGATGCACTTAAAGTTTGGTCTGTTTATTTGCAAGTTAAAGACGAACTTCCGCAGAGGAAGGCGAGCAGAGGTGACTGGTTTTAGATTAGTGTCAGTGCAGAGAAATGACAATAACTGTAAACCCTCTGACGCCCCCTTCTGGTCAGTCTGTGTCCTTTAAAAACTGCCTCAGAGAAGCAACTACTTTTCTGACATTTGGTGAAAATCTGACCAGAAATCAGGTTTTCAGGTGGCAAAAAAGCAATTAGGAAATGAAAACTGGGAACTCATATATTTTGAGACAGGCACATTAGTAAGTAAACATTTTTCCATCAATGGAAAAATGTTTTTCGATAAACACGACCATCTTACTGGTCATTATTGATCATTCTCAGCCTGTAAAAACAGCTGTATATTGTCTTCAGTTGCAACAGAGGAGCTTTGTCAAGTCTAAGAACAGTATAATGAAAATGTCTATGATTATTCTGGTGGCACATTCCAGACTCCATGTGTAAGAGGATGAGGCTGCACAATGGTGAGGTCACAAATTACTCTTGTATCTCATTTCCTAGCACTAAGGATTACACATGAACAGTAGTTTGATTTAGCAAGGGATAATATTCTCTCAGTTGTCCTTATGACACAGCCGAATGATACCAGATCATGACATATCAACATCATGTCACCAACAGTGTTTGCATGTTTCGAAGGTGGCTCTTTCCTTATCATTACGTACTTTTACTTTTCAACTCAGCACCCCCTCCGTGGACCAGCTGATGCTACCAGTCTAAATCAGGTTTTATTGTATGAGTCCGCTCTCCTGTTCTCTGTTTGTCCGCTCTGTATTATCATTGTTCTTCGTTTTCTCCTGCTCTTCTTCTACCTTCGCCTGCTCTTTCTCCAGCTCCTGCTGTTCTTTGGCGTCTGCCTCCTTCAGTTTCTCCTCCACGTCCTCAGGAATCTCCACCTCCATTAGGTTCTCCATCCCCTGATCCGGCTCGTCGCCTATCAGCACCTGGAGGGAGGCGATGGATGCAAAGCGGAAAGGATCAGGATCAGTGCACGACATAAACATGCATCTGCCAGTTTATTAGGTACACCTGGCTGAAGCTACTGAGGTCTAATACAACAGTCCTGCAATAAGTTCTCCATTCATGAAGGTTAAAATAATGTCCAGGTTTTGTTTTAGACAGGTGTTGCTACAACTTTACGAATATAAAAATCAACCATGACAATAAAAGCACAGATATAACATCTCAAGAGATTACTAATTATTTGGTGTTTTGTTTTCTAGTTCATATATTTGCCACTTAAAACCTCCGTAGATGTGTTTGGTGATTAGATCCTTCCTACCTGGACCAGTTTTTCACAGGCTGCTGAAACGTGGACGTCCTTCTCCCACCGGTGAAACTCTCGCATGATCGGATAAACGTTCTTCTCTTTTAACGTTTGCCGGCCGGCTTTGGTTGCCGTCAGCTGCACAAGAGACACAGGGAAAAGCTCAGCACGAAAACGTGAGTCTGTGTGAGTGTGTTTGTTGTTAGTCTTTGTTTTTGTGTTTGTACCAGTAAGAGTGTTTCCAGCAGCATCTTTCTGATGTCGGGGTCTTCTTCTCTCTTCTTGTCCTCTGGGAGGTACTGCAGGTCCACAGGCAGACCTGAACATCACATCAACTTCTGTTAGGAGTCAGAAACACGGGAACTATGCCTGGGCTTATCTGGGCCGAGATAAATTAAAAAACATTTTGTTCTGAAAAGAATCTGAGTAGGTTTGTATTTAGATTCCTGGCTGTGGCAGGTGGGCTCTTGTGGGCAGAAATCTTCAAAGAAAAATGGTTGAACTGTGTACTTGCTGTTCTCGGTTGTTCTGAAAAAGCTCCCAAAAACCGCTATTTGAGACTCAGTGAGCTTTAATGTTTTGTATGATTATAGCTGAAAGGGTTATTTTGAGAGAATGGAAATCTACCTCCCCTCCTTGTTTTAAGAGATGGCTCAAGGACACAGTGACCAGCCTTTTTTGGAGGTACTCGTCTGACTCATACTGTAAATCTGTTCAGCTCCAAAAACACTGGATCCTACATTTCCAAAAATGCAACTGAATTGCAAAACACAGTAAGATATAAAAAAAATAGTTATGAGATCAGTAAGACAAAAAAGTTCTAAGATTCATTCTGCAGCTCTCCACCATGACTGATGCTCTGACCTCCTCTGGGAGCCTAATCCAGAGGGGAGAGCCTGTGAAACAATGTGTGGTTTCAACGTAGGTCTGGGGAACACCCGCAGGACCAGAGTTTGAGTTTGAGGATCTCAGGGTTTTAAGGGTGGGGGGTGCCTAAGCAGCATGTAAAAACAAAAAACTAAATCTTAAATTGAGTTCCAACAGAAATGGGGAGCCAATGAAGGGCCTTTAAAACAGGAGCGCTGGATTCTCTGCATTTAGATTTTTGATGAGGAGATCTGTAGTTTGTTTAAAGAGGCCTGAGAACTGTGCATTACAATAATCCAGCCTGCAAGAAGTAAAAGGAGTCTGAGGCTGAGTAGCACTAAGCATGGTGAGTAAACTGATCCTCATGCATAAAACATGTGGAGTGTCCCTTTAAATTTACTTTGGCTAATTCAGAGAGCATCTGTAACTGACAGTTTGTTAAAGCATTAGTAAGTTTCCTCATTCCTCTTGTGCAGAGTGTCAGTATTGATGCAGAGTAAGCTCAGTGTAGCATTATGGTAGAGACACTTCATGAATGCTGTGGATTAATCCCTCTGTGACACTGTGAAACACCGTCTGACCTTCATTCTCTTCCTCCGACAGCTCCTCCGGACCGGCCAGCGGCAGCAGG
The DNA here is from genome assembly GCF_017976425.1 of Toxotes jaculatrix. Taxonomy (NCBI): domain Eukaryota; kingdom Metazoa; phylum Chordata; class Actinopteri; family Toxotidae; genus Toxotes; species Toxotes jaculatrix. Next base: position 26,425,311 of record NC_054396.1, on the reverse strand, counting down.
AGGAAGGGCAGGATGTCCACAGCATCACTCAGCAGCCACTCATGATGTGCTGGACAGGGTGAGGAGAGGTCAAGATCAGGTGACTGGAATACCCGGTGTAGTATCTCTCAAGCTTCTCTTTCTGCCGACTTCTTATTATTCTTTCTGTTTAATCACTGTTTCTAGCTCTCAGTCAAAGGTCTGATTTCAGAGTCACCTCAGCTTGTGTTATCACAAGGGACAGATCCTGTAGAGGCTACAGGATCTGTCCCTTGTGACAGATCCTGCAGAGGCTACTTCCCCCGACAGCTTACTGACGTGGCTACAGCTGGGAGGAGTTACGCTTACGTGTGGATCTTGAAGAGACGGGAGACATGGATTTGCTTCCATGTTATGCTATACCTACGGAAGCTAAAGGCTCCAGTGCTACACCGCAGCTGACGTGCAACAACAGATTGCAGCTGCGGTGACACCACGTGGAGACTGCAAGAACTTTGACAACGTTTCTCATGTTGGCAGAGACTGACTGGGGTGAATGACAGAAAGTAAACTCAGTCACAGGCCTGATCTCGTATGACACACCTGTCTAGCATTGTGGTGGTGATATCTACAAGTGAAATCCGATGCTGATAAACTATAAATCAAAACCTAGATTGGTGAGAATCTGTGGAGGGACTCCCGTTAATTGTGTCTAGTACAACTTCAGCTTATGTGATAATGAGGCACATGGGTGTTTCTCACTGTGGTCGAAGCAACAGTTGCGCAGAGTGCCTATGACTCCTCCCCTCCTCACAGCTGATGCCTGGTACTGAGTGAAGGGCAGCAACCTCTGGACAACACACCTGCAACACACACACACAAAGGGAATTTCACAACTGTGCACATATGGCCAAGTTCTGCCAGCTAGCTAAACACACAAATCAGGCATGACTGACACAGATCCCCCTGCTCTGCCAGACCATCAGCTCTTGTCCTGCAGTGTTATCAGTCACCTGTCCTTGTCCATCATGTAGTTCCTAGCTTCAGGTAACTGTGTAAGGTTGGACATCAGAGGACCCAGGTAGTGGAGCTTTGCCTTTTTGTTGTAACCTTCAGTACAGAAGATCTCCACAAGCTGAGCCAGACCAACCTCCTCCTGGAGGACCTGAAACAGCAAATGAACATTCTATCTCTTGTTATTCAGCACTTTGAAGTTTTGTGGATCAGCAGCTCACTGATATATGATGGAGTCAAGCTGCATATAGCTTTGATCTATCTATCTATCGATCTATCTGATGTAAAATGTGTAGACTCATCACTGCGACCCACCTTGAACACAGTCTTGCAGGTCTTCTCATGGCGGGTCAGGTTGGACAGGATGGTGCAGATCTGATCAGAGAACAGGTACTCTGGATCCAGAAGTTTCTTCAGCAGCACTGGAAGGACTTTAACATCTGCCAGCAAAACCTGGATGAGACACAACCAAGAATGCACATCTGTTTGTTTTCAAAGAGAAAATCAGCACTGACTCCCCAACATCTCTGGGGGCTGTAAGCTTATTTGTTGTTTTGTTCTATTTGTCAAATGTCGTTGACAAAACCATTTGTTATACACAAGAGACATTCACAGATAGGTCCTAAGAGTTCATTTAAACCTAACCTGGTGCAGAGTCTCATCAGCTGACAGGTTGATGAGGATGTGGTAACAGTCCTTCACTATGGCAACAGAGGGGTCAGAGGTCAACGCAAACAGGGCAGCAAGCAAGTCAGGTTTAGAGCGGAGGAAGCGGCAGCCATCCCTGAAAACAAACAAACACACACTCACGCTCTAAAAAACTTGTTTCTTAAAACCTTTTTTGTAGATTCATGAGATATAAAGCAAATCAGTCTGTTTAGTGAGATATGACTCTATAAATTAATGTTAATCTTTGGTTAACAGTTAATCTTCCATAGAGCTGTACCTGGATCAGAGTCTTCCAAGTCAATCTGACTTGAATAACTCCTGCTATTAGGAATTTGTGAGCAAAAAAAACGATAAAGGGTTTATAACCCACTATAATGTAGTTATTAGAAGATAAAAAGCGTTTAAGTGCTTATTAATGTACTGTATTAGTCAAAAACTAGGACTTCTCCTTTGAAGACACAATTTATATTATTGAAACTGTCATTCATTATCTGTTTATACAGGAGCCTCCACTAATGGGTGTCCACAGGAGGAGTTACAGTTGTTGACAAACACATTCATACACTCTTAGATATGCTTACAACTACATTTGTTATACAACCAATTTGTTATAAAGCATTAATCATATTTTTATATACAGGCTACAAGTGTTAAATAAGGGAACTTGAAATAAAGTGTTACCAAAGTATTACACATTATTAATGATGCATTTTCAGCAATACACTTTAATTTAATACCCAATAATTATAGCATAATTATAGCACAATCATAGCCAACATCCTCCTGCTCCTCGTCATCATCCTACCTGTGTCCAGACAGTCCCAGGATGTACTCTGTGGCCTGAGCTTTGACATCAGGACGTGTACCAGGGCTCAGGAAGGAAAGCAGCTCAGCAGCCTCAGAGTCACTCAGCATCTTCTGTGTCTGATAAACGGCAACAACACCCCAGTCAAACGTCAGGTCCCACAACAGTGGAATACACCACTGATACACTCACTAACAGCCTCACTGGCTGATCTGAAAACAGTAAAACAAAACTCAAAAGAGAGAACAAACTCAAATTATGAAGCCAAAATTTATGACTAATTACTGACTTATTATTTCTACAAAAAAATTAAAACAAATATATTAAATACTTGATGGCACTTTGTTTACTTTGAGCATATTGCCATTCCAATGGTAAAAACCCTTATAACCCTTATGATAGTTTTCAGTCCACTGTCATCAACGATAACAAACAGATAACCTGTCAGGCGAAATATGTAGAGATCATCAGAAATGTGACATTTCTGGAGTATTATAATCATATTTAGGACTTATAGCTGTTTTTATACCTGCTGTTATTTGAGCAACTCTACTGTCTAATGGGTTCTGCAGGTGTTAACATGTTATGCAGCTAGTTGTTAGTGTCATTTGTTCCAGTTCATGTACCATGTTTAGGCTGTGATTAGCTTAACATTTCACACTGTTATTACAAACTACTGTGTCATGAAACAGCAAGGTTCATCTTGTTTATCTAAAAAAAATTGCCATAATAATAATATTAACAAAAAGAAGACGTAACCCCCCCTCATGTTCACTAAGGCTCCATCCCAGTTGTTGTTTACTTTTTGGCATGAAAGTACATTTTCTGAGGTAGTTTGCTAAATACAATGTTATAGACACAGCAGCTAAAGTTGAGTTACACTGACACTTTTCACACATAAGGTCGAAGCTTCCATTAAAACTACACTTTCTGTCAGGTTAACAAAACCGTTAGCTAAACTCTTCAACATGCTAAATGATATATAGGTTTGTTCTTAGTTATGGTTTATTAAAATAAGTACCATCTGATATACATTTACCTTTCACTGGCTATAGGACGTGTCCAAATTTCATTTCGCTGTTTTACCTCCTTTAAAAGTCTCTACTGAAACATCATGTGTACAGTCACAGCGCACACGCGGACTCAAGCTCAAATTCCGGGTTAACTTCCTGCTTCTTCTTCTTCGTTTTGTTGTTTTCAGCAGGTTAAACGGTCCTGGCTGGGTCTTACTGCCCCCTAGTGTTATACACATGCAGTTACTGATTTAGTGTGACTGATTTAGAGGATCACCAAAGTTATGAGAGTTCATCCTGATGGGGACATGAAAACGTGCACCAAATTTCATGGAAATACATCCAAGTGTTGCTGAAACACCACAGTGGCACTGGAAGTAAACTAGAAAACTGGAGCCAATAGAAGCCATCATCTGGGGATCGTGAATATCACAAAAAATTCAATTTACAGATGTTTCAGCCTGGACCAGCCATGTCTTGAGGTAATGAAAATCTGCTTTGAAAACATTCAAAGAGGAAGGATAGTTCATCTTTTTTTTTTTTTAAGATTCACTTTTTTAAGGATTCACACAAGGTGTAACAGTGAGGAACACTGAATTCACAAATTCTGTTTACTCTAAAGCTCTACCAGATACCTTTAACCTTAAACGTACCACATACGCAATGACACACACACACACACACACAGAAACTGAGACAGCAGGACAGATTCCAGTTTGTATGTTAGATTTATTTAACCTTCCAAACTACTTTATTGATATATTGAAAAAAAAAAAAAAAACACATACAAGACATCCACCAAGACATCAGCAACTGCTCCCTCTCACTCCTAATGTTGCATTGAAATGCTGATATTGCATATAAACGTTCACAAATGTTGCCTTCACTGAAGTACAGTGTTCACCTTCTGGCTGAAAGGTACAATTCAGCCTTTTCTGACAACTTCAGACAACATTGGGCACTTTTCCTCTCACACAGCCGTCAATGAATCATATGCCGCTGAATGTTTTCTTAAGAAATCTTTAAAAATAAAGTCAACCTATGAAGGTCAAGGTCCAGCGCAGCATTTTGACATTTCAGACGTACTGAAAACAAAACATATCAACAATAATGTAGCTGCGGAAAAGACTTGAGCCCAGTGTTGATGTACTTGTGATTGTGTCTGCAGTCTTCAGACATGCAGAGAAGTGTCCCTACTTGCAGATCTGAGGCTGCTGGGTAAAACACCGCCCCGTGGTCTTCCACCGGATAAAGGTCAGATGCAGTGAAGGATGTAGACTGAAGAACGTTGCTGATCCCTCATTTCCAACGTTGAAATATTTTACTTTTTCTCAACACACACTATTCTTGTCACACAGATTTCAATATTACTTCAATACCATTGCAAAAAAAAAAAAAGAAAAGAAAAGAAAAAGACTAAAAATCAGCATCTTAATTCAGAAAACAAACATTTCGCCAAATGTGTGTAGACTGGAAAGAGGGAAGAAAAGATAGAGCCTCAGTCTGGATTGTAAACAGATAAAAATATTCAACAGCATCAAGAAGTTCACCACTTGCTGAAGTGGACTTCAGTCCACGTAGTCTGCCTGGAGACGGATATTCAGTTCCAGACATACAAACCCCACTCCAGATCAGGCAAGGATTGTATGAAGCATTTCTGTGACTCAGCATTTCTTGCTGGTAATTCTGGGTCGCCATGGTATCGTAGTACTACTGAATGTTTTGGAACTGAACCGAGAAAGGCATCAGAAGGCACTGTGGAGTCTGATTGGCAGAGAGAGATCAGCTGGCAGCCTCTCTCGGTTGGCTCAGGGCGGGGCAAGTCCATCATCAATCATCATTGTTACCATCATCATCATCTTCACCATCCTCCTTCTCCTGCTCTTCACTCAGCCTTGTCTTTCCTCTTGGATGTGAAGGGGACTTTACTGGCTACCGTCGAACCCACTGTGGAGACGCCGCCGGCCACAGCAGACACCCCGCCCTTCACCAGCCCCACACCCACTGAAGGCACTGTGGTCACGGCCGACTTGGTGATCTCCAGGCTCTTGCCGCCCACCCAGGCCACTCCGCCCACTGCGGCGCCAACAACGCCTTTGGTGACATTGAAGAGGCCACCGGTCACCCGCCACATCATGCCAGGGGCAGGCGCCACATGGTCCTTACCAGAATCTGTAAACACAAGCATTATATATACAGATATTCAGTTTGACACCATAAATGCAATTATTAATACACATTTTGCTCTAGTGATTATTTCTTACAATGTGTGTCTACATGGTTACAAGGGCACATGTCATCCAGTGCAACAGTGTGGCTCACTGATATGTTTTTAATAGATTGGTTTTGTTTTTACAAATATTGAGCTCTACAGTGCAGACATAATACATAATAACCTGTAAGTTGATCAGTTCATTGCTGTTTTTTGTCTGCACAAGGGATTTGTTGTCAAAAGTACAAATACAGAATATCAGCAGACTCATCCAATGAATCTCTGACATTTTGTTTGCCCACTGTCTGTGATGCTGGGAGGTCAGCTGGCTCTGAGGAGTGTAGACTGTGCTAAATTTCACAAGACTAAAAGTCTATAGTCATGATGGTGGCTGTGTGGGGCTGTATTTAGGTACAGCAGTGGTTTGAGATAAATGCTAACACCAGCGTGCTAACATGCTCACACCTACAATCCTGAGCTCATCATGTTCACCATCTTAGCCTGTTTAGCTAGCTCTAAACACATAGTACAGCTGAGGCTGAGGGTAACATCAGCTGGACAAATTAAATATTTGACCTGATCAAGTCAGGTTCACCAGAGTAATTAGGATATAACGGCTGAATGTCTGCACAAAAAAAATCCATCCAGCAGATGTCGGAATATATCGCTGGATAATTGAAAGCTGGTGGAGCAGGAGAAAAAGTGAAGTCTTTAGGGTTAATCCTCTGGGAACCATGAAAGTGTTTACCAAGTTTCAAGGCACATAGACCTTGCCATCCCCAGAGCCATGTTGTTGTCATGGCTAAAAGACAGCGAGCTGAGATGTAATTTCTAGTACTTGGTGGTTCTGTAGGTGCTTTAACAAAACCAGGGCTGTATCTTCAAATCTGGGGTTTTTCAACAAACCCCCTGATGGTCGGATCGCTACAATTCACCTGCTGGGTAAACGGTCATCAGAGCTGATAGGAATGCTGAAATCAGAATCAAGCTTCATCCAATAACAGCAGTGATGTTGAGGGCAGCACAGGGGACTAAACAGGTCCAAAGCGTCTCAGTGTTGGGACACAAATAACAGGTTGGAGCTACAGCCGCCGTTACACAAACAAACATATTCCCCTGACAAACCAGTGGTTTCTCAAATAGCAGCAGGCAATATGTGAGCACAGATTGCACCATATTCCCCCGCTGATGTTTCAGTGCTTAGTCGCAGCCTGGGGCGGCGCAGGGGGGAGACCCGCTACTTACCCTCTGCAGACTGGCTGTAGGCCGGTTCAGCTTCGTCTGTGGCCACGCTGGTCCCAGGCTGGGGCTCCACGTTAACGCTGTTCACATTCTGGAAAACAGAGGAAAACCCCAGACTTTCTTCACTCTGAATAAACCAAGCTTCACAGTGCTTTCTCTACCTCTAATACTTACATGGCTGAGGATCAAATCTCAATACTTAAGAGAGTGACCAGTGGGCATCAAAAAAACTGCCACATACTGAAATCTGGCATCAAATATCCACTCATATGCATTATTATTTAAACCAACAGTAAAAAACCCCAAAGATATTCAGATGAAAGTGTGATAAAAACCAGCACAAACACACATTTCAGGAACTGGAACCACTGAAAAAAAAAACTACTTGAACAATTAATGAATCCTCTAAATTGTTACTGATTAATTATCTGTCGATGGGAAAATTAATTAATAAACTAATTGCTTCAGCTCTAACATGACACCAATAAACCTCCAATATGTCAGTTTAGCTCTGGACTATATAAAATGTATTTTTTTTAAACTCTTCTTAGGAAAGTTGGCCAGAACAGAACAGGCTTATACATACCTCTGGGTTCAGTCAGTTGAAGGCAAAGGCCTTTTAATTATATCCTACATGTAAAACACAGACTGGTGGCCTCTTTCACAGTTTGTGCTCTTGTCACGAAAATTTGCCATGAAGTCTCACGAGAACTGAATAAGATCGTGGGTATAGATTCTGGGTTGAATCCAATATCCTTGCTGTCAAATTCAGATTTTATACGTGATAAATATGCAGGGGAAAGTCTTTCACACTCACAATTTGGGTCCTTTTATTTATTAAATGTATTTAACATTGGTTATTTTTATTTTGTATATGTTTTTTATGTGTATGTGCATTTTTTAAAATAATATTTTACCTGAGTTCTTTCCTTTTCTTTACCTATTTTTCTGGTCATTGATAATGGAAAGATAATGCATAGTGCCTTTTTGCTCATGTTTTACCTTTTGCTTTATAAAATCTAAGATTAAGTATAAGAACAATTTAACAGGTGGTTGCACCACTGAACACCTGCTGGAGGTCCAGCAGACTCATGGTTGTGCTGCAGGTCACTGGATTTAACCTTTCCGACCTGTGACCCTTCAAATTAAGAGATGCCTCCCTCTCATCACAGGTGAGTGTATCTGAAGTGAAAACTACATCTAAACCATTGCTCTTTGATTATAAAATGTCACAGTGGTTGGTCCATATTTCACACACTTAATGCCAAAATAGAAATGTTATTTCCTTTGATACAAATCATCTTGCAAACCATCGTCACCCCATCCCCCATTTCTTTTTTTTTTTTTTTCTGTTGACCCAAAAAAGGGGCCCAGATACCCCAAGGTAAGGAGCTACAGCAGCAGGTTATCAGTTTCTGATTATCATTTCCACTGTTGGATCTGGAAGCCAAACCTTATGTAAAAATGTGGGCTTTTTTACATTAGGTTTTGGCACTGCTGTGTTTTGAGGTTTGCAGGAATCTGTGCACAGCTCCCTTCAGAGCTGCTGGACAGAAAATCACACTTTTTCCCCCCAAAGAAAAGCAAAAAGGTCACATCTTTTAAAGTGGACACAACTGATTAAAAAAAAAAAAAAGGAAAAAAAAATGTTTTTATATCCAAGTTCCACATCATCACTCACACAACCGACTGCTACAAAACTGCAGTCACGCAACTTACACGCTGTTAAAATCCAATCCCTCACACGCTTTTCATAAAGCACATTTTCACACATTTTGTCGTTAAATTAAAGATGCTGGTGAGTCCTTACCTTCACCATTGTTCCCTGTGTTTCTCCCACAAACACACCTGGCAGAGAAACTTGAGCCTGGAGCAGCTTCTGTTTCAGCCTCGGAGCCAAACTCTGCTGTAATTTAGTGGATTTCTTTCTCGGTGAAACCTGCCGCTCTGGCTCCAAACGGCCTTCTTCCTCCCGGTTTTCACGGATTTATCGCTTAAACCTGCAGCTTCCTAACTTCTCCTCACTCACAGCCACAGGCAGAGCTACGCAGCTCTCTTTTCACCCTGATGGTTCTGCCGACGTGGCGCCTCCACACACACACACACACAAACACTCACACAGTCAAACCACACACTGCAACGCACTGGGCTTCCGCTCAGATCCTTCAAATTAAAATCCTCATAGGCGACGAGGTGGACCACTTCAGTTTTTGAGTGGGTGGTGAAGTGAGTGTGAAAGTTAAGTTAATGAGCTGGGCCAGAAATCAGGAGCAAATAAGAATAAAGTTATTAAAAGACAGGAAGTTGGTCTTTTTAGTCGTGACCCTTTAACAGGTGATGGTGTCCAAAGAGGGATCTGTTTTGGCACCAGCTCCAGTTTATACTCTGTAAAAGCATACATTCAAGGTAATTAACTGCTGATTTCTGAAAAAACCCAGAAGGATCCAGAATCCACAAAGACTTTTCTTACCATCTGGATGAAAAAAAAAGTTCTATCCACTTCAGGTAAAAAAATAAATAAATACAAAATTAAGCTACAACTCTGTTACCTGTCCAGGTAACTGGCAGGCTTCCATCTTTTGATTTATTTTGAGACAGAGGTGTGGCTTCAGAAATTAGTTTAAAATCTCCTTTATTGTTTGGCGGAGTATTTTTTCATCCATTAACTGATGTAAATACATCTTTGTAAACCAGGTCAGTTTAACAAGACAATGGTTCATTTTTGTTCAAATTCAGAACATTTTGAGACAGTCTCCTTTGGTCTATTTTGAAAAATGTGACCCCTGCTTTTAATCAGAAAATATACATTTCATCCATATTCTTCAGTTTAATGACTGGTGTTGGATTCCATAGTAAAGAATGCCACACTGAGTGCTGTCATCATTTTTGGTAACATGGTTCACTTTATTTTGAGCCTTTATTGTGAAAACAGGAAGTCCCTTGTGGGCGGTTGCTTCGGATCCAGCTCCGGATCCATCCCCGGATCCTGCATCATCATCAGCTTCAACCAGTTGTTTTGGTGTCAAGGACTGTGTGTTTTGTCTCTGTGAACGTTTCTCATTTATTTCATGTAGATTTAAAGGGAAACTCACATGTAAACTGAGATGTGCTGCTAACATATGGATTAATACGCAGGCCAGTCACATATAGACTGAAGCCATAAAGTTAAAGATAATGTAGAGATATGAGTCAAGGGTCAAGTGCTGCATGGTGATGTTGGCAGCCACTTTCATTCACTCACAATAAAATAGAATAGAACACAATAGACTTTACAAACCTGTCACCAGTGGGGACACAAACATTGTGGTTAACCTGGATAGGATATGCCTGGGCAGAAATGGCTTTGACCCTTTCCTATCCTACTGTCCTTGTTTATGAGTTAATAATAATAATAATAATAATAAAACCATCCTATTGTGCAGTGAACTGAGGACTTTTGTGGCAGTCAGCATTCAGAAGACTTGTCCACTTTGCCTGGTTGGTAATTCAGCCTTGACAAACCTACATTAAAATTAGCAATAAATCTACAAACATCAAATATATCATACAGCCATCCACCTTATTACATTATTTGTAAAGTACTGAGTAGCAACCAAAATAGACACATGACATGAGTAGGAAATTAATTTTTTAAATTAATAATTAAAAAATAATAATGATAAGAAGAGGAAGAAGAAAAGAAAAACAGTAATAGGAGCAACGATTATTGTTAAATGTTGAGATAATTGTTTCATTACCAGTATAGTTCAGGAAAATTCATTTTACTAAAGCGACACTAAACCAAAAGGAGGTGGAATGAATTTGGTTCAGGCATATTCTACGTCGCATTGTTTGGGGTCCTCAGTTGAGGGTCGGCGCCAGTCTCCCGGCTGTCGCTACAGAAGTCAATACGATTGAAAACCAGTGAAATATTAATTGAAACCCAGCTGTTAGGGAACTTTGGATCCTCAGTCGTCCAGCGATGAATCTAGAACTGCTCGGTAATTTTGGAAAAAAACCCTTTCTTTGTTTTCTGCATCGTTCCTGTTTCGCTATGTGCTTGTTATGGTTAGCATTGTTAGTTAGCCTAGCATGTTAACACCAACCGATGGGAGTTAAAATAAAATCTCATTAATTGTGAGAACCACACAAATAACTTTCTGTTAAACTTTTTACTTTAAATGGGCCCCAACCTATTATCTGAGTCTGATAAATACGTATATGTAAACGTTTGTTATTAAATGGAAGCAGATATGGTGCCAGTTAGCTAACGTTAGCCTCCATACATTGTCTCTTAACGTATTTTAATGGAATGATTCTTTATGATGCATTATCTTACGTTTTATTGGTAATTTCTTCTTTCGTTATTCCCATAACGTTAGTATGACCACGAGTTGCAGTTGTCCTCTTTAACATGTTTTCCTGTTTTTTTTTTTGTTTTGTTTTTTTTAACAAAAAAACAGTTTACAAACCTTAAGAGAGGTATTAAATAGTATGTATCCATGTTAATCTAGTCCGGGTGTGACAAGTCTAAATATAGTCAACCGGGATCATACTTGTTTCTGTTTTCAGAACTATGCACATATCTTCCTGAGTTCCCGCAGTGTGGTGCTGCAGAGTTGGGCCTGATTTTGTTTGTCTGTTCGAGTATGAGGGATTTTTCTTTTCTGTTTCTGCAAGTAGAATAAAGGTTTTACAAATCCAACGGATAAAGTATGCATAATGTTCTTTCAAGGCCCAATTACTCTGCTCTGTCACACAGTTTGTCTGGCCGTGCTTATGAGAATGAACGAAGTGGAAGGCTGTATTGTGTCTCTGAGCCAGCTGTCCCTTTAGTGCACATTTCATGTTTGAATGTTACTTTATTTTGCAAAAGTGTTTCTCATCTCTGTTTCTTTGTTATTCCTCTCCTAGAATCGTTTGGACAGAACTATCCAGAGGTAAGCCACCAGCTCCTAATGTGCACATGAGCTCGATAGAAGTCCTGGTTTATATTTGTTCACTGAAAATCATCTAAACACGTATACAGATGGAGTTTAATGTTTTATGTTAGGCCACAGTCATATGTTGAGCTACTCCTGGAACGCTTCTGTGGTGATACAATTTCTGTTTGAGGTTTCATTGTTGTCGTGTGTATTGTTAGGAGGCAGATGGCACTCTGGACTGTATCAGTATGGCCCTCACCTGCACCTTCAACCGCTGGGGCACCCTGCTGGCTGTGGGTTGCAACGACGGTCGCATCGTCATCTGGGACTTTCTCACACGGGGCATCGCCAAAATCATCAGCGCACACATTCACCCAGTCTGCTCTCTATGGTGAGACACAGCATATGGTGATAAAATCACTGTTTCATGATTGTGGTGTCATCTGACTAAATCAGCATCGATACAAGTTAATGACAAAAGCTGTGTTGTGTTATCAGCTATGTTGGCATTTAAAATGTGAGATAAGAGAGTTAGATGTGACAGAGACCATAAATAACTTTAAAATGATGAAGAATGGAATGTTCATTCACAAAAATATTTGTGTGTGTGTGTGTGTACACGTATATGCGGATGTGCAGCTGGAGTCGAGATGGTCACAAGCTGGTGAGCGCCTCCACAGACAACATTGTCTCGCAGTGGGACGTCTTGACTGGAGACTGTGACCAGCGATTCCGATTCCCCTCACCCATCCTGAAACTGCAGTACCACCCCAGAGACATGTGAGTGACAGGACAGCATCTGTCGACACATCAGAGGTTTAGCTGTTGGTCAGATACACCATGAACAGCAGTGCGGATGTGTTGATCGGTGATAAGCTAATTTACTTCGCTATTTTAAACTAACAAATTCTGTTTTGTTTTAGGGATAAGGTGCTGGTGTGTCCCATGAAGTCAGCCCCGGTCCTGCTGACCCTGTCAGATTCCAAACATGTTGTCCTGCCTGTGGACGATGACTCGGACTTGAATGTGGTGGCAGCCTTTGATAGACGGGGCGAGTACATCTATACTGGCAATGCCAAAGGAAAGGTCAGCCTCTCTATTGGTCAGACTGTTTATTTACGGTACACCATTCATTCACACCACTGCATTTCAAGACAACGCAAGTGGATAAGAATTTGATGATGATTGTGTGTAAAATAGCAACATTTCTGACTTTGGTGTCTCCCTCTGTCTGTTGTTCAGATCCTGGTGTTGAACACAAACACGCAGGAGCTGGTGGCGTCCTTCAGAGTGACCACTGGCACCAGCAACACCACTGCCATCAAATCTATTGAATTTGCACGCAAGGGCAGGTGAGAGGCAGCAGGAGGTCTTTCTGTGTCTGGACCTGGACGAATGAACACGACACATTCTAAACACTGAGTTTAGTTCTACTTTAGTTCTGTCTTCTGTGACAGTCTAACTGATTCCATGTGGATTGAGGAACAGATCCATGGCACTGTGTATACACAAGATCAGAGACTCTTTTCAAAAGGCCCAGCTGTTCTTCTTGTGCTTTCGTTTCCTCTGTCTCTAATTTTACCCGTCCTTTGTCCACCTGTCCTGTTTTCTGCGCAGCTGCTTCCTCATAAACACAGCAGACCGGATCATCAGAGTGTATGACGGCAGGGAGATACTGACCTGTGGTCGAGATGGTGAACCTGAACCCATGCAGAAACTACAGGACCTGGTAAACAGGTATGCCACCGCAGGATCCCGTTCCATCACACAACAAGACATTTGTTGCTGGGGATTGGAATATTTATCTGTGGGAAATTGCGGTAATCGAATATGGCAAGCCGCACTGCATCTGTCTCGTCCTCTGGTCTTTGTATGTTCATGTCATCCTCCCTTGTTTTCAGGACTCCGTGGAAGCGCTGCTGTTTCTCCGGGGATGGCGAGTACATCGTGGCTGGTTCAGCCAGGCAGCACGCCCTCTACATCTGGGAGAAGAGCATTGGAAACCTGGTGAAGATCCTGCATGGAACCAGAGGAGAGCTGTTGCTGGATGTGGCTGTAAGGATGTCAGAACTGAAATTCAGGCTTGTTAGAGCACAGTGTAGGAATTTAACTATTAACATCACTTCTATTGGTGTATTTTCTATTATATTGAAACGCTGTGTTGCTTACTATAAGATAATTTATCCATCTAACCTTTGACCTCTGTACAGTGGCATCCTGTCCGTCCAATTATTGCCTCCATCTCCAGTGGAGTGGTGTCCATCTGGGCTCAGAACCAAGTGGTAAGTAGACAGTTATAGTGAAGGCTGGATTTACATGAATGAACAGTGTCACAGATTATTTCAGTGTTGATTCTTCTATGTCTCTCATACTCAGAATCACAAATTTGGCTTCATGTGATTGGTCAAAAATTTGGGATGGTATCGTGGTGTAGTTCGTGTGTGAACATTTATTTGTCTGCAGGAAAACTGGAGCGCTTTTGCTCCAGACTTCAAAGAACTGGATGAGAATGTGGAGTACGAGGAGCGAGAGTCTGAGTTCGACATCGAGGATGAAGACAAGAGTGAACCTGAGCAGACAGGTAAAACACGTACACGCTACAGCCAGTGCACACCCGCACACACCCCCAGCGCAATGGACAAAGGAGATTTAGGATAAGTTGGAAAGAATTAATACAAATAATGGACACTGGTTAAACAGCTCCAGGAACATCTCAGCAAAACAAATAGTATCTTACTCCTCGTTATTTTCCAGGGGTAATCTAAAGTCACAAAACATTCAAAACCATTGTCTGTTGTATACTCCTTTCTGAATTATTTTTGATGGTTGATAAGACAGCCTGTTATTCTGTCCGTTTGGCACAACCTCAATATCACATACATTTGAATTAGTCCTATCACCTGCTCTGTTGCCAGATGCACTGGTCTTACTAGTCTTACTAGTTTCACTGGTTCTCTCTGGATGTCTCTGACATTATCTTGTTCTCGCTTTGCAGGTGCAGACGCTGCAGAGGATGAAGAGGTGGATGTCACCACTGTTGACCCCATAGTTGCTTTTTGCAGCAGGTGAGAAAGACAACCTACTGCATCAGTGCTCGTCCCTGAATCATCAGAACCTCCTAGTCCTAAGTATTGTAACTGAAAGCCAGCTTGGTGTTAGTTCAGCACTTGCCAACAGTGTCTTCACAAATGCTGTAATAAAACCAAAACCACAGCAGCAGCTCCACACTGCAGTTTGCCAGCTCACTCAAATAAATCTTAGCTAAAGGTAAATCCACAAGCTTTTACCAGAGCTATCAATCACATTTTAAAGAGTCTGCTCTTAGAAAGTTCCCTCTCCTAATGAGGAAGGAAGTAAGTGGACTTTTTAAAAAAGTGAGATGACAGAGCAAGAGCAGCTGACTTTGACTTTCATTATCATGCATCGATTCAAAGTAATTTCATCCAAAAATTACTAGAACTTAAAAATTATAACTTAAAGGAAGTTCCTGAGCCAGTTTGTACCTTTCTTTTGTTCCTAATGATCTTAGTGGACTATCAGTACTTCATGAGTATCTTCATGACATCAAGTGATGGATGGGCCAGAACTGTTCGCAGTTGAATGTTGACAAAACTGACATAATAAACATTACTCCTGTTGTCACAACAATTCAACATTCCTTAGGTTTTTTATCTCACCATGTGGTTCCAGTTCAGGCCTGCCTGAATTAACTGTTCAACTACTGAGAGTCCTGTCTGTGTTTGTTTCCTGTAGCGATGAGGAGCTGGAGGACTATAAGGCCCTGCTGTACCTGCCCATTGCCCCTGAGGTTGAGGATCCAGAGGAAAACCCCTTCGGTCCTCCACCGGACGCCTCGGTCCAGGCTTCTGGCCCAGAGGACGCGTTGGCAGGAAGTGACAAGAAGCAGCGGCAGCCTTCATCTGAAGGAGGCCCAGCCAAAAAGAAAGCCCGCACCACCACCATTGAACTCCAGGGGGTGCCCAGTGATGGTGAGAGAGAAGAAGACAACACAGAAAACATTCTTTAGTGTTTATGTCGCATAACTTTTCAGATTCTGGGCAGAACCATTACTGACTCCGTTGCTGTACTAATGGAATTAGTGCTGTAAAAATGTACAATATAATACAATACACAATATAATACAGTATAATATTGACAGAGGTGATTGAATACCAGTGCTTCATCATTGTCATGTGTGTATTAACAAATGAAAATTATCTGACATTTGTTTTATTGTGACAAATCTGACCCTGGGTCTGTCTGTCCTCTCTCTCCTATCAGAGGTGCACCCCCTTCTGGGTGTGAAGGGGGATGGCAAGTCCAAGAAGAAGACAGCAGGTCGGCCCAAAGGCTCCAAAGGTAAAGACAAAGACTTCCCCTTCAGGCCCAAGCCTTACAGGGGCGAACGGCCCTCCTTCCCCGTGGAAGCCTTGGGCAGCTCTGGCCCGGGAGTTGGAGGAGGAGGAGGAGGAGGGATGAAGGGCAGGGCAGAGGGGGGCCTGGCCACAGGTAAGCATGCCACCGCCCCTGCTGCTGCTGAGTCTGGGAGCTCTGCTAGTCCTGCTGCCCTGCTAGTCTGACTGACACCTCACCACCCCGGCCTGTCTCCAAAGCAACCCCACCCCCCACTCCGCTCCCTCCCTCCCTCCCTGTACTCCCAACCCCCCACCCCGCTCCCTCCCTTCCTGTACTCCCAACCCCCCCCACCCCCGTCCCTCCCAACCACACAGCTCACTGACAGATCCCCACTTGTTGTAAAACCACAGTCTGGATCTCAGAACACAAAACAAACACGAGAACAATGTTTCACTAAATTACATCTGATCCTCATTGAGAAGACTAATATTACACAGTTTGACCTTTTTATCACCAAGAAATTATAAATAGGTTATTAGTCCAGTAACTGGAGCTCATCTGTCATAAACGATGATGATGACAGTTTTCTTTTACTGTGACTTTATGAGAAAAAAGCTACTGTGTGGGTGCTACATTTCCATCTAATAAGGAACTACAGAAATACTCCACAGCTTCTTTTTAAATCCCTTTGCACACACATATCACCTTGCTTGTGGCCATATAATATCATAAGCATATTGCAAGATACTGTAATGTTTGCAATAACAATATTTATGATACATGAATAAAAAAGCAGTTCTCTGCTTGCGCTGTGAGTTTTTCCTCACACTTTCCTGGCTGCTTGTGGCTGTTTGAGCCGTTTTCCTTCACTTTTCCAAACTTCTAAGAGCTCAAGTGGAGCAAGCAGCAGTGTCACTGTTTGCTTCCAGCCGTGCTATTATTGCTGCACAGTCATGATGTAAATATGTAAATATGTAAACATGAACAGTATGATGTGGCATAACCTTACATAGTTTCCAGATGATCTTTCATGATGATAAAGATTTCAGATAGTGGTTGCTTTCTTGACAGTTCCCACAGTCAGCTAATGGATATAGTAAAAGATTGGATTTTAAATTCATATTCAAAAACATCACGCATCTACTCTCACACAGTCCTATTGTCTGGCTGCTTTGATCTCACCAAAAATGTACCTCAAGTCCAACTGAGAGGTTTCACACCAGCCAAAACAAACCAACCGTTATAACTGAACCAAACCGGTTAGGTCTGACAACACCTTAAGAATACTATTCCGTAGCAGTCCACATGATTACTGTATGAGACGCAAATTGCTAGAATTGTTTTTATTTTTCTCTCCAACAAAACAGTGTCCACACCTGAACTGGTGCGTTTCAAACCACATGGTGGTATGTATGCCCCTTTGGTTTGTTTGGTTTAAAACCAGTGAGAATTCTGCCAGTTGAACTCTGATGACAATTAAGCAACCGAGGCCACGTGAAAAGTTCTCACTCTGCTGCCAAGTGGACTCCGGTTGTCTTGGTCTGAGGTGCATTTCTTAGTTGTGAAATCAGTATGAATTTAAAGCAATTTAACTGATCTAATTTTTTTAGATGATGATGGCAACCTGCACTTGAATCACATTTAAGTGTATAACAGGTCATCTAGTTCACCTGATTCGATCTGCCCTGCTGTCTGCATAAATGTTTCTGTGCAGCTATAGATTTTATTGAGTCTTAATCCAGTTCAGATTGACATTCTCACTAAATACTAATTCTAATTAGTACTAATACTAATTAATGATGCATACATATATTCTCTATCTATCTACCAGATCGATGTGTTCTGAAGTCTCCTGTGTGCACTAGAACTAAGTCGTAGCTAAATTCCAACCTTGACATTAAGTACGAACAGTGATACAACCGGTTCAACCTTCCAGCTGATGCTTTCTCCAGCTACTTTTCATGCTAAAATGGTAGATTACAGTTCAGCTTTTTGGCTGAATGTTCTTTTACAAAAAGCTGTAAACACAAAAGTAGCTTATTTTGACTTGGTCGCACACACACACACACACACACACACACACACACACACACACACACACACACACACACACACACACACACTGGGAAATACTCACCAGAGCCCCAAATGTATATTAGTCTTCTGCTGAATTGTTCCCAACAAGTGAGCTGTTGCATCCTGTTTGAGAAAACATTTGAGAGTAGTGACACAGTTGACCTCAGTAATTTTAGGAAATTACTGAGCCTTTTTTAAAAAATATCTTCAGTGGGAAACAGTGAGTTTTGAGCTAAATAAGGGAAGTCAGAAAGTACTGAGACACAGATTGATTAATTGTTGTTTGGTTGAGTCTTAATCCAGTTCAGATTGACGTTCTTACTAAATACTAATATATCTTTACTAAAGTAAAGATATATACAATTATTCTCTATCTAACCATCTATCAGACCGATGGTATTTGTTTTCCTCTTGGTTCTACGAGGTTATGCCGTGGGTTGGATACCAGGAACACACTAGAATTGGAATGCATGGGCCTATTGTTTGTGTTCTAAAGTCTCCTGTGTGCACTAAAACTAAGGCGCCTTCTCAGAATTAACACGCCCGCTCTGTCGTAGCTAAATTCCAACTTTGACATTAAGTAAGAACAGTGATACAACTGGTTCAACCTTCCAGCTGTTGATGCTTTCTCCAGCTACTTTTCATGCTAAAATGGTAGATTACAGTTCAGCTCTTTGGCTGAATGTTCTTTTACAAAAAGCTGTAAACACAAAAGCACCAAACTCAGTAAAGATGTTCAGGAGCTCCTACTGAATCACTGAGATATATTAAAACTGATCAGAGGATGTACCCTGATCTGAGGTTCACATTTTTTTTTCCAATTTCCACAAGATCATGACCATTAAAGGATTGGTCCAGAAATAATTTATATTTTTCTTACTGTCCACAAATCCCATGGGCTGACAAAAACACTGTAGTTTATTTTGACTCAGTCGCCCACACACACTGGGAAATACTCAGACCAGACCACCAAATGTATGTTAGTCTTCTGCTGAATTGTTCCCAACGAATGAGCTGTTGCATCCTGTTTGAGTAACATCTGACAGTAGTGACATAGTTGACCTCAGTAATTTTAGGAAATTACTGAGCCTTTTTAAAAAAAATATCTTCAGTGGGAAACAGTGCGTTTGGAGCTGACAGGCACAGACAAATTAGGGAAGTCAGAAAGTACTGAGACAGATCGATTAATCGGTCTTGTTTGGACTTTTCATGGGATTTGTTGACAGATAAAAAAAAATTAAAAACACAAGACTGATCGCCGGAGGTGTAATTGTTATTCTACTAAAATATTACCACATATGCTAACACAAATCTACAACTATGAAACACCAATAAAGTGGTAGATTAGATTAGAAACAGTCAGGTGGAGTTTCACAGCAGCTGAATTTACAGTGACTCCTCTTGTTTCTACATAACTTTAGCCCTCCCAGACTGTGGCTTTATGACTGTATAACCTCTTGCTAACCTCAGCATTACTCTGACTAATTTGCCGTCATTTAAACTTTGGTGAAGTTGTACTGTGGTTGGCAAACGGGTGTTGATGTGGCTAACAGTGGGATGGTGCAGCTTGTTTCCCTGCAGGCTAGCTGGCTAGTCTACACCTACTTCCTGCTTGGCCTTTGACCCTCCTGCTCCCACTCCCACCTCACTCCTTGGGCTTGCCATGTGACATAAACGTTTGTCTGCAGCGGCACTGCTCAGGTCCTGCCTTTTCTGTTTCTGTGTGTGTCGGAGAGACGTGGGCTGACTGTGTACGTTTATGCTGTCGGCATTAATGTCTGAACTCGTCGTACTGTGAGCTTCCGTTAAAAGTTCTGTCTACGTGACCCTGCAGGTGTGAAGTATAAATTTAGATTTTTCCCATAATTCAAGACGTGCAGCTTAAATTAATAGGCCATTATGTGCAGGACTGCCATATCAAGCCATATGAAATTTGAAGACCAGAAGAAAGAAGAAGAAAACAAAGCTGACATCTCACTTAAAACATTCTTAAAGGATTAATTCAGCATTTTGGGAAATGCGCTTCAAAGATGAAATTTGTTTAAGGGGAATTTACTAACAAACTACTTCTTGACAAACAACTCTATATCCATTCACCCGTTGCTTCTGTGCAGCGGCGCTGGCTGTGGCACAGGCTGTCAGATACGGTCGATGAGCACAAGTTTCCGTTTGAGTCTCTGTGCAGACACAACTGTACCAAAGCTGGCAAACTCACTGTGATGACAAGGCTTTAGGAAACTGCACACAGTCACTGCAGTTGTTTATCAGACTGCCATTTTTACATGTCTGTTTGTGTAAGAATTAAACACAATATATGTTTATTCATGAGCTTTAGATGTGCTGATAGATGTATTTTGAACCAGGCTAACACAGACAGAAAGAGAAAAAGACAATTTCCCAAAATGCTGAATTACTGATTCAGTGTACTGTTTTTCCTTAAGCACCTTTGTCTTATGACAAATGATTAAAACCTGACAGTTTGTCAAACTGATAACCAGTTCTGAAAATGACTTTTGGGCCTTGTTGTTACTGATACCTGCTGATAGAAAAAGAGTTTTGTAGACAGACATGTTTACATTAGGAAATATTAAAGCATAAAATTAGCTATTATATCTGTTGTGTTATTGAAATGTGTTATGAAAATTATACTGGATTTATCCCGAGACATTGGAGTACACCGCTATTTGATTTCTGCTGTTTATTTGATCATTTACAGTAGCCTCTTATTGCTCACGATGTGTCAGTGTAACAGTACTTGTGTTTTTTTTTTTTTCAGGGAGTCTGGTCTCACAGTCGTACAAACAGCATGACATCGGAGGGATGGACTGATCAGTGCTGAGTACACTTGTGGAGGAGCCAGAATAGGCTCAAACAAAGAGACAAATCCTGATGTCATGTACAGACTGTGAGTGAGCAGCCGGTTTGGTGTACAGACTATTTCCTCCCCCAGCCACAGCACAGTGTCACAGGGAAACCCCTGAGCCTGGATGACACACGGGCCAACAAGGAGAGTGTGAAGCGGCCGAGTCGTCACAGTAGATTTCACGTCCTCTGTCTCTAGGATTTGTCATGTATAGAATGCCTGTGTTCTGATAGTGTGTATGTGTGTGTGTGTGGTCTTTCTTGTTTTTATACGTATTAAAACATTTTGATTTATAAATATCAAGCTGCTGTTTGGTTTTGTTTTCAGGCCTGAACTCATCTGTAGATCCTGACAGTTGATGAATTTCTGAGGCAGAGGTTGATTTTTGAAATCTGAAAAAAAGTTTCTTAGTGATTTATCAGCCAATATGATTTGTTTTTAAAATGTAAACACAACACAGGACATGACAATTCACATATTTTTGACACGTTGTATGCAACAAGGCAGCATATTTCTCACTTTACTTATAAAAATACTCCATTACAAATGTAAGTCCTGCTTTGATAATGGCTCTGAAGTAAAAGCATGTGAGTATAATTAAAATCGTAAAAGTACTCATAATTCAGACAAACTGCCGCTTGTGAGTTTCTGCAATCATATATTACATTACTGGATTATCAACACTGATGCCTTCATGTGTAAGCAGCATTTTTCTGTTGCAGTCATTCATGGAGGAACAAATTTGAACTATTTTATGTACTGTTGGATAGTAAACTAAATCATATTTTCTAAGCTCATCCCATGTTTTGTGCGTAAAATCTTAATGTGAAAAGTAGCTAGTAACCAAAGCTGTTTAATATATGTAATGGAGTAAACATTACATATATTTCCCTCTGAATTGTAGTGGAGTATAAAGATAAAAAAAAGCATAAAATGGAAACGCTCAAGTTGTTCACAGGAAGTTGGAACAAATTAGCTTCAGCTTTTTCCTCATATACGTGCAGGTCTTAATCATGAATCACGTGACATTATGGCCGTTTCCACTTGTGGATCCTCTCACTTCAGTTGAACTGTCACGTCCTCAAAAATCCATGAGAGCATCCTCCACCCTCCCTCCACCCCCACCTGTCCAATCCTGGGTCTTACCTGTTCTGACCAATCACAGATGAGCGGGCGGGACGTCAATGGATCGGTGTAATGGGGAGCGGTTCACCACCCTGTCAATCAGAGAGCCAATCAAGTTAGTTGGAGTTAACAAGAAAAATAATGGATAAAACTTCAAAATAAAAGCACTAAAACTAAAATCCCCCCCCCCCCCCCCCCCCCCCCCGTGGTGTTATCACAAGATATATTTGGCAGCTGAGTTATTCTGATTGATTAAGCCCATTGATCTTTAGTAAGAAAAAAAAAGCCAAGTATTAAATGATTTTTCACCCCTAGCTTTCTCTTTCGTTTGCTTTGTAATGCCATGACTTTTTCAACACAAGGACTTTCCTCATCAAAATAGGTCATCACTCATGAGGTCATCTGTCTCCACAATTAAATGTTTAAGAATCAACAGAGACTATAAAATTGTGAAAATATAAGAAATTTTCGCATAGAAAGGTAACATTAAACATAGGTAACATTAAAGTAGTATGAAGGACCTAGCCACAACCTTTTGTATGATATTCTGGGCACAACCCTGATATAAAAAATCCAGGATCCACTGGAGAGCTTTTTGAAATAATTTTCGGTATTTTTTTCAGTAAAACAGAACTGGTATTTATTTGCTTGAATTCATTACATCTGTTTTCCCAAAAATTTTTCACTCTTAACAGCTTGAGTGTCCGCTTAATGGGACTTTTCATTTGAAGTAATCATCGGAAGTAGTATTTTGTTATGTAACTTTGTCATCCGGGGCTGGCCAGAAGGGGTGGTCGGAACAGTACGGCTTCTGAATTAATGCTAGAAGTGCCAGTTGGAGTTCTTGCATGCCGACGTGCCCGTTGTGTGTTACTGTCTGGTCGTTAACGGGAGCTTGATTTGTCGTCGCTGGCGTGATGGAGCTGGACAAAATGGATGAAAACGACTGGAAGTATCACGGAGAGGGAAACAAGAGTCTGGTGGTCTCCCACGTACAGGTGAGTCGGCTAGGCTAACGTGAAGCTAATCCAGAAATCAGGAGGACACCCGCGGTCCGCCTCACGTTTTTCTAACGCTAAATAAACTTTAGTTCGGTGCTGCTGCCAGTGGAAACGGTGTGTTAAATACCTGAAGTTGTGTTGAAGAAAACCAAAATGTCAACTGCCAGTGTTCTATTTACCGTCGTTACCGTTAGCTTGTGTTTGCTACCTTAGCCGGCTTTGCTAGTGAGCAGCTAAGATCTCAGATTAGTTCATCCAATGAAAAATATCGTTACAGTGGAGCAACAACGTCTACAGGACATCGTAAATGATTGGAAGTTACATATAGATTAATGTCCATTCAGAGTCACAAAGTGACTTTTGTCTTTTTAAGTCATGCGGGCTAAATTCCTCACCGGCTAGTGGGGAGCTAATCTAGCCGTTAGCAGCTTTCCCAGGTTTCCCATCCAGGCGAGAGAAACATCGTACTCGGCTGCTGGTCTAGCCTACCCCGAGTTAACTTCCATACAGGTTAATCCGCGCTGGCAGCTCCGGGACTTACTTGGGCAGGGTGGTACGTTCACTGACAGCTCCCCTCCCCTCCTCCCCACTCCCTCTCCGTACGACCGATCGTGGGAAAGTCAGATTCACGGGACTGGTCTGATCATTTTGTTATTGAGCAATCCGTGAGTAAAGTTAAGAGGGCATGGCATCACATCAGCAGTGTTGTAACCAGCTCAGAAACTGTCGGGCTTTGTTGGTGATGTTTATCATAACTTTTTTTTTTTTTTTACAAATAAAAATCTGTAAATTGAATAGCAAAACAACTGCAAACAACATTAAAGCATAGGGTGTGACTCTTCAGAAAAAGTACTGCCATCAATCAATCCTGATTATTGATTTGCAACATTAACCACAACAACTTAATGCAACCAGAGACATATTAAAGGGAAAAATACCACAACATTTCTGACATAATCATATTTCCATAAGGAAAATACCAAAATAGGACAACAACAACAATAATAATGATAGATACATCATAAATGGAGTTAAGTACACACTCACAGACGGTTATCTGTAAAGTGTCTTTGTCATACTCTGTCTCTCACAGTTGGTCGCACTTTCTGTCGCATTCCCCTCTTACATAATCACATCTGTTGAGGGAGATTGAGCAAACCCTGGAGTCAGGCTTTGGCGATAATGGTAAAACATGCAGGCAAATGTTAGTTAGCTTAAATTGTCATTAATGTGCATGTCCCTGAATCACGCAGTGTATTTACTGGCACTTAATCAACCTGCCTCACGAGAAACTAGAAATCCAGTTTCTGTAATTAAAGTTCTGATTTCTTGTCTGTGTATACATCTGATCTGGTTTCTAATCAGTATTTACATCTGGTGCTTGTGCAGGACAAAGCCACTAAACAGGGAAAGTATCACTGTGACAGGAGAGTTACAGGATAAAAGGAGTGATCTTTACATGTAAATTTACATCCTCTTATTCAAAACTAATTTAAGTCTGCCTGACTAAAACTGAAACTGCATTTCCTCTAAAAGACCAAATTAAGTCACTTTCCACCCCAGCACTTTTGATTGCTCTTAAAACACAGACAACGTAGAAGTGTGGATTTTTATAGTAACCATGTAACTGCATGTGGTTACTTCGTCTGGTTTCCTGTGCAACCTGATTTTTCTGAGCTGATCTGGTTTCACGTGGGCACATTAATACTGACTGCTAAAATCTCCTGAGATCCGTTCTGTCAAGATATTCTCAGGTGTATGGATGTTTTTTTGACTTCCTACCCACCCTAGTGCTGTCAGACATTGTTATTGTTGTGTATTGTAACTGTTACTACAGTATATCATGTTTGAATGTTCTTCTGACAGAGACATGTGTCCTAACTTGCAGTCTGACACACATGTTTTCAGCCAGGTTTTCCCTGACTTGCTCCAGACCTTGCAGGATGGATTTACTGTTCCTGATGGACTGTGGGAAAACTATCAGTATTTTCAAATCACCTGAAGACTCTGCTGGAGATGTTCTTGGACTGACCCTTTTCAGTTGTTCGGGTGTGACTCCAAGCCTGTCCTGTGTTTTAATGAAGCTCCACTGATCTCACCTGAGCTTCTCTTTTGTTCTTGCAGCTTTCCAGAGTTTTACGTCTGCTCAAGTATCCAGCAGAGGACTCCGAAAACCCACCACAGGTAAGCACGAGTCTCTCTGTGGGTTTTTAATGCTAAAGCCTGGTCCACATTACTTCTCAGTAAAAACATCTTGATCCCAAACATGTTCATATTTTTGAATTAATTATCATATTTGCAATTTTAATTCTTTCTTTAAAACGCAGGTATACGGTGGATGCACACAGATTAAGGCTGTCTTTGGCTCCCATTAATTTTAGAATTGGGAATTTTAGTTCTGCAAATTGAGCAGTTCAGCAGCCTGGTTTCCCACATGGCTGCTGTCAAACTTTTACAAGGCTAAGCTGCATTTCTTTGTGTTTTTTTGTCAACATTTTTGTGGATGCAGCCATTTTGTTTGAGCAAAACTTTATCTGAATTGTCAATGGTCAGAATTGATTTGGGTTCAATGTTGACTGAAAAGCTAAAATCATGCTACAGGTTAAAAAAAAAAAAGCCCACATGTATATACCTGTGCCTTTGTCAAATCATCAAACAACAACTTACCATATCAGATAAAACGTTGACTTAAAACAGTCTTGTGGCTTCAAGGTGTTCCAGTGCAGTGTCTGTGTACACACACAGGTGATGGTGTTAAACTGGTTTGGTGTGAGTAATCTAGGCTCATATATGTAAAAGTTTGACTTGATGAATGAGTTAAAAGAAGGACTATCGATCATCCTGATGATGTCTGTCAGGCTGATCCATGACTGAAAGGAGAAGACAGACAGACAGACAGATACTTTACTCATCCCCTAGGGGAACTGTAGGTGGTTTCAGTTCTGGTTCATATCTTTTAGCAGGGCTGCAGTAGAAATACTAATTTAGTGTAATGGCTGAGTGCAGCAGTACAAGGCTCCATTTACTTAGAACTCAATTTATTGTCAGCAGTTGATCTTACATCCTGGTCAGATTAGAAGCCTGAAGGCACAGGCCCTGATCCAAATGTAAACCAAACTGTAGCCTCGCCCATCCTTCAAAATTCAAATTTACTGTCCGCTCATCAGCTGTTATCTCTCTGAATTTGATTGACAGGACTTGTGATGCCAGCACTAACTGTAGCCAACAGCTAAATCTGAATTGTTAATTTTTTTTCTGATGCAGTTAAAGGTTTGTTTTTAAATGAGTGGATACATCAGGAAAACAGGTTTGAGAGATCCAGGGCCCATTTCACAAAGCAGTATTAATCCCCTAACTTTGGATGTGACCCTGGATTTTTCTCACACACACACATTTCTCACATTTGTATCAATGGGGGTAGACCACAGAGTTGAATCATCGATGCCTCTCTAAAACATTTTCAGCAAAAAACTGAACTTTCTGACCGTCATGAAGGGAGAATTTGTTGCAGGGCCGTTGTATTAGACTGCCTTGGGTGTACCTAATAAACTGGCAGCTGAGAGTTGTTGCCATGGTAACTGTTGGCACGGGGAACTGTTTTTTTTTTTTGTTCAAAACATATGAAAGCACCACCTCCTCACCAGTCAGCTGTGCGGAATTGAGTCACCATTTCCCCACGTGGACAAAAAACACATGGGTTCAATCGGGGACACCTGTGGTGACTGGTAGCAAGAACATTTTACCACCACAGGACCCGGAGTTTAGGTCAAGATCACACTATTAGGTCGTCATCAACTCTTTCATGTGCATGAGGTCGAGGATGATTGGAAAACCTAGAGTTTTCTTTAGAGTGAAATAGCATTTAACTGAATTCAAATCCAGATTCAAATCCACGTCTGGAGTCTAAATCTTTTTGAATCCCTTATTTGAATCTCGTGAGGTTTATCTTTCAACATTTACAGGTAACAAAGGCTAAAATAGCTCAGAGATACAACCTGAACAGCTGCGTCTCTCTGTGAATCAGCTTGTAAGCTGGGTTTAGAGGAGTTCTCTATAAATAAAGATTATCATCTCATGCACACTTTTTGTATTGTGGCCATTTGTCTTTTGCTCTTTTCCGCGAACGTAGCGAGGAAGTGAGCTCATTATGTCGGAAGATGGCGGCTATATTCTCAATCCTGCCTACAAAGCCCTGAGTGTTTGACTGTCTGTCAGTGAGCACAGCAGCAGATCTGTTTATCGCTCCAGATATCACAGATTGTGGTTGAGGTCTGGAACAGTGCTCAGAGGGAACAGGGTCGAATGGAGATCAGCTCTGTGAGGCAATTCATCCAGAATCACATGTTTCTGTTTTAGTGGACGCAGTGGAAAAGTAGCTCCATTGCTCTGTCAACATGTGTTATCAAATGTTGACAGAGCAGGTTGTAATCTGTTGTTTACCTGTGTGTTTACCTGCATGTCTGTGTTTCTGTCCGTTTGTCCTCCAGACAGCAGAGCAGGCATTCAGGCAGATCCAGAACATTGTTGACTTCAGCTCCTACGTGATGAGCAGCCTGCTGGGAGAGAAGTTCATCCACAGCGGGGTGAGCCAGTGTTTGCTTTCATTCAGTTTTTTTTTTTTTTTTTTTTTTACATCATTTATCACGTTGGTCTTTATCCAAGTTTTATCTAGCAAAACATGAAAAATAGTGCTCCACTGTAGTTCAGTTGGAGGTTTGGGGGGTGTTATCATGGGTGTGGTCTGGTCGGCAGGCTAACTTACCTTGTAGGGCTCATTGTGCATAGACCAAGGCAGGACAACAGCATTGGAAGCATCATTTGTATTCACAATGAAACTGAGCGAATCTGAAAGTGAAACAATATCTACAGGTTAGGGGGGAAAAAAAAGCAGGAATCGCAAACACATGACAAAATAAAATGCAGAAGTGTGGAGAAGTCAAATATTTGGCCTAAACTGTTGAGTCAGAGTCAGAAATTCAGATTCTGATTCAGCCCTCTGTGACGGCCGGTGTGTTGCACTTAGTTTCAATTCCAGAAACACGTCCTTTCCATTTGAGTCATAGTCACAAGATGATGAGCTTCAGAAAGGATCTGGCACCATGGCAGAATTGACCCAGCTTTGCTTAGTCACTGATAAACCCTGAGTGAGTACAGGACTGATGGCGCTGTTATAGATTCTAGTGTCCCAGCCAAAATTATTTGTGAAACCTGGAACAAAACCATTTAAGACATTTTTGGTGGACTTATTTTACCCCCACTGTCAAAAATAATAGGGGTTGTTGGTAAAATTCTGGTAGCGCTTAAAAAAAAAACAATAAACTGTGCAACAGTTATTTTTTTTTTAAGCAAAGTGTGATCCAGCTGGAAGGTATAATCCACTCAGAGCTGGGTGACAGTTTTCTAGCGTCACAAATTCCCACAAACAATGAGTTACAGTTTCGAAGCCCGGAGGGTTTTAGCACATGAACAACATGCTCCGAGTCAGAATGTGTCTTATTTTAGATTTAATTCTAAATTAAATTCAGCTGAATTTTAGAGCATCACCCACATTTCTATGTGGTCTGTTTGCAGGCATGTGACAGTAAATAGTTTTAATTGTTTTAAATGACTGTTAGTGTCTGTACAATAAGTGGAGTGATAGGGTTTTTTTTTTTTTTTTTTTTTACTGGAGCTGCTGGCTCAGTTACAGCAGTCAGCTCGACGTTATCACTCCCATAATAAACTGGTGATGACACACTTCCCACATCACAGTGCTTTACATGCAGCAGATAACAGAAACAAAGACAGATGTACAGACGTGTTCTCTTCACAAACTGACCGAGTTCGTTTCCTCCACAGGAAGTGGTCAAACTGCCGTTAGAGTTTGTACGACAGCTGTCAATCAAGGTTCAGCATCAAAGACCAGGTGAGAGTGTTTATAATCATTTCTGTGGGAAGCATTTGGAACTGAAATCTGTTCAGTGCTTAGTTTGACATTTTGGGAAATGTGATTATTAGCTTTCTGTCCAAGAATGAAATAAGAGGATTGACACCACGCTCCTGTTGGTGTGGTGCATAAGAAACTACAGCCAGCAGCTGGGTTGATGTGGCTTAGCTTAACTTAGCACAAAGACCGGAAGCAGGGGGAAACAGCTAGCATCCAAACCTCTAAATCGCAAAGTGAATATCTTTGGATTTTGGACAGTTGGTCGAACGGAACAAGACTCATGAATAAATGTATTTATGGACAAAACAATCAAGAAAATAATTTGTTTGTTAATTGTTAGAGAATATAATCATTAGTGCTGTTTAGGAGGAATCATTTCTTAGTCTATGTGAAACTGATACTATTATAAGATGGTTTTAAGATGATATACTTACTTTATTTGATCCTCAAGGGGCAATTCAAGGAAAGCAAGGAAAGGAAGTTTATAAACAGAATTATACACCAATAATTCCTGCACACACATAAAAACAATCCAAAAATACAAAAGTGGAACTAAACGAAGATTAATGGCAGACACAGGTCTGCAGATGGTCAGCAAACACAAAAGGTGCAAAAACTGCATTTATCGATCCAAACGGAAAGTAAACTCACCATCCTTACTCAGCAGACATCCTGAAAATGTTCTCTAATTGTGTGTGTGTGTGTGTGTGTGTCAGTGTGGCGCTGTGATAAGGTGATGGACATCTACAGCGGCTGTGCTCTCTGTCTGCCCAACCTGACATCTCCAACCCTCCACCAGCCAACACACACTCCTCCACTCTGCATCGAGATCAAGGTACACACACACACACCTTATTTTTAAACATTAGAATTAGTTTTTAACCTGATTTTGGTTCCACATCTTGCATTTGTTTAAAGATGATGTTCTTCCTCTGCCACAGTCTCAGAAATCTTTCCCTGTGAATGTCATCACCCAGAAATACTGAGCTAAAACAAGGAATCACATGAGTGTGACTGTGTGTGCGTGTGTTTTGTTTCCAGCCTAAATGTGGCTTCCTGCCGTCCTCCAAACATGTCAGCAAAGACATAAAGACCAAAGTGTGTCGCTTCTGCATGCACCAGCACTACAAGGTAACAACAACAACAACGTCTGTACTCGATCACAGATCATTTGTGGGGGAAGAGGCTTTCAACAAATCCAACAGAGTGAAGGGTCTTCTCTTTCAACAACTTTTTTTTGTTGTTGTTTCTATCACTTTATTACTTATGTCTCTTTGACATTTCCTCAGGTGGCCAATGGGAAGTGGAAGAGACGCAGTCTGTACTGTCCTCTGGACCTGTTCTCAGGGTGAGATTACTGCAGCGACTATTGTTACCAACACTACTGCATTTAATACAAGTGAGACTCACAGGAACATCAAAACACAATGAGGAAAACGGCAACTTAAGAATGAAAGTAGCTGCTTGAGACAATAAACGAGTGGACACAACATTAGAAAGACCTCTCAGGATAATTCAGTCCAATACATTAAAACTACAGCCGAAAGATTCATCTGCTGATGATAAAGCTGTTTCACTGTTCTGCTGCTGAATGTTCCCTGTTTTCTCTCTGTCTCAGGAACAGACAGAGAATGCACTTTGCCATCAGGCACCTGATAGAAGAACCTCAGAACAACTTCAAAATCTTCAAGGTGAGACACACAAGAGCACATTTGTGCACAGAGCGAGGACTGTGAATTTTGTCCCCCTTCACTTACAGGAAGGGACCTGTTAAGTAGCCAGTATGGACAGGAAGAGCGATTACAGCAAGCAAAACCTGTTTCCAGTGAAAGGTTTTGCCTAGGGCACCGAAACCTCCTCTTCAAGTTACACAGTGTTTTTCCTTTTCTTTTTTTTTTTTTAACAAGCGTAAACATCAGTGTGGTAATTGCTGGTTTTTGCTCAGAGAATAGTTGAAATAGTTTGACAGTTTTCTCTGAACAATTGATTCATCAATCAATCAAAAGCAACAAGAGAAAAAATTTACGGACTGTCATGAGCAGGAAGTGTCAACTCAGGGCGCTCCACTCTGCTCACGTTACAGTGTGCTGATGTCATTTTCAAAACGCACTGAAAAAGTAAGAACCGACTAAACTTTACATATATATAGCACCTCTCAAAGAAATAAAATGTAATTCAAAGTGACAGACCGCAAAGAAATTGACAAACATAGGATGGATTTAGAGACTGAGAAATAATGTTTTTGTTTTTTGTTTTTTTTTAAAGGGCGGTCAGTGTATTTACAGCAGTAAAGAGGGCAGTGACGACTCGATGGACCTGAACTCTCTGCTGCATCATCTCAGACCGTACTTCATGTACGGAAACAACAGAATCAACAGTCACATGACCAGCAAAGCTGTCCTCAACGACTTCATCCAGGTAAATCCACAACACAACGATCAAAAATAAGTACATGATCGTGTGACGGTGTTGTGGAGCTCGGCAGTAAACAAAAAACGTATCTATAGCAGTGTCAGTTATCGCCATCAATTCATCAGATTCAGCTCGTGTTGCAGTTTCAGGGATGAACAGGTGTTTTTGAAATGTCAGAGTAAAACCGCTCAGAGATGTGTGGTGAGAAACTCACAGCAGGTTTAAAGATGGATATTTATCAGCTGGACTCTGAGATAGTTACTAGCTGCTTCGACAGAAATTTACTGAATCTTAATCCTTAAGATCTCGTGTTGTATTTATGCAAGTTATATATTTTTAAGTTAAATTATAAACAGCGTTTAAGTTACTTGGTCCAAATACTGGGGGTTCCTAATCAGCTTCGGTCACTGACTCTCTGTCTGTAGGTCCTGGTGAACGCCCTGCTGTGTAGTGGAGGAGGAGATGAAGGGGTGGTGACGGACAGACAAGGAGAAGGGCGGAGCTTCTGTGAAGCCAGTCTTTTCAACAAGGAGAGGATTCGCCATGGTAGGCACCTGCCTGTTCACCTGTCTGCTTCACTTCTGTGTGTCCAGCCAGGTTTCACTCACCTGTCCACTCACCTGATAATTTAACTGTTTTAAACTCTGCTCGGCTGCAGCTGAAAGGATCTGGAAGACGGTTTTACAGTCTGTGCGGCACACGCTCTGTCCTTAGAACCTAAAATAGGACAAGGAAAAAAACCTTAGTAAGAGGAGGGATCCCTCATCCAGGATAGACGTGCAGTAGGTGTTGTCTGTACAATGTGGACAATCAGGATGACACTAAATTAAACATGAATAGACTTATATAGATCTATATAACTGCTTTCCAAAAAAAAAAAAAAAAAAAAAAAATCCAAATTCTCTAATTTGCTGATTTTCTTGGTTTGTTAACTGAATAATTCTGTATTTGATTCAGGTTTAGTTCCTGCTTCCTTTTCTCCGTCTTCGCCCTCGCTCACATCACTTTTTTTTCTGGTGTGAATTCTAACAAACTGTTTACCAGTCTAACAGATCTATGTGCAGCTTGTTTGTCCCTTTCCGCTCTTACAAAGGTTTTTTTTGTGCTGCAGCCTCCTGCTGAAATGTTTGTGGTTGAAAGAAGCATTTGTGTCTTTTCAGCACAAACATTTAGCTCATGACATCTGAATCTGATTATGTAAATGTGTGAAACTGAAAACCTGACTTAAGTGTTTGTGCTTGTTTCTGATGCTGAGCGAGACGTTTAATTCTCTTTTTGATCTAAACGTTCAGAACTCTGACCTGAAACTGTTTGGTGAGAACAGAAAATATGATCCCTGAACACCTGTCTGTCTGTCTGTGTCTGTGCAGGCTCTCAGGGTTTACCCAGAGACAGTGTTCTGTTCAGCATCCTTCAGACCCAGATGTTAGACACGTTGGACATCGAAGGACTTCATCCTTTGTACCGCCGAGTGGAGCAACACCTGCAGAACTTCCCCAAGGAGAGGTAACAAGCACCAGAGGAAAACTGTGTACACTGACCCCACTAATCACCTGCTCTCTGACATCACTTCCTGTCCGTGTCTGTGTCAGAACCCGTCTTCAGATAGATGGGCCGTACAACGAGGCCTTCCTGGAGAAGCTGCAGAAATGTCCGCCCGAGGACGACGGCTCTGTGGAGTACGCTGTGGCCAAGGTTAGGCTGCTTTAAAATTTTCACTAGGTGGGGTTCCATCCACCTGTCTGAAAGCACATTTACTATTTGTGCGAGAAAAACAAAAATAAAAACGCAGTGGAAACTTTTCCTCCCAGCTGAGGTGGAAAAGCTGATGAAAAACATGACAAAGTGCAGAGTGTAAGAGCTAGTGAAGCTAAAGGCACAGAGACGCAAACGTGATAGAACAACTGTGTGGACAGCTGCAGCAGTGACACGAGGATCCTAAAATTATTTGCACAGATAGAAACAGTAAATCTGTGACTTGGACGGAAAAACTTAGCTGAGAAAAAAAAAAATCAGCATCACTGAAAGTAAAACAAAGGCTGTGTCCAAAACAGCTTCACCTGAAAAGCAGAAGTGTGTGGTTTTCAGTTCAGCAGCTGTGGTGCAAAGACAGGGACCTATACATACCCTTATAGTCTGATGTTACATCTCTGGTTGTAACATCAGACTTCTCCATAGCTGTGGCTGCAGAGGCTCATGGGAAGTGTAGTACTTGGAGCCATTCCACAAACCTGAGGGAAAAATACTGATTTATCAAGAAGGGAAATTAAACTATTTATTTATGTATGAATCAGTCATTAAACGAGGCCTCTGAACTCGAGCAGCGCGTCTAACTGCCCTATGTTTTGACTTCAGGTTCATCAGTACCGCGTCGCCATGACAGCCAAGGACTGCTCCATCATGGTGGCCCTGGTGCCCAGCACCGAGGAAGAGGAGGAGGACGAAGGGTAAGAGTTTAGCCTTTGATGTTGATCACTCGGAAGGAAGAGTCTCATTAACTGCCAGAGACTTAACGGTGCCCCGTGGAGGTTTTCTGTAAACGAAAAAGAGCTTTGTTTATGTCCAGTGTCCTCAAAGCCTGACAAGCACATGGACCTGATCTCATGTAAGAACATTTGCAGAACAGATTTTTTTAAAATTTGAGTCCTGCATTTCTTTTGGAGCATTTTTCATTTTCTTTGTTGATTTAAAAACACAAAAATAATGGAAAGTTTTAACTAACAACTCTGTTCTTGTCCACAGCCTGGACATATTTACATGGTTTTACAGCCCATCGCAGGTTATATGTGGACATTTATTAGCTGTGACACCTTTAGCCTGCTGTCATAGATCTGGTCCCCAGTCACTATTTATTGGCAATTTGAGGACAAATTCCTAGTTGAGTCTGGTCTCAAGTCCTCTGAAGGACACTCCTTTATGAGTCATGTCCTTTGGATGCAGGCTGCAGCTAATGATTATTTTCAATTCCAATTTTCTCAAGTAATTGATTTCTTTACAAAATGTCGATCACAATTACCCGGAGCCTGAGTTGTTTTGTCCAACCAGTGGTTCAAAGATTTTATGTTTATTATCACATAAGACAAACAGCAAAGTCTCATAACTGAGAAGCTGAAACTCGTTATTGTCAAGGTAATTATTTTCTGTCAGTTGACTAATTGGCTATTAATTGAGGTGAGAGCAGCATGTACTGGGGTTAATGGTTCATCATGTTGTACCTGATGAAATCCAGCAGGTGGAGCCAGACAACAGCTCCACATGTTTAAAGTCAGAGACACTCTTCTTCCTGTTAATTAACCTTTCTCCTCTCCTCCTCCTGCAGTCTCTCCAGTCAGAGGCGGCTCAGAGACATCCTGTCCAGACCTCTTGCTTTCTCCTACTTGGTCTCCATCTTGGATCTGGACCCAAAGCCGTTCGACAGCATCCCCCGCCAACTGCGCCTGGACCAGAGGATCGTCTCCTGCTACTTGAGAACTGGTGGTACCTTGCCAAAGGGCTCCCTGGCACCGCTCCCAAGCATCTTTACGGCCGCAGAGAGAGAGGACTGCACGCTTCTCTTCCACCCAGTGTGAAAGCCCAGGCAGACCCGGGCGACCCTGACGACGAGAACTAACCGACGCCACGCTGATGCCTCAAACCGAGAGGAGAGACGCCATGTTGATCCCAGAGGTCTAGAATCACTTCAGACCACAGCTGTTTTTTCCACTGCAGCACTTTCTCCTCCTCACTCAGCTCATGTTGACAGGTATCACTCTGATTCCTGCTGCTGCTGCTGCTCAGCTAACATTAAATCTCCAGGAAGTCACCACTAAATCACATGACATGTAAACGACTTCCAGATCATTTTTGTTACTGATTCTAGAGCTTTTGCGTTGTTGTGGCGGCCCGACTTTCTCGCTCCTGTCCGTAGGTGAATCCCAACGTTGACAGTTTTGTTCTTTCCTTTGGTGACAAAAGCTGAGATTGAAGAACAGGTTCACAGTCAGTTCTTGTCTTAGAACAACAGTCCGGATGTTCATTGCAACAGGTTCTTCTTGCTGTAAACATCTCTTCCTAACGCACTTTTAATGTAAGCGATGAGTGAAGAAAACCCACAGTACACTCCACAGTTTTCATCTGATGTTAATGAGGCCTCAGCAGTCTGAGTTTGAAAACTAAAGGTGGTATCTTCTAAAGTTAAAGTCTCTTCTCCCACACCGAGACCAGATCTCCTAAAGGCCTTTAAGAACAGGATGAATGATTACAGCAGGAAAAACGCTGTCATGTGTCCGTGTTCATGTGGACACCAGAGTATTGCTTTAAGACGGACTTTAAAAATTGTGAACCTGTCCTTTAACCTCTTGATGAGGACTGATGCAGTTGTCGTGGCAACAGTCCCTGATTCTTCTCATTCTCCACGGCAACGCTGCTGACAAAGGAAAAAACAAACAAAAACAGTTGTCTGGGCTGGGATGTACGTATGATGTCATGTCCAGGTTTTTGGCTGAAGCATCACCATGGCAACAGAAGCCCTAGTGACCATAGCTTCAGATACAGAGGAGGGGTGAAACTAACATGGCGGATCTGATGGCTGAACAGTCTCAGCTGGGTGGGTGGAGCAGTTGAGATGTTTCTTGTACCTATAATTTTCTTTGCCTTTATTCGATGTCAGAGGTTTTCAGTTCCGGTTTCACATCAGTCAACTCGAGACTGTAACGATTAAAGGGTCAGTTTAACCAAATACAGGTTTCTCTCTTCCAACTCGTGAAATCTCTCCAGTCCGATAGTTTTGGTTTTATTTTATTTTATTTTAGTTTAGTTTGTGAGATTCGCTGAATTTCATTTTCAGCAGCAACATCTTTTCAGAAACGGTGTTGCTGTAAATCCAGATAAACTATTTCTTGGGCAGAAAATAGTTTCAGTGAACACAGGTTTCTGAAAAGAGAGGTTGCTGGTCACCACCACCAGAGGGAAGAGAGAAAACAGACTCACTGGCCACTTTATTAGGTACACCTGTATACTCCAATCCTGAACACACACTCTGTCGACAGCTGTCAGAGAGGTGCTGATTCAGTTATACTGAGATGTGTTTCTGTTATTTCCTGCACACAGTTTAAAGCAGTGAAGGTTAAATAACAGGAACACATCTCTGTGTAAAACAACACAAGGTGTAACTAACAAACTTCTACCGCTGTGTGTACGTTTTAGTAACCTGAGTAAACTGACCCTTTAAGCTGAGACCTCTGATGAAGCAGCTCTCGTAAAGCATGAACCTTTGTGTCCCCCCGGCGTCTCTCTTCCTCGTGTTGAAGGAAGTCCATTATTTTAACTCTACCTGTCGTCAGAATCAGATTCAGCCGTCTCTGTTAGAGGCTGGAACACAGTGGCGTTTCAGTAGTTGTCTAACGCTCCCTCGCTGACTAACGTCGTGACACGTGGCTCTGTAAAGGTACGGTGACGTTTCGCTTCGAAACCACAGACTGAAGAGTGAGCTTGTGGTTTTGATGCCAGACTCGGCTTTGATCAGTGATGTCACACGGTCAGAGACGCGTTGTCGCAGCGACCGTGGCGACGCGCCGTACGTTTACAGAGCAGAGGATCTGAATGTGAAGCAGGTGAAACTGTAATGTGAGAGAGATGACAAACAGAACAGGGACGGCTTCTGTCTCCTAACCAGACATCAGCATGTCCAGTCTGTCTGACCCACCAGAGCAAGGGCTGCTGGGTAACAGAGAGCGGTCCTCTTCAGAAAGGCTGAGCTTCTGTGCTGCTGCTCTGCTGGTTTTCGTGCCATAAGTGGCTTGTTGTGTGTGTGTGTTGTGTTTGTCCATGTGCCTAAATGTTGTGGTGGGAGTAAACGGTGGTGGTGGATGACAACAAAGACGGTGGTGTGTGTGCACGTGTGTGTTGACAAAACTCACTTTGTTACAGGCTGCGTTCACAGCTGAGATTTGAGGCGGCTCGTCTCTGTTCGGGCTGACATCGGGTCAGTTTCGGAGCCGCTGTGGACGCAGCCGTGAACTCTCAGTACCTCGAACTCCTGACGATCCGAACCGAAGTTCAGCAATGTGTTTGTGGGCGCTGGGAGGTTTCGGAGGACGGCGACGTCACCTGGAGTTGAGGCTACAGCGGTTTGTCTCCATCGGCAGACGAGTGTTGACGGCCTTTTTGCGGACTTGAGTCTTTTCAGGTCCAGAGTGTCGCAGGTCTCCTCATCGTCAGGTACAAACTTGTAACCTGTGATCTCGTCGTCCTCTTAAACCAGCAGCGCTTCACAGAGGCTTCAGATAAACTGGTAACACTTGACTTCAGTTGAACTGTTCTTTGCTCTCCAGCCTCCACGACCTCCATCAGCCAATCAAACGCCTGAAAACAAATCACACTACAAGACTAACACTTCAGACGGAAAACCCTTCTCACTCTCCCAACATCAGGCTCCTTCTCTGGGAAACCTGTCAGCTGATGTTGAACGACTGCTGCTGCAGGTCGACGTCACGGTAACGTGAGTGATTTGGTCAAATCCAAACGCTTCAAAGGTTTAAATTGAGAGATTCAATCAGAATTTTTGAGGCGGGAGTGAAAGGCTGGACAGTGAGCGGCAGTGAACTGAACCAACCACTGACTGATCGCTCCAGCTGTTGAAATGAAGACGCGACAGGCAGCACGACGAGGCACCAGAGGCTCATGGGAGTCAGAGGGAGGCGGGTGGGGTCTCTGAGTGAGACGGTCGAGGTCTGGACGCATTTAAACAGCAGTCGTTCGACTGATTCTGAAACTTGTCTCTGTGTGTCTTTACTGTAAAAAAAAGCCAAATCCTGATTTATTTTTATTTTTTCTTTTTGTGAGAAAACGCAGCTACAGTTTGTGTCTCGTGTTTTCTCTCTTACGTTTGATCCACAGAGCTGAAGCTGCGTTTATGTCATGTCAGGTAGAAATGGAGGTTTCACTGCAGAGCCGGTCGAGTGAGAGTAAAAAATACTGTGCATTAACATTACAACTAACGTAGCCTTTATTTGTCTTTAACGACAGGTGATTAGGCACCTGTATTTATTTTCTTTTCTCTTTAAGGTAGTACTGTAATATTCTGTAGAGCAGATCGGAGCAAAGTTTCTAGGTTTGTAAACTGTTCAGTTCTTTGCTGGGAACAATAATCTGAATAATCTGTCTCGTTACAAATTTTACTTTTACTCCACATGGACACGACGATGTTTCCGCCACAAACTTTCTTTACTCAGGTTGAAACGTTGTTTTGTCCACGTAGAACGAAAAAAAAGCATCACAAAAAAGATAGTAGGGCTGCAACTGGAGATTATTTTTATTACTGATTAATCATTTTGTCTATAAAGTCTCAAAAAAGCAGGTGATTGCTTGTTGTATTTGATCAAAAGTCCAAAACCCAAACATAATTCAGTTTTCTATAATGTGACAAAGAAAAACATCAAATCAGACGTGAGACTCTTTTTTTTTTTTTTGTTTAAAAAAAAATGTCAAAAACGTTTAATTGATTATCAAAATAGTTGCTGTCAGTCGACTAATCGATTAAATGTTGCAGCTCTACAAGAAAGCTGTGCAGGTGTGTTTTCATCCATCACAGTAACATCCCACATGACATAAACGTGTTTCACACATCCGTTTTTCGTAAAGACGAATCACAGACAATCTTTGAAAAACCCAGAAGGTTGTTTATCAACACGTAAACAACGGTTCTGTTAGTGTCTCCAACATTTACCGAGACTCCTCCAGCAATCTGGATGAATTCATTCTGGATCTGTGAAGATTCACGTTTTCTGAAACTCTACTGCTGAAATGTAAATATCAAGCTCTCTGTTCCTCTGAGCTCCTCCTGGACTTCTTCATCTGTGTCGATTTAACAGCTGTAACTAAACAAATCTCAAACTAAAGCTGCTGATGACCTCGTCAGGAGGTGGAAATCCTCAGGCAGAGCGCGTGACTGGAGACTGGGTGGAGATGTTTTGTCAGCTGCTCGGCCTGAGGTCAAGAGTGAAGTGTCAACATGGATGAGAAGTCCTGGAGCTGCTCAGAGGAAAGTTTGAACATCTACATTTTCACTCTGATAATGACTGTGTGTTATTTTCAAAAGCACCAGAACAACAGAGTCTTTCATCCAGATTAAAAAAAACAAAACCTTCAAAGATTCTATAAATCTCTTGTGTTGGTAAACGACCTTGTGGGTTTTTGAACGATTGTCAATAAAAACCAAGATTCACGACACAAACTAAGGCCACAGAAAACCTTTTTGTCATATCGAGGAAATAAAACCAAACTTTGTCCAGACCTCTGTCCTCACCGAGACACGAAGCTCCGACAGGTGAGCCGGAGTCCGATTGGTCGGCTGCCTCTGCCTCCACCTGCTGCCTGAGCGTCGGCCTGCGGAAACATCACAGCACTGTGATACTTACAGACTCCTAATAACTACGTGTGTGTAAATAGCTGAGAGAAGAAAACTATTTGAAAATACAAAGGCGACACTGCTGTCTGGCATTTTGTATTTAAATTATTTATTTTTGTAGATTTTGACCAATGAGCTCTGCTGTTACAGCCCTCACAGTCGTGCTCTTTCTATTGAATAAAGATTTCTAAGAGACTAAACCGTAGCTGTGTGATTACTGACCTGTTTACTTTTATTTGCATAGAACTGAATAGAGAAGGATTAAAGAAAAATGTCATAATGACATCAGATAGCTCATGAGCTGTACAGTCACATTTTAACTGGTCTGTGCGATGTGAGCTACGTGTCCTGCGAGAGGCCGACCGCCCTGATGACCGACTCCAAGGCGGCTTCAGGTCCCAGAATCCTCAGCAGGCTCTGAAAGGCCTCAGCAGCGCCGCCTACAGTCTGCGAGGGAAACAGCTGCAGCGCTGCAGAGACACAGAGGAACAAATATCAGACCATCAAATCACCTGCATCATTTTCTGCTGAGCAGATTAAACTCTCCGGAGACTGTTTGTCATAGTTTGATGACATAAAACTTTTAATAATTTACAATACGTTTCTTGGAAAGAACCAAAAATTAATTAGGATATTTGGCACAAATTAGAGGGAAAACAGCTGGTGTTCGGCTTGTTTATATTTCCAGTTACCGGTAATTAATTTTGAACAACTGTTCCTAAAGCTTCAGTCAATAATTAGATTAGGCAGCTGTTTTGATGATTGATTTGATTGTTTTGATAATTTTTCAAACAAAAACGAAAATGAAATGTGTCGGTTTCAGATCCTCATGTTTTCCTATAAACAAACCATTAAGCATTAGTCAAACATTTGATTTGATTTGATTTTTAGTAAAGATACAAATATTAATAAATGTATTTATTCCTTACCAGTTATCAGGTCTCAGTCAAAACTAAATGAAATCAGG
Organism: Toxotes jaculatrix; assembly: GCF_017976425.1. Lineage (NCBI taxonomy): Eukaryota > Metazoa > Chordata > Actinopteri > Toxotidae > Toxotes > Toxotes jaculatrix. The sequence goes on along the minus strand of NC_054396.1, from coordinate 26,384,382 downwards.
GATTAATGAATTAAAAGTTTTTTTGTTTTGTTTTTGACATTGAAGAACCACTGACTTTACTGTGTGCACGACTTCTAAACCCAACCCTACATCACAGTAAACTGTGTGTGTGTCAGTGCCAGACTGCAGTGTTTCTGTCCAGGTGAACATCTCACCTTTCTCTGGGATCTTTGTCAGCAGGTTGATTTTTGGAGCGACTCCACCTTCTCTGGACACGTCAACTGACCAATGAACGAACAAGACGCAGCTAAAAACAAAAACACGGCCAGAGGAAGGTCAGATGACCGAGTCAGGCCAAGATCATTTTATTATCATAATAATTTTTTTTTGTCTTTTTAATTTTACAGCCCACAATCACAAATTTGTCTCAGGGTGTTTTAGTTTGCACAGCAAATACAACACCCTCTGCCCTTAGACCCTCGATTCAGATTACTTCAAAAAAAGAAATGGGTGAGAATAAAGGATAATTAAAAGGCAAATTTATAGATATAGTAAAAAAAATGTGAACAAAGTGCCAGTTTTTTCTGCATCAGGTTTTACAGGTGGGATGGAGATGCAGACCACTGTCTTGTCATCTTTCAAGAATAAAACATAAAACCGATTGTAAACTGTACCAAAGGGCAGATAACATTTCAAATATAACATATGACTGATTTACACTGTGTATATACAGATGATTATTTACCCAGGAAGCTCAGGATGATTCAGGGTCATGACCTCTGACCTGCAGCCTCCAGGAAGAGACACGACGGCTGGATACTTGTTCTACAGAGAGACAAAGACAGAGACAGAGTTTTAATCATATTATCATAAGTGTATAGAGTTTGAACATTGTGTCTCTGGGACATGAAGACAACATGATTATTAAAGCTGAAATCCTGTGAAAGAAATCAGAACGAACAACTTTAAACTTCAGACAGAGGCTGAAAACTTTCAGAAACTTTTCAGACTCATGATCTGAGTCTGATCGGCATTAATCACCTTTAACTTTTCTCTTTGGACATTTTATTTCCACCCAGTGGACATGGGTTTGTCTTCAGGTACTTTTATACTTATTTCAAGCAGTTTCTTTCAGTCTCATTATTTTCTATATTCTGAAATGTTACACACTAAAATATTTCTGTAATCTTTCAAGGAGAATGTCTGACTTTAAAAAAAACTGCTTTCATTTTAATTCGGGCCAAATTGCCCAGTGAGTGTTAGTCCTTCTGTGGCCTGTATCTTCAGCGCTGCAGAAAGAAAATCTGTAAAACGAAGCAGCTGTTTTCCATATTTTCTTAAAGCTGCATCAGTCGTCCTGTGGGAGGCGCTAAAACATCTGTTTAATAACCTGAACTCTGGGCCTCATTCATCAAACACAGAGAACTTTGTACAGATAAAACATTGAACTGTAACAACGAGTCATGAGGAAACCAGATGAGTGAGAGTGAAGTCGTGTTGTTGTTTCTCCAACTTTACAGCTGAAATGTTGATCAATGAAAGTCTCGTTATTTCCTACTAAACGTTTCCAGTTTGTTTTTCATCATGAGACAAAACGAGAACATTTATGAACTTTATGACCCATAAACTCTATGAAATGAGTCATTTGTGTTCAGGGATGCTGATTTTAACGAGATCACAAACGAACGAACGACTGTCGATTCTGGAGTTAAATATGATCTGATAAGTGTTTTACTGCCTCCACTCAGAGAAGATCTCACACACACTCACACTCATATACACATATACACACACACCCAAAGTATTTTCCAGTACTCTTAAGTTATTAGGGGTGTGTCCAACAGGTGAGGGGTGTCCAGGTGACTCAGCCTGAGAGGCATTTAGAGGTGTGTGTGTATGTGTGTGTGTGTGTGTGTGTGTGTGTGTGTGTGTGTGTGTGTGTGTGTGTTGTCTATAATCAGAACCAGGTTCCTGTTGGTTTCTACTCCCAGAAACAGATCTTTACTTTTCTCTACTGGGTAAATGTTGATGTTTGTCTTGTGTTTTTTTTGTTGTTGTTGTTGTTAACAGTAAACAGCAGCTTATTAATGTGACTAGAAATATAACAGTGACTGAGTCCTGCAACAACACTTTCAACTGGCTTTCTCAGCTCGTCTGTAGTTTCAGTATGACAGAGCAACAGCAGGGACAAAAAGGATATGAATTATTTCTTATATCACATTTTCCATTACTTTGCATTGTTACATAACAATAGTTTCTAATTACATAATTGATTTAATGAATGCAACCTGGTGCCTTAAAATTGATGGATGGATTAAATTTCATTTTAGTTTTTGCCAAAATCATTACTCGCTCATTAGGAGACGATGAGCTGAACAACTGTAGCAGCAGAAGTGACCGTTTGTACAGGAAACCCTGAAGATTTTAGTTTAGTACGACATTAGTTTCATTAAGCTGTAACTGAATGATTTACACAGACAGACGACGACTTCTCAGGTGGAGAAGCCTGTTAAATGCTGCTCCAGTGAGGGAAAGGGTCCAGTGTCTGTGAGACGTTAAATTAGTTTGGCTGTACAGACGCAGACAAGTCAGAACAGAATCACCTGAAACATGATGATCACTCCGTGTCATGAACTTGCAGGATCTTGTATTTGTAGTGTTTTTTTTGTTTTTTTTAATTCCTTGATCATATGGGCCAACTGAACGTTGGTGTTAAAGAGCTGAAATCACGCTGACACACAACAGGAAATGCAGCTCTGTGTGTAGAAACTCAGACAAATAACTACAAGCAGACAAAACATGACCTTTAAGGAAGCTGCTTTGGGCTTTGGGAAGTTCTGATGAGCATTTTTTGACTCTTCGTGTCACTGAACCGATCAAATCAAAATCAAAAACTAATGAGCAGATTAACTGCTAACATAAACAATCATTAGCTGCTGCCTCAGGTGTATCCTGACGTGTTGTTCTGGGGTTTTGGTTCACGTTTTTCTAGCTGACGCTGAGGTGGGATGTTTGGTCTGGTGTGACCTCTGACCTCTGTCCAACGTCCTGCTGTAAATTCTTCACCTCGTTCTGAGACTTTCCTGTTACTTTCTCCGCAGAGCTGAACCAGCCTTCACGTCCCAGCTTGTCTTAATAAATCTTCAACATGTGGATATTTAACTTCAGCAGGTCTGAAGCACATTGGCAGTGTCCTCCCTCAGACAGTAAGACAGATGTTAGACCTGTCTCTCTCTCTCTGTGTCTATTACTCTCTCTCTCTCTCTCTCGCTCTCTCATTTTGTCTCAGCTACAGTACAAATCCTGGCTTTCCTTCACAGCTCTATTAGCCTGCTCTGCTCTACACAACTGCTCCACGCTCTGAGACACGCCGAGAAACAGACTCACACACACACACACACACACACACACACTTACAGTATCATCATCACACATCGACACACACACACCTCTCCTGGAGCTCCTGCAGAACCAGAGGAGGAGAAAAGAGGGTGGAAGAATTTGGCCTCACGTCCTGCAGCTGCCTTCAAACTGCTGGTAATGTAGAATTAATGTCTCTGTCTGTCTGTCTGTCCTCAGCTCCTCCTCCCTCCTCTCACTCTGTCTGTCTTTCGTGATTTGTAAACAGCTGTTTCGCTCGCTGCAGATGGTTTTGTTGTACATGATGATCTCTTTCACAGGTCCAAAAGTTAAAACAACAACAACAAAAAAAAAGTCAAAAAGCTTGTAACAGTGACTTACAGGAGCTCGACAGAACCGAACCAGGACTCGTCCATTTAAATGAAGCCCAGACCTGAACCAGAATGCATCTAAAGGAGCCACATTTGTTAACTTTAAGGACACACGTCCACGTCTGTACGCTTCCTGGTTTTGATGCAGCACTCCCCAGACTCCCCCTCAGCTCACTGATGATGTTCTGTTGTGTTTCAGAACATTAGCTGTGAGCTGGGAGAACATCTGGAGATTATGTGAGTGCTGTAACTAAATCCCCCCCCAGACCTTAGATCTTTATTCAGGTTTTTCAGAATCTGGTTTTCAAAACTTTACTGATTCGGCTGCATTTTCTTTTCATCAGACACTATAATGAGACTGTTCAGATCCACAGTGGTTCCACAAAAACTGACAACTGAGACCCACGACTGTGTCTTTAAGACATGACCTGGCTTAAACCGCCTGCTCCTGCCAAATTTGAGACAGGAAGCTGACCAAAGATCGGCTGATCTACAGAACAAAATGGCCCAGGCTGGGTGACAGAACTCTACAGTGCCGTGAAAATAGCAGGCTAGTTTGTTTACTTATAGGATCAGGAACATGGTTTAGTAAAAGTGCAACTGTAAACTGAAGAAGAGGGTCTTAGTCTTTGAGGTCATCATGGTCTGACAGGGCACAGTTAGTCCTGAAGGAATTTAACGAAAGCTAACATGAACCCACTGTTTGTGGTTCTTCGTTTACTTCCACTGTTCTCCACTTACTTTGGAGATGAGTTCCTGGAACTAAATTTGGGCACCGGACAGTGAGTGATAATAAATTGTAGATCCAGGCACCTGCAGGGGTTCGCAGGTACTTCTTTAATTTAATTAATGAGCTTAATCAGAACAGAGGCTTTTCTTCCTGGGATCCAAACACACAGCACATTAACAGGTAACATAAACTCAAAGTCCAACGCACTATAACACAAACATCCTCTCACAACTGATGTAACGTCACATTAAAGATTATAGAGAAAGGGTAACAAGATTATAGAAAAATAAACCTCACACAGCTGCAGAGGAGCAAAGTGAAAGACTGCAAAGTGCTTTGATGTGTTGGACAGTGATTATCTATGTGGATAATAAACTAATTAATAAAATGGATGTAAAACCTCAGTAATTTGTTCCAGTTTATAAAGGACTGCAAAGATACTTGGTTTTACAGAAGCCGGAGAAACGGAAATTAAACTGGACATAGTCGTAAACACAAACAGCTCCTGAACCTTGAAGCTGAATTTTGATGAACGACAGAATCAATAATGTCAAAGTTTCTACAGTGAGTAAATCACTTATGCTGTAAAACAAGTTTTAGAGACGTCTCAAGAAAACGTGACGTAAACGTTGCTCAGTCCAAAATCAAACTTGGTTCAAAGAAGGAAAACTGAATACTGTTAATTTGAGGTAATGTGACAAAGAAATTAATAAACTTAGACAGAAAAGGAAACATACTGTGAGTCCAAATTGGTTTAGAGATGTCTTGATACACGTGTTTGGAGAATTGCAGCAGGGAAATGACCAATGGTCAATAAATTAATAAGTCGGTCAAAATAATTCAAAACTATTATAATGACTAGTTACTTGTGTAAGTCATTAATAAAGCAAAAAACATCAAACATCCTCTGGTAGCAGGTTCCCCAGAGTGAGGGTTTTCTGATATTCTCTGTCTGATATAGTAAAATGGACACGCTTGGGTTTTGGACATTTGGTGAGACAAAAAAAAGACATTTGGAGACATCACATTGGACACAGAAAAAATGGGATAAGTGAAAATGGAAATGTGCTGAAAATAATTGTTGCAGTCTTATAATGGTTTGTTTTAGCTAGTGGAGTCTGACTGATTGACTATCAAGAGTTTTTTAGAACATTTTAAACTAATGACATTTACAGAGCTGCGCTGAGTCAGAAAATATGAGTGAGAAATGAGTGAGAAATAAAAGTAATTCTTAAGTAATTTTAACTTTTTCCCCACAAGTCCAGGTAATAAGTGAAATACTGAAGTGAGAAAACAGAAGAAAAGAAACAGCAGAAGAGCAAAACTTCAGCTTTAAACACTGTCTGGGTTTCATTACTCTACACCACACACACACACACACACACACACACACACACACACACACACACACACACACACAAGCACACACACAGAGTCCGGGTTATTTTTATCCTCTGCTGTTCCTGCTGGAAGTCTCTCCGTCTGAGCCTGCTCATCCAGAAACTGAAAGGCTTAATATTTTCCATTTCTCTCCCTCCCTCTGGTTTTTTGTTCCTCTGTGCCTGAGCACGCATGGATCTCTCTCTCTCTCTCTCTCTCTCTCTCTCTCTCTCTCTCTCTCTCTCTCTCTCTCTCTCTCTCTCTCTCTCTCTCTCTCTCTCTCTCTCTCTCTCTCTCTCTCTCTCTCTCTCTCAGCACTGAAATCTGGTTTCTAATTGGCTGGTGCAGAGTTTAGGAGGGAGGGTCTCAGAGCGGACTCTGTGTTCAGACCTCCAGTCTGTGGAGCTGCAGACTTAAAGTTTGTTTCATCCAAAAAAAAAAAAAAAAAAAAAAGATGTGAATGATTAAAAGAAAAGGAGACTCACTTATCATGATGTGTTCGCTGTGCTCTGGAAAAAATGTCATGGGAGATGTTTTTTGGATGTTAACAAATCTGTTTTTGTTTCAGTTATTCATCTTAGGCCTCATTAACACTGGAGGTCTGCATAAAATCCAGGTTTAAACCACTTAGGGTTACACTTTGACTAAAATCAATACCAGCTTACAATACGGTGCATTATATTTACCCTTACTGCCCCTTGTTATTTTATAGTCAAGCAGAACACATCACGTTATAAATGTGAAAATGACTTTCACACGACTCTACACCTGATAACACAAACAATGATTCAGAAGTGTCCAAACTATCATTTTACTTCTCATTTTAAAGTCAATGAATAAGTGTCTTTTATATAGTTATATAGTTACTGCAACAGAAGGTCAACATCAGTCAGTCTGGGGTCAGAGACAGGAGACACTGAGACAGACCAAATCCACAGAAGAACTGTGGCACGTTCTCCAAAATGCTTAGAACAACCTACCTGCCAAAAACCGTGTGCAAATCCAATTAAAGCTGTTCGCAACAAATCAGAGGCTTTAACATCACCAGCAACTCCCATCATGCACTGGGACACATCTACAGCTCATTTATTACTGTTATTGAGGTTGATGCAGAGAACTGGTTCAATCTGCTCCATTCAGAGGGGGAATCAGGCACAAGACAAACTATCAGGTGTGTGAAGGTGTGTGTTAGCGTCAGATCTCTGCTTTAATAATGACAGGACTGCTGTGTATAGACTAGTCATTACACGCACACACACACACACACACGCACGCACACACACATAGGGAACCAGCGATTAGGACCCCAGCAGAGAGCTATATGAGGACCAGCAGCAGCACTGAAAGCTCTTTTTTGTTGGAGAAACTGCTGCAGGTAAAAACCTCCGTCTTTCTGCTGAGTATTTTTCTGCAGGTGGAGAAAGAACGTGGATCGGTCCGTTTGGTTCCACTTATTTTAGCTGCTGGTTTCTGCGATAAATTTAGGGCGAGGGGAGAGAGATGGGGAAAGACATGAAACAGAGGTCCCCGGTCGGACTCAAAGCCTGGACAATGTGGTTCGTGGTCTAAACTTTTGATATCCAACCACAACTACTGGGAGAATTAACTGTTTTATATTTTCCTTTTGTCTTTGATGCACCCCATTAACCTGCTGGACTCCTGCTGAGGAACCAGTGAAGTCTAGGGTTGGGTATCGAACTCATTTCTTCTGTACATGTGCTTGTGTTTATGTTTGGACCACATTTAACAATGAAGAACTCTGAGCAGCTTCTTTTGTCAAATGACAAAAAAGTTGTTTTGTAGAAAAAAAAGGGGCTGAACACAGTAGAGCTTTGGTATCAGTGTTGGTAGAGGTTTATATGAGGCAACCTGAATCTGGTCTGTGCATCCTCTGCAGGGATGAGGTGGTGGCTGGTGGTGGCCAGTCTGTGGCTGCTGGTGGTTCTGACCATCCCAGATACTCTGGCCAGGAACAGACCTCGCAACCAGGACGGTGAGACCCGCCGGACGAAGAGGAAGAGGGACGGACAGGGTAAGATTCTGTGTCATGAAATAATTTTAAAAGCTATCTGATTTGCATGTTGCATCTTGTTCACTTATGCTCCTCTGGTGATGCCAATTCAAAGTATAGTTTTGTTTTCTATAGTTTTTGTTTTCTGAAAAAACACAAGATCAACCGTTTCCTATGTCCCATAGGACAGAACCACCAGTGTCTCAGCTAAAACTGAATTTATTTATTCTGGCTCAGGCTGTTCAGACGAGCTCAGTTCAAATCTGGGAAAAATCAGCCAGAAACATTCTGCATCTGTGAAATAACAATCAGACTGTTGCTAAAATCAACTGGGCCCGGACACTGCTGTCTGTCTGTCTGTGAAAGTTTCTGGATAGATGTAGGTGAATACTGATACAACCGTGTGTTACAGGCCATGGGCGGGGCAGAGCGGGGCGCCCCAGACCTCTGAAGATCAGGCTGGTCCCTGGTCCCAGTGTGCCAGCAGAACCCAGAGAAAACCAAGGAAACACTCTGTTCCTGGAGTCCTATAAGAACCTTCAGGAACAGCACTCCAGCTACAATGTCATCCCAGGTCAGTGAGACCAGTGACTCAGCTTTGACCCAGGTCAGTGAGACCAGTGACACAGCATAGTGACCAGTAACTACTACAGATACTTAGATCAAGCTCCATCACCACGTTAGCCATAATTTTAACTGATATCCAACGACACTCCATCACATTTTGTTATTTTCTGCTTCACTGGATTACAGCGTCCTCTCTTCTCTGTGAACGATGCCAGAGCAGCTTTAAGTATCTGATGATTTATACACTTACAAAATCTGACAACCAGAAGAGGATCAGTTTCCTTTGTCATTAATTTATCGATTCTTATGACGGTAACGAGTCCCTTTGTGTTCAGTTGGTTTCCGTGGTTGCATTACAGGACGAGAAGCCATGTGGCACGAAAACCTCTTCTCAGGATCTGATTCTGACATGTTGGCTTATGTGGGAGTTAAACTTCTGCAAAGACACCTGTTAATGTTTATACAGATCTTCTCAGAGAAAGGTGTTCTGGGTAACTGTGTGATGCAACGATCTGTTATTCTCATTAAAAAATCAATTTTCAATAATTCTTTAAGTCTATAAAACAGGGGACATATCTATTACAATTTCCAAAAGTCCATTCTCTTCCAGTCTTCAAATCATTTGCTTCGTCCAACCAAGAGTCAAAACCCAAACATTCAGTTTTCAGTGATGTAAAACACAAGACTGACTAATCAACAACTGGTTCAGTTCTACTACTGCTGTGCAAATAGGAAAACATGTTTCAGATTTTACTCTGTGTACACACCAAATCTCTGATACATCCAAAATTAATCCTCAAAAAGCCCGTTTTAATTTAGATACACAAAAAGTTGTAGATTTAAACTTTAACGTAGATTTAGAGGCACTTTAACTGTGCAGCAAATTTCAAAAAGAAATGAAGTGGTTGACTAGTCTCAGGGTTTGTATGTTTATGTGTGAACCAACATGGAAACAGGCAGTGTCTTATCTTTGAATTCAGAACTTTTAAATGGTACATTACATAACAGTTTTCTAGTCAATAAAATCTTAATGAAGTCGAATAAAATCTGAATAAAAACAATTTAATCAGACTGAATGTGAGTGCAGCCAGAGAGCAGCTCAGCTCAGCTCAGCTCAGCTGTGAGGCTTTGTCCAGTTCTCATAATGAAACTGCTTGTTATTACAGCTCAGTAATTTAATGACAAATCATCACATTCCACCATGAACAGAAGGGAAAACCATCTGTGGGAACTGAGCTCGTCAGAAAACAAGTCCTGAAAAATCCCACATGGGGATGAGGACAGAGACTCCCAACATGAAAATCAAAGAAACAGTTTAAAACAATAAAGCCAGCATTATGTAATTAGTGGTGTCAGTCTGTAGTTTCGAGCTTTAGAGGCTTTTTTTTTTTTTTAGCTGTTGTTTGAAATATGAGAACATATCTGCTTTTTGTTCAGAGCATCAGACACAAACTGCCTGTAATGAAAAGACAGAAAGACAAAAAGTTACAGATGTTGGACCAAGATGACTTTTACTGAACAGTTAGATGTCAGATTTTTTTTTTTTTTTTTTTTTAATTTGCTTTGTTTTGTGTCCAGTCCCTATGGCAACCAATCAATGTTTATTGGTCAAGGTCACCCTACTAGGTTTTTTTTCCCCCAGAGCTTTCAACCATATGAATCTTCATCTGCAAATGGAGTTCGCTCGGTTCTCAGAGATGGTTCATTTCAGTGTTACCACATCAAGTGGGGAACTTAATCCACATGATAACAGAAAGTTTATATCGTTTATATCAAAGTGCTGCAGAAATCTTAAGTTAATTCCCCAAACATTAGTAAAAGAAAATGCAAATCAGTCTGTGTTTCTATTATCTATGGTTATCTGAATATTCTGAACAGTGTTAAAAAAAAAAAACAGTGTTTTTAGTGTTAAAAAAAAACTGACAATAACTCTTTTGTAACTGTGGTACACTGGTGTCCCACACTTACAGCATCAGTTTCTAGAAATAGAAAGAAATAGAAATGCAGCTAATCTTTGCATTAGAGGAGCTGGACACTCATCACGATTATGGTTTTTGCTTGAAAAATGATCAATTTCTTATAAAAAAGTGTTTGTCAATCAGCAAGTAGTTTCACAAACAGCTTCACAGCTTGTAAAAACACACAAAAATATGCACTGAACACCTTAGGAAGACGGTGCCACAACAGAGTCTGATGGTGGCTGTATTATTTGAAAGAAACCCTGTAATTTAAACAAAATCCTGCTCTTCATTTATAGGCAATGAAGAGCAAGAGCTCTGACAGCAAGACAATATTTTAAAGAGAAAAGAAAAGCTCTAAAGTATGTGTGCTCCAGTAGAGATGACAGGGTGACAGTCTCACTGCTCTCGGTAAAGAGGACAGAGATAATAGAGAGACAGTATTTAAGAGAAATAACCTGAGCCTCTTAACTACCTGTGTTCCTATAGACTCGACAAAGAGCATACCATTAGAAAGGATAGATGACAGACAGGACAGACTTAAAATAGACACAAATAGCCTCTTCCTGCTGTATGATAGTGGTTTAAAGTCTTTCTTACTGACTCACTGCCAGTCACAGCCTCGTCCTGTCCCAGGTCTGATGTTGAAAGGTGAAGTTAATGCAGAGGGAGGAGTGGAAACTCTACAAATCACTGCTTTGTCTGGTTCTGATGGTAAAGTACAAGCTTTAGATTCGACTAGACGTACACAGCAATTACTGCAGCAGAGCCTGCTGCTGCTGAGGAGGAGGACAAAGGTCCATGTGTTAGTCTGCAGGTTGCTGGGTCTGGACTTCTGAGTCACTGCCCACATCTCTGATTTGCTCAGTATCCTCACACAACCAGGTGTTGTACTCATCAACAGTTGTTTAGTCAAGCGAAGACTTGAAGGTGGATATCAATCGGATCAATAACTTTCAACAGTTGGACAACAAGTGGACACGTCACTGTCTTCTGAATGGTCAGGACAAAACACCTCCTAAAATCCCAAACATGAACACCATGTCAGAGTGAATGATAAAGTGCCAATGAAAGGGCAATTCTGTCCAATTACCAGGCAACATAAACCTCAGACTGTTCTTTTTCTACTGGCACCAAAAATGATTAAATCTGGTTTACAGTGAATTACACATTTGTCCTAAATCATACAAAAATGGCAGCCAGGGGGCGCCACTGCAGCCAAATGGTTGAGATGCATTTCACAAGACCGCAATGAACCCTGTTGTTGTATGTTTTATCGCTCTCTCTGTCTCTTTCCCTTCACTTTGTGTCTGAACAAACAAACAAGCAAACAAACAAGCAAACAAACTAATCCACTGTCAGCTAGACTCATTCACAATGAGCACCCCAACAACCTGTACCTACACAGTGTCTGCTTTCATTATGAAGAAACAGGGCTCACAGGCAAAATGTTGGTCTGTGTGAATGAAAAGAAGCAGCACATTTCATTCACTGCCATAAAACTCACTGTCACCCACATGACACAGCTGGTCCATGATGATGATATGATTGGTAGCAGGATTTGCTCCTTTGTTTTCTTAAGCCAAAATTACACGTTCACACTTTCTGCACGGCCGCGCCACAGTTTTGCTTTGTGCCCATGTCATTGCGGGTTCTGTTCAGACGTCTTGCACACTTGACACCCAAATTTTATGACTCCGCTGACTGTATGTGTGAACACACGCGCCCACCCAGACACCCAGTGTATTATAAATAAAACCACGTCTGTGCGTCCACCGTCCGTGTCCATCTGGGAGCATATGAAGGTCTTTAAGAGAGTTGTATTATTTTGTGTTTCAAGATTTTATCCACGTCACACTGGTCTCCACTGCCTTATTAGTGATATTAAATGTTTTTTCCATTTCAAGCTTACAGACTCTGTAATAAAAGAATTACCTTGAAAACCGGTAACTGTCATGATTTACCAGTTCCCAAATGGCTTTTACTCCCTCCACAGTCACTGTGTGACTAAACAAAATGTTGTGAACCATAATGAGCTACTGAACTGACTGTAATGTGTCTGTATTGTTTCAGGTAAGCAGGGCCAGTGTGTGTACCAGGGTCTGACCATGTTCGACCAGGCCGTCTGGTCTCCAAAGCCCTGTGTGACTTGTCTGTGTGCCCGAGGGAAGGTGGCTTGTGACGAGATCACCTGTCCCACAGTGCACTGCCACTTCCCCTTCACCCCCGCTGGGGAGTGCTGCCCCGTCTGCATGGAGCAAGGTAGAAACACAACATGTGGCAACGCCATGGTGCAACATCCAGGGGCAACAGAGATGGGAAATGGTTCTGACAATCAGGACCAGTGTTTGAAGGGTTTCATTCATTCAACACTTCGCATCAGAAAAACTTTAACTTAACTCTAACAGGAAAAATCCATTTGGGCACATCACAATTCTTTTCATGGTTTAAATGGTTAAACTGGTTTTCACACAGACTACGAGCTTCCAGTTTAATGCGATGAACATACTTTAGGACTGACTAGTTTAAGTCTGAGGGAAAAAATCTGATTCCACCACTGCATATACACGAAGACAAAAAAAGACTAATACATGGTGCGTTCTTGTGACTAGCAGGTAATGGAATAATTCAGAGGAGACAAATGGTCTTTACTTTCTCACCAGTAACCATGTGTTTGGAGTAAGAGTTACTTTAATCATTTAAACAGTAGATGCCTAATTTTTGGAATGAAACTCTTCGTTATGTAATCTGTTTTACTTGTCATTTGTTTCGCAGAGGAAATTAAACTAAACGGTTTCCATCTCTGAGGCCTCAGCATGTTGCTCGTCTGTTTTCACCATGGCTTTAAAAATGTGGTCAGCACATTTTGGGTCAGTCAACACACATGTTGTGAACGGTTTAACATGTTCTGTATGTTAGGAGATAGCACACGTTGCTTCTAACATGTCCGGGGTTGGTTTCACCTTACTGTCAGCTCAGTCTCATCAAAATGAGGACTGGATGTATATAAAGATGTATAGATGAGTTGCCGAGCAACATAGCTGTGATGTGTTTTACTGGCTTTGAGCAAAAATGCTTTATTTCTAAATCCTGAAAGTGTCCACATACAGATGATCATGACAGGGTGGCAGTGAGTTCTCCACCTCCCTGCTGAACATCCATCCTCTAATGTAAATGGGAAAACTGTCTATAAAACCTCAGTGAAATTACGGAGAGAAAAAACAAACTGCAGTGGTTGAACTGACAGTAACTCAGTGATCACAGTCACTTTGTGCCTGTGTGGAGGTGAAGCCGGCGAAAACCTCTCAAAGTCAATTTGTCTCTGACTTATCACTGTATGTAGATGAATACAGCATTAACCTGACAGCAGTAACCATAGCAACATGTACGTACAGCATCTGTATACATACATACTGTGTCAGCTGTATGTATGGAGTTTACTGTGAAGGGAACTAGTCCGCAGACTAAAAGCTGTTTTTAGTCCAACAACTGACAAAGAAATATTAGTTCTCAGACAGAGTTGTGGGAGACATCATCATTAAAAGCTTTCCTTTTCCATTTACACTTTAATATAGCAGCAGCTTTAGTAGTAGTAGCTGTAGCTTTAACAAGCTGGTCTTGTACCTATTTGTCTGGACAAATGTGGGTGTCTGTCTTACACTAACACAGCCGTCTCTGTCTGTTTGTCCAACTATTATTCTGTCTTTCTGTCCTCATCAACTTTCATTTCCACCCTGTATAATTCTCTTTTAGTTTATTTTTTCTACCTTTTCCTGCTCTTCTTCTTGCCTCCTCTCCTGTGTCTCTCCTCTCTTCTTTCTATGACCTTTTATTCCTTCCTTCCTTCTTTCTGTACCGTCACCTTTTTCTTTCCTCTCGACCAATCCCTGCCTCCTACCAACTACTGCCATCTGATTGGCTGCCCCGCACCTCCCTAAACCCACCCCAGACCCTGACCTCAGCCTTGACCTTTCTGGTGACTCCCCAGTTCCCAGTGACCCCAGTGATCCCGTGACGCCGCTGACCCAGGAGGAGATCCAGCGAATCCTCTGGCGAGAGGAAGAGGAACACCGCGAGGAGGAGGAGCGGCTGAGGAAGAAGGATGAGGCCAGGAAGAAGAGGAGGCAGCAGAGGAAGGAGCAGGCGGAGAGACAGAGAAAAATTGTGGAGGAGAGGAGGAGGGAGGAGGAAGAGGCCCTGAGGCTGCAGGTGGAGAAAGAGGAGGAGGAGTGGAGGAGGCAGATGGAAGAGATGAGGAGGCAGGAGGAGGAGAGGAGGAGACAGGAAGAAGAAGACAGGAGGCGGAAGGAGGCGGCAGAGAAAGAAGCAAGGGAGAGGGAAAGGAAGCTAGAGGAGGAAAGGAGGAGGCAAGAGCAGATACTGAGGGAAGAACTACTGGCTCTGGTGGAGGAGGAAGAGGAGCGGCAGGAGAAGGCAAAAGAGCGGCAGGAGGAGGCAGAGGAGGAGGAGGAGGAGGTGTGGCTGAGAGGAGATGTATTTCAGATGCCTCCAAAACAACCTGAAGAACCTGAGGAACCAGACATCCTCCCTGCTCCAATCCCAAGACCTCCTGCTGCAACGGAGGACGAGCCGAAGGAAGTGGAGGCAGAAGTGGAGGAGGCAGAGGAGGAAGAGGAGGAGGAGGTGGTGGTAGTAGCGAACAGAGGAGGCCTCCCTCCAGGCTGTGACATCTCTGATGTCACTGTGACATGTGAGAACGCCAAACTCATCCACTTCCCTCCTCTGGCCATCCCTGAGCTCAAATCCCTCAGTCTGGAGGGTGAGTCAACAACACAACAACGAGACAAGGAGCTGAAACACACTACAAGAAGAATCTTTACAACTTTAACACAACTCCATAGTGTTTTACTGAATCTTATACTTCACAGACTTAAATACCACATTATGGATCTGAAATGAGAGATTCTGGTGGGAGCTTCTGACCCCACAAACTGATCCGATGAAATCGGCTAATCGTTTCAGCAGAGAGCACTCACCACACTGTGGGTCTGTTAAACAACAAAAACACACAGTACACTTATGATTATAGAGTGATATTACAGCGTGGTGCTTCTTTTACCTCCCAAGTTATCTTTGGCTGAGTTTAGACATAGCAGGGAAGACATTAACCAGACAACAGTCAGCTTTGATCATGTAGCATCAATTAAAGCTGACAAAACCTCATGTCATTTAAAATGACAAAAGTGACAGTTATCACCAACTAAAACTAGAAGCTGCCACCTGACAGTTTTTGGGGAGGAAGAGTGAGGACAGACAAAATATTCAGTCTGAGATTTGGCACATTTTCTAAAGCTAGAACCAAAATTTAAAAAACAGCGGAACCCAGAATTGGAACCCAATCCTTTGCATTTGGGAACAAATGATGCAAATGAACAAAATACAAGCAAACTGAGAAACACAACGACCAATGTGAAAACACATACAAGGCATACAACCCCTGCTGAGGTTCCTGCTTACAGTGTTAACTAACTGAACATGTACTGACATGCAGGCAACAGCATCAGCAGCATCCCAGCAGAAGCCTTCAATGGCATCCCCAACCTGGAATGGATCAACCTGAAGAAAAACAAACTCACCTCTGCCGGCATTGATGCTAAAGCCTTTAAAGTAAGACACACTGACACACCAAACCAATGCTGCCCTTCAAAATAAACCTTTCATGCTCTTTAACATGACCTGGAAGTGGATTTAATAACAAACTAGGAGCATGTGTATGTATCAGGGTCTGAAGATGCTGAGGCGCCTTTACTTGGACGGGAACCTTCTAGAAACCGCGCCCTCTGACCTCCCCCCGACCCTGCAGGAGCTGAAGATCAGTGAGAACAGACTGAGAGGGATTGATGAAAACAGCTTCCAAGGTACTGATTCGGCATCCCATAATGCACCTCTATACTGACATCAGCTTTCATGTCACAATATACAGCAACTACCCACCAACCTGCCAATTAATCGTCAGAAAATTACACAATCCAACCACCTGATGTTTCACAGTAATTTTATAAATGTATGTTGTTCAGTACATAATGAAATTAGATTTTGTTTTCCTGTTTTGTTGAGTGACTGTTTGACGATCATAGTTTGACAGATGCTTCATTGGCACATTGATTCCAGGACAAATTTCCAGTTGAGGGAAAGTTTCTATATGTTTTATCTTTAAGATCTGAGCAGCCTGGTGATTCTGGAGCTGGAGGGAAATCTGCTCAGTGAGGGGAACGTAGATCCTTTGGCCTTCGCTCCCCTCAGCCAGCTCTCCTACCTCAGACTGGGAAGAAACCACTTCCGCACCATACCACAGGGCCTTCCCGCTTCACTGCTGGTATGAAGTAATATCTGTTTACATAACTCCTCATTCCTCACACTGGGATACCTCACATAGCCGGACTTCTGACTACCCTTATAGAAGTCCTGTGCTCTCTACTGGGTTAAAAAGCTATGGCTGACCACATGTGATGGTGTCACCAGAAAAACGAACCTAAGTGAAACTAGTCATCATGGCTCAATCCTCAATGGTCCAATAAGCTTGAAGGACTTATTGTGGAACCAAAGAACCCAAAAAATTATTCACAGGCGATAAGTTCCAGACAGGCAAATCCTACTGCTGCTCTGATTCTGCAATAAGACATTGTTTCCTGGTGGGCTGATAAAAATCAAAGCCCACAGATGATTTTAAAATGTCTAGACACTTGTGATTGACACTGTAAACAGCAAATTAAAGTGGAGCCTTAGGAATTGGGAGGATCCCAGGAACTAAATGAGCTTTTCAGACAACAGCTGTCAGAAATAAGTATAACCCTCAAATTATAAACCCACCAGCAACATACTGATTTAAATTAGATCTCATCAGGCATTCAGTTACATTATCAGAGGCCCTCTGAGGAACTGGCAGCAGTCTGCGTTCAGGTTTGCTGATGCATCACTATTTTCCTTTTGGCTCCGACTACTCCACTGAGTAAACTCTGATTCTACCTGTGGGAAACCAGTCCACCCCAAGTGCAATTATGGCCCCTGGTTAACCACAGAGACTACAGAACACCAGCAACATGCTGCTGCTGTAAATCCACCTTAAAACCAACATCGTGTTATGATTTTGGAGACTTTCTACACGCTCAAATCAAATCCTGTCCTTGCTGTTAGTTTTGAAGATTGTTATCTAGCTTAAACATTTGTTCTTTGCTAATTATCTCTGGGATCCCAGGATTCATTAGATTCATTATAGACTATGACTTAAGGATCAATGACGTGATAGATATGACGTGAGAGATGACACCCAGGATGTGTGAGTATGGGTCTGGTGATCATTAGCTTGCCAATTTTACCACAGACTGTAGGTAGAAACTAACACAAACTGTAGGTAAATTCAGTTTTGGGGTGGATTATACATTTATAACCTGAAACAGTCCCAACAAACCTGACCTGACTGCCAAGATCTCAAGAATAAAAAACACTCAGTAAACACAACTTTAGTTTAATGACAAACTCATAACCCCCCCACTGTTGTTTTCATAGTGGTTTCATTAAAAAAAAAAAAAGAAAAAAGAATGACATTATGGAATCCTACTGTAACTCTGACACTAAATTCCAGTAATTGTCCATGAGTTTCCACTTCTCAAAACACTTTCCGTTCTAACCTGGATGATGACAAACATCTGTTTTCTTTTTCTGTCTGTCTGCTGTTCAGGAGCTGTACTTGGAGAACAACCTGATTGAAGAAATATCAGAGACAGTTCTCAATCAGACCAGAAATCTGAATGTGGTTTCTCTAAGACACAACAGGCTGGATGAGAGCAGGATCGCCCCGATGGCCTGGATCAACCACAGGTCCGAAAACAAGAGACATGATACTATCACTCATGATCCTCCAGGGTCACAGGAATTTACTAGAATCAGTGTCGACTGTCACCGATAGTTATTTTTAATTCATTACAGTACCATCCTGTGTCCTTTCAAGCAGCACAGTTTGCCTCTGTTTAATTAGTATATATCCTTATGAGTGTTTCAAAGAGTAAAGAACATTTACTACATTAAATGCACTACATTAACAGAACCACAGTTATATTTTTTCTTATTTCCATTTGATTATAAATTCTTCCCCATCTTCCTTCCCCTCTTCAGAAATCTGGAGTCCATCGACCTTTCCCATAATGACCTTTACCTGGTTCCATCCTACCTGCCCAGATCTCTGGTCCATCTAGTGCTGGTGGGAAACAACATAGAGAGGATACCTGGTAGGTGGACAATGTTGATGAAAGCCTGGCTGAACATTAAAAGTAGAATTGTAGTGCTAAAGTGATTAGTCAACGAATTGATTAGTTGATGGGCGGAGATTTAATAAATAGCAATATTGACAATTGCGTGTTGCAGTTATTTTTCAATCAACAACAACAAAATCCAGTTCCAGCTTCTGCAGTGTGTGGATTTCCCGCTTTCCTTTGTTTTTTATTATATAATTTGAACAGTTTTGGGTTTTGGACTGTTGGTTGGACAAAACACTTGAAGCCGTATTTCACTAAGAAATAGTTGCTGACTGTACAAAACTGTACAAAAACAAAGCCCCTTCATTTTCATCTATACAGGTTACGTCTTTGCTCACATGGACCCTGGTTTAGAGTACCTCTACCTCTCCTACAACAAACTGGATGGGGAGGGAATCGAACCAGAGTCGTTCTTCGGCACATATCACTCCATGGTGGAACTGTGTCTGGATCACAACCAGCTGCTCACTGTACCATCTGGCATCAACGAGATGACCAATCTGCACTTTCTCAGACTCAACAATAACAGGATCAGGTATGAAGCCACGGTCACTCTTTTCCCAGGATTTGAGGAATTTCTCACCTTAAGTGAAGTTTTAATATGAAATTATGAAATGAGTGGTTATTTAGGAGCGTATCACTGTCTTACCGGTGATCTAGGTTCATTCTGTGAGGTGTGCCAGCTAAAAACCATCATATGCAGCCATTTTGGCGAGTTGTTTCTGTGGTTTGAGGGGCAGAACAACTGTTTCTGGACACTTAGTTCTAACCCTCAATGCACAATAGAAGTGTTTTGTAGGGTTTTGAACGCCGCTCTGCTTTCTCATTCTGGATGGACGCCTAAAGGTCTGATTAAGACACTTTGTTGGACCGTCCGCACATTCACAGATTTGTTTGCTTCACTTGGTTCAGAAGTGACTGGAAGAAACAGCTACAGCTGAACCACTTTCATGGCTGAACCATTGAACAATATCGACAACAGCTGAGTGGTAGTGTTAGTGAGGTTTGGGGAGGGCATATTTGTTTCAATGCACACAACAATTCTCGGTGTGTGGACAAAGATAAAGAAAAGCTAAAAATCCCAAGTTCCTGTAGGTAGAATGAGAATTCTCTGGAAATACCAGGATCTCAGTAACAAGCATTTTTCATCCATCCATTTCCCAACTTGCGTTTCCTGTCAGAGGGACTGAACTCTATGCCAGTATACAGGCACACTAGACCGTGATAGTGTATCCATAACTCAAGGATCAATAAATATCTAAAGACAGGTGTCATATGCTGTGTAGGTTATAAAAACCTTTGAGGCAATTTTGCAGTTTGTGATCTTGGGTTATGTAAAATAATGGCTTGATCTAACGAAGTAAATTCCTTAGATTTGGGAACATCGATTAACAGCAATTAACTAACAGCGATGTTATCACAATTGATGGAAATGATGGACAAAATTAGGGAAATAAGACCAAATAGTAGTAAGCAGGAATTTAACCTGAATTTACGCCAGCAGTGGCAACTATTAGTATGTTCCATTTATTTACAGAATAAGGAATTTTAATAAGAATAAGGAAGGTTTTTTTTTTTCAAACTACAAACACAAGTTTTAAAAACAAACTGATTTTACTGTCAATTCAAGTAGCAAAACAACAATAAAATCTAAAGACTAAAGACAGAGCTCAAGGGAAAATGTAAAGTCAATTCAGTCCTTTAAGAGCAACGATTAAGAGCCTGACCAGGGGACTGACTCATTCATCACAGCTCGCCAGGGGAGAGTCGTCTTGACAACAAGAAACAAAACAAGCCGATTTATGTTTCCACCTGGGAGTCACCCTGAATCACCTCATTACCCACGCACAGGTCCATGCACAGCACACACAGTTAGCCCAGGTTGTGGCATGGGTATATACACAAGTAACATTACAATTTACAGACTGTACCATGCTCCATCTTCCACTGCCAACATGGCTAACACCCCAGCCTCCACACAAATACTGCTGATCCTTTTAACATGTGGTGCAGTAAAAGCAAAAACAATAATCATCGATAAATATCAAAGAATTAAAACTTGAAAGTTGGAAAGCAGGGTTACCCCAAATTAAAAGACAGATTGGTCTTTGATTTCATTTTGAAAAATACCGAGCAATTTTTTTGATTCTCTTCTTGTGGGAAACATAAGGAACTTCTATAAAGACGCAGTGGAAGATCCCAGAGGTCTAGCTGGAGCACAAATTTGACTTTGATGAGATGACAAATAAACTTTAAGACAGAGTCTAAAACCACAGAGCTGTGGTTGCAGAGCGTAAATTAAGATCTACAGTTGTGTATCATCTGCATAACAGTGGTCTCTGACATCAAGGTGGCTGACGTTTTCCCAAAGGGAAACTGTGAAGGTCATTTTAAACCATTTTCTGGCATTTTAAAGACCAAATGATTGATTATTTGAGAAAATAATTGTCAGATTAATTAATAATGACGATCATTGTTGCCTCCTGATGCTGTGTCTTCCAGGAGTATCCCTGATGAAGGCATTTGTGACCCGAACCACAGTGGAGACTCCACCCTGGTGGCGCTGAGGCTGGAAAACAACTACATCGACCCCCAGAAGATCTCACCGACAGCCTTCTCCTGTGTACGCTCCTCCTCAAGTGTGGTCTTAAAACCCCAGAAAACCAAGTGACTTGAGTCCACACAAAAAACATAAAACTAAAAGACACTCACTATCCCCAGAAATGCAAGGGGTAAGCTTCTGGTTTTTAATGTGCCAAGACAAGTCCAAGATAAATTTCCGCGCAATACCTTCCCCCAATGCTGTATGTTACTGGAATAACACTCAACAAATATTTAGAAATTACTCTCACAAAGCCTCTCACATTACAGTCTGACATACAGGTCGAACATGGAAAATGCAAATTTTAACAGTCTGCTGATGTAATTTGCCTTATGGCAAAGTATTGTCCCATCGTGTCTTTGGACTGAATTATTATAAGCTGCATAAAAGTAAGATTTTCTTTCCCTCTGGCCCTAATACACTGTTTAAGGTCTGGTACATTGTTTTGCACTGTCACCTGGCTCACCTTAAACGAATGAAGGTGACAGAACACGTTCAGACTTCAAAATCAAAGACATCTGTCTCCTTTAGAAAGATATTAAACCCTCTAAAGTGGAAAGAATTCCTACGCCATACACAGTAAAAATGAAAATGCTAATAAAGAAATGGAAAGAATTCCATGAAGTGAGACCACAAGCCCAACACATTATTTTTAACAACCTCAGCACCTTCATGTTCCATTTCTCAGCTCAGTTTCTTCCAGTGCCTTCTTTCATAAAAACTCTGACATGGAGAGCAGTGTGAGTAGTGAAGTCGCATGTGTGATACACCCTTCAAGCTCTTTGTGTTTAAGTTTAAGAGAAGGTAAAAGGATTAAGTTAAAGTGAGAGCTGCTGGAGATATGATAAGATCAGGATAAAGAGATGGAAACTGTAATGACATGTCTGCTTATTTTCTGCATCCTTTACATTTTTGTTTACATTCACACCTGAAGAAAGAAGCTAGAGGAAGTCTCATTTTATAGTTCAGCATCCGATTTCACGTCGATGTCACAGGATGTTTTTGATTTTGTGTGATCAGGCCATATTGTGCTTTAAATGTGTCACTTCAGTTTGTTGTACAGAGTGACAATGGACCACATACATACTTCATAACTGGAGCTACATCCACGTAACCTCTATTTCGTCTTGTTTCTTAACTACATAGGAGACTAATATATGCAGTGGCTGTGTTTCTTTCGCTGCTGAGCAGGGATCGTGGTGAGCAGAAGGTTTGCTTTAGAGTTTAATGAGGATGAGTACATCCATGTGGACTATGTGGTCTGAGGAAACACAGTTACTGGGAGAACACTCAAACAAATGCCTTTGACCTTCAAGTTCTCTCCAAGAACTCGGAAAAGAACTGCGTTGTGGGAGGAACCACTGGTTCCAGAGGTCTCTTCCCCCCCACTGGAAATTTCCACTTCAAAACTTTCTTTCAGTGATCTCCTCAGTGTTCCTCCCATATCAGAGTCTCCTGGATAATCTAACCATACTATAGGTGTATGTTTACGCGTTGACTAACAGCCTGTGTTTCCTGAATTGCAGTGTATTAATAGGTAAACAACAGCTTTGACAGTGAATAAAAGAAAGCCTCTGCACCTTGGGAGAGTAGATTAAGTATGAGCAGGCTAGTTATGCATTAAATGCTCTTTCGTTACTTACAGATTGTAATTTTGCTTTAAATAGCAATGACTTGGTGTACTGGATGTATGAGTCCAACAATTTGAAATTTAAGTTAAGAAATGTTTTGTTACAAATACCAGAAATGTTTTGAATAATACAGTATGCCCTTCACTTTGCTCTTGGCTGGCCAACATGTCTAAATTATATGACAATCTATTTGACGTGTAAACTATCATATACACAGTTTTTAACAATGTTATGATGCACAATAAACTTCACTATGTTCCCATTACTGCCTGATTTATGAAGTCCCACCTATATCATGTGAATGAAAAAAAAACACGTACATACATAGTCTGGTCTCTCCATTGCTAAAATAAAAGGAAAACTATGGCAACAACAGCACTGTTACTGGTGAAAAAAAAAATTACAACAAACCTTAAATTGTAAGATAGCAAGTCTGGAACTTGACAGAGACCATAGTCTCATAATCTGTCTGGAACTGCTGTCAATGAGCGCAACAGCAGATCTGTTTGAATTGCTGAAAAAAAAAATCAGAGTGGTGATTCAGAGGTCAGGTTACATGAGCCTCATGTTTCCATCTGGAACACTGTAGAACACCTTGAGGTTTTTTTTTTTAAGATTAGACAAATGTTGACACTGAACGCAAATATTCAACCTGTGTGAAGCATGAGTCACATTTCCAAACAAGAAGCTAGATTATATTCCACTGGATTCCCTGATCCACTTTCACTGTCAGCACATCCAGCACACTGAGGAGTAAGTTCTTTTCCTTTCGTGTTTTCACATTAACACCTTAGGCCTCTGGGAAGACCTGGATCCATGATGACTATTAGAGAATGAGTCATGATAAAATGCCATGATCTTTGTGTCTTTTATCCTCAGGCAATACACATCCAGTGAGAGCTGTAATTATCAGAGCAGGAAAAGCCAACTTTATCATAATATTTTCCTCTGAAAGCCTGAGGTTTAGGATCATTTACTTCAGTAGCAGACAGATCTATGGACGACTGGAACAGAAGAGCTAAAATGTGAAGACGACAAAAACCGCAGGTCCTTCTTTGGTAGGACAAATTGGAAATATCAGATAATTATTTGCAGACAAAAATAAATCGAGAAAAGCAATAAAAACAACAATCAGTAATGCCCGGTCAGTTGTGAGACGATGGCAGTCGTCATCTCATCGTACTTCAGCTGGAAAACATTCTTCCAATGAGCCGAAGCTCCGAGATCAAAGGGTTTTTCTGTAGAATAGAGAGAGTTTGTCTCCTCTGCCAATATGAACAGCTGCTGAGTTCATCAGCCTCCCAAATCAGACAAGCTCTACACTGAAGGAACAATCTAATACTCATTAGTCACATAGTTTTGTCAATGTTCCTCAGGATGAAGACATAAAGACTAAATAATTCACTCACAAGTTCAGCTTTATGTGCTCAGCAGATGATTTATACACAAGTACAAGTATTGTTAAGACGATGATTTATATGATATTAAAGCAGGAAAAAAAACACTGATTGGTTGAAATACTGTTGATCAACACCGAGAGGGATCAATACACAAACGCACAGAGGTTTAGTTCATAGTTTTACTTAAACAGGATTATTATACAATCAGTAACGTGACGCCACTTGATGATTTCACTGTGAGTGTCCAAATTCTGGAGTGTATGCCCAATATTTCTAATTATTTTTTTTAATGCTCCAATATCCATATTGGTATGAGCCTCAAGAATTCCTGCATCAGGTGGACTCATGGTGAAGTCTTTGGATGGTGAACACTGGTCTGTTGTGCAGCCTGTCTGGGTAACACGCCCAGCAGCAGGTAACAGAGTGAGTTGAAGGGTCACAGCTCCATTAAAATGTTTCCTGGCAACAAAACGTTCCTGTGACACTACAGCAACAACAGCGCTGAGGCAACTCCTTGGCACCATTGCCCTGCAAGTTGCCCCAGTGACTCACAGCTTTAAAGGCTCAGATGGAGGAAATTCTCCCTCAATACAAGCACACAACAAGCTCCAGCCAGTCGAGAGCCGTCACAGACGTCTGATGGGTTGGAAAGTATGAGATCCAGAGAGAGAAGAGACATCCTGACCGCCTCCCATCAGGAACGCAGACCATCTCCCATCAGGAAATAATTTCTAACATTTAATTTGTAGTTTGAATACTGCAATTCCAACAATTACGCCATAGATTTTTTTTTCACTACCACAAACCAATTTCCCTCTTTGGACTATTAAAGCTACTGAATTAAATCTTTCTGCGGCAGACCAGTCAGCTGAGAAGTATGAGGTTTTCATGCACAAGATCCCCCTCAACAGAGGATGACGGCACGACAGACGTCCTGCTCAAAACAAAAGTTCAGCATTTTAAAAGGTTGCTTTTGTACTTTTTGGCTCCGCTGATATCCAGGCAAACAATAAGACGTACTGTTAGAGGAGTGGTCTTTACAATGTGGAACAAAGCCTGTGTCCTCTCACAGTGCATAGAGCTCTCCGACAGGTTTACATCAGGGTCCCTGCAATGTTTGGGAAAATGGTGTCTTTTAATCTTAAAATCTGGCTCATAACAGGGCATTGTTTCAGCACGCAGTTATGGAGCTGTGATTATGAGGAACTGGAAACTGAGCCCGAGGTTTTAACAGGGGAATCATAAATGCAGACTTGTTTACATATCAGTTAGCGGTATCTTACACTTGACTTGATTCCATAAGACTTTTGAAATGTGAGGTTGATGCACTAACGCTCATATTCAACTCATCTGAGTGTTGAAATTCAGCAACAGCAAAGTGCTCGTTTAACTTTAGATGCGAGTACTAAGATGTTTGACTCTCCAGTTAAAAAAACCACAACAACAAACAACATCTAAACAGTAAATTCTTTCATGGTGATCCGGCTCCTTGATCAGCTCCTTAATAATAAACTGTTGATGCCTTTTTGCCTTTTAACCAAGCTGTGCTTTATTTTGCACTGGAAAGTGACCACTTTCTGCAGATTCGTATCGAGTTGCAAAAGGTTCCAGACAGAGGGAGAAGTTACGTAAAAACTCTTTTTTAACTCACTTAGTGCAGACTTTGGGAACAGGAAAAATGACGCCAGGAACAAAGCAGTTTCCACTTTTTAAAAATATTTTGTTCAGGCATATTTGCCTACTGAATATTTGACCACAGACAGTTTAGAGGTGACAGGAAATTAGTGGAGAGGAGAGATTGGGTCCCCTGCCAGACTAAAACCAGGGACGCTTTGAGTACATGGTCGTCATTATAAACCCCTAGACACCAGGAGATTCCTATTTACAAATTTCTGATGATGAATTTTCACAAGTAAGGTGGTTTTAAAACAAGAGCTTTATTAATAGAACTGTACCATAAACCTATGGTAGGACAAAGAGGAACAGCTGACCTGATGAGAGGACAGGGAAAAGTGAAGAAGAGTGAATATGAAGAAGAGGGGGCTACAATTGTGTTACTACTTTTCTTTAAACTAACGTTTTCTGGGAGTGTTGGGAACTACTGGTGAGAAAAACAAGAGACATTTGCTTTAATTCTTTGAAGTTTAAGAATTTCCTTCAAAGAGTATGTTGAACATGAAAGGGCTCAGCAGGCTCCTTGTTGATGAGATGATCATTTAACCAGATCTCTGATGGTTTGGAAAGAATGATTTCCCCACTGAGAAGATGCACTGAAACCAGAACACAGACCCGCTCCCACTTCGGTTCGCCTGACTGCCAAACCAGGGCATAGTTGGACGGTCTTGCTCTGCCATAAGTTGCCTCAGAGTGCCATTCCAGCTCAGCTCAGCAGAAAATACCAGCACTGAATGGAAAAAGGAATAGTATAACACATGAACCCCTGGGGGAGCAAGCTCCTGTTAGCTTTTCCATTCCTGGGAGGTATTTCTCATTTCTGCCTCAAATGTAAAACTTAAGGCTTTCCTGTCGTGCATGCTTAGGATGCATATCACACAGAGGCCAACACCAAATAAATAACATTGTTTAGCTGTCGCAAAGCGTTTCCTGTTTCTTGTTGGCCTCTCATGTCTCTGCTTTAAAATTAAGGAGGAAATATATAATAACACAAAGGGAAAGCTACCAGTTCTCCCTGACGGCAACTCTGCACCACCTTAAATCAGTGTGACCTTACTGCTGAATGCTCATCTGTCTTAACAAGTCATTCAACAAATTTTCCTCTGGGGTGAGATAATGCCAGTTGTTCCCAGTTCAGTCATAAGAATTTTCCACAAATGAGCATGAGTATCTTGAAACAAGACAAAAAAAAGCCTGACTTGGCTTCATTTATCTAAGTAATGTCTTTTAGTCATTCAGACATAAGTGTTTGTTGCGTAAGTGTTAAGTTTTCCTTAAGGCTTTATTCAGTCATGACAAAAGGATTACAGAAAAATCCAAAGTGTTCAGTGACCCTGTATTAGGCACCTGGTCTACAAAGGCAGAGCCGTCACTGCTGAGGAACAGTGGAACAGTAAAAAAAAAATGATGAACTGAGAATGAGATCCAGAGAACAATGATACCAAAGTCCTCAGTTCTCTCACAGGCGGTGACGGATTTTAAAACTTATTTTGCTGCTGGAGCCTTAATCAATAATCATCATGAGCATATAAATATATAATTTAATTCTGCTGCTTATTTTCCAGTGGTTGATGAGTGGATAAGCTTATAATAAAGAGACTTTGATCCATGGGATCCCGTTAATCAACCTTCTGCTACCTGGTGACAAACATCTCTACATCTCAAACATCCTCCTCCTTTTTCTGATATTTATCTTAACACACTGTGGATCAACATGGCAGATGAAGGAAATCCTCAAACGAAACGACAGATGGCATCATCCTAAAATCCCTGGCCATGCCAGCCCACCTCCATCCTGACTGTTGATGCTCTATTGAGAAATCCAACACGGCCACAGCAGCTGTACAGTCCCACTCTCCTTGTTTAACTCGGTGCCAACAGGCCTCAGTGTAGGACCCATTCATGTTGATGTAAAATATTTAATATGGCAACTAGCAGTGAAGGGAGGGGGAGGCGACAGACCTACCAGTTTGTTTTATATGAGGACTTGAGCATTCAGGAGTCTGAAGCTAACTATCCTGGCATCACTTCAAAGCCTCTGATGAAAAGCACATGACTAAAGTCCCAACAATGCCTTTTCAAATCTAGACCTGAGACGTACAGATGGTGTGATCACCAGAGAGAGTCAAGAGCTCTTTACAGAAACTGAACCTCTCACCCTAACAGCAGAGGTTTTTCCGTCAGAGGGGGTGTTCTGGGGGCTGTTTTTTTTTTTCTTTTTTTCTAGAGAGAGGGTGATGCTGTTCTCTGTTCACTGGGAATGTATTGACAGAGGATCCAACTCTCAACCTTCCAGCTGGACCCTGCTGCTGCTCTCCTTACTGCGTGGGGTTTAAACCGGGACACAAACACCTGACGGCTGAGGTAGGACACACCCTGGATTTATTAACAAAACAACAACTTAACCTTTTAAGGTTTTTACATGGTCGATCAGGCGTGTTGGATTTTCAAAGAATGCAGCATCTCTGAGATGTTTGGGAAAGTTTACAAGTCTTGTGCTGGACGCCTTAAAGGTGGTAGAGGTGTTTAAGTGGAGCCACAGCGTTAGGCTGCAAATTGTGGGCTGAAAATCTTAATTTCACCAACTGACCTAGGTGTATCTGATATATCTGTGAGTTTGATCTGCATGCAGATTTTAGAGCTCAACAAGATCAATCTACAGGAATGTTCATGAGTTTATGGCTTATGTTTTAAGTGAACTAGATAATGGGCAAAATCTGAAGGGAACAATGAATGATGATGTTCAGTGGCTGGGTTTTAGATTCAATGCTGCGGTCATTTACGTGGTAGTCCCCTGGAGTCGTGATTTAAGTTGAGCTCATTTGATAAAAATGTTAAGTAATTTTCCGTAGAGTACAAAATAAAATACAAACACGAGCTAAACCACCAGACTCACCTTAAATTTCCAGATCTTTCACTGCTTTGAGTACTGAAACTATTAATTGATAAGTAGTTCACCATAAAATCACCTACCAGTAAATTTGATAATTTATTATTGATTATCAAATTAATTGTCTATTATATTCTATATAATGATTATTCCTAAAGCAACAGTTGATTCTCTTTGGGTTTTGTCTGTCTGCTGGTTAGACACAGACAAACTGAGATTATTTGATATTTAAAATAATTACTCATTGTGGTCATACATGGGAGTGAGATATGCTGTATGTGAGTCCTGATGGAGGCAGCAGGGATCATTGAGGGATAACGTCCCCCTGGTTTAGATGTTTTATGAAATGCAGAGCTCTGGAGAACTGAGTATAATTTACCTGCACCAGTCTAACTGGAGTGGAGTAAAACGTAATGGTTTTTCAGGCTTGTTTGATTCAGTGACAGGAAAATGTAACAATAGAAGAATTATCTCCAACTTACTGCAAAGCTGCAAAACACACATCAAGAATACAGTCTCTTTTGTCCTAAATGTGCACATGTGGAATAAAAGTCTGGGTGCAGAGGAAGGGTCTGTGCTGAGCGGTATTTGCTGTCGCAGCAGGATGCTCGACCACCACCACATACTTGTGGGTGGACTTAGCGCTCAACTGAAGGGCTCAGAATACATCAAGATTACCAGAGGCACGCAACCAGACAATCTCAGCCTCTCTCCGCTGGCTGTGTGAATATGTAATACAGGCAGACATATAAATCATTTATGAATCACCACAGATGGTGAATAGGTGAAAGCTGGCGAAACATTTATGTTGGCTCCAAGAACTCCTCTCCAATAGAGGCTTTCAAAGCTTCATGGAAACACTGATAGAAAAAAAAAAAAAAAAAAAAAAAAAAAAGAACAGCACTTACTGAAACTGATCATTCCAGGAACTCTGTATGAATATTTGCTACACACAGTACAGCATATGAACCATTTATACTGAAGAATAAAATATGGAGTGTGGCTGACACACATCACTCGTAAAATTGTTTAATCAAATTCCTCAAATTACAAAAAATTACACTAGGAATTTTAGGCTGAGTGACCAAATAGCAGTGGTTAGGTTAGCACACATATTTTCATGTGTGCATATATATTTAAAACAAAGTCTTATCAACATTTACACAGGTTTGACACTCAGATACAGTTACATTTCAGCTTGTGATACAATGGCTTCCTGTTTACATGGCTGATTGCATAATTCAATGGTGCTGCCAATAATGTATAAGCTTTTAGCGTCCTACCTCTCCTGCACAAGCTCTTCTCTATCTGAGCGTGTGCAGGGTCAGCAAAGGTAAATTTAACCTGGTATTTAAAGTAACAGCATCAACTAAAGAAAACTCTGAGTTTGAACATGTTTCTGTGTAGCAGAACCATTGTTTTTCATCTTTCCAGTCTAATTCTCTTGTGATTACAAAGGTTTCTCTTGTGACCCCATCAGGGGGTCCTTCCCCGAGGTTGGGCCTCTGCTCTAAAACATACAGTTGCAGATGTTGATGAGAAGCTGCATTTAAAAGGCACTGTGGATTTGTGCTCTGGACATGCGAAGACGAGTACACAGTAATGGTGGCTTCACAGTTCCACTGCTCCTAGTAACAGGACCTAGGTTTGGCTGGGACCAAATTAAATTCAGTCTAATCAGGTTTGGTTGGTACCTGTCGTATTGCTGGAAAATGTGGATTTGTGAAGACCTTTTGAAACAACGTACTCAGCAAAGACGTGGTAAAGACCGATGAAAAAAAGATTCTGTTAAATTCCTCCCTGTTCTCTTTTAAAACACTACACAGGAGTCATTTATGCATTTCAAAGCCATGCAGAGATTTCATGTCAAAGGTGACAGTTTACTTCACTATGTCTAAAAAGTGCCATTGTGACATTACAGCCACGGAAATTGGAATCACAAATTGCTCAGCAGCGAATGCCATTACAGTGGGTCAATGTTGTGAACAGTGTGAGCTCAGATAAACTACAGGGTTCTGTATTTCTGTTCTATTATAAACCACAGGAAAAAAAAAAAAAAAAACATTCCTGTAGTTTAGCACCATGACTTCAGAGTCTGGTCCTGTCTATTGGTTTGAGAGCTGACCGGATGTCTGTCTCTTCCTACAGCTGTTTCACTGACCGACCTTCTAATAAAACCATGAGGGTCTTCCTCCTGCTTTGCCTGCTGGCGTTAGGGAACGCCAAACCCTACCAGCCCATCAACGTTATGGACTTCATGAGAAACTATGACATCATGATGGCTGATTCGGATGATGACGACGATGACGATGATGATGATGACAACGATTACGATGATGAAGATGAGAACTGTCCAGCTGGTTGCCATTGCACACCCAGAGTGGTACAGTGCTCCGACCAGGGTTAGAACACATCTGGATTCACGTAACTGTAGAAACTCAGTGTGTTAAAAACTAGATAGATAGAAACTAGATGAAAATGTGGGACATCCTGAGCATCCATGTGTTAATCTGACTCACAATACTTGCTCAGACTTCCCTGCCCTGTCTTTGGCACCCAGCCCTAAGCCTATGGCTTAAGTTCCTATGGAAGAAACTGCAGTTTTTAGCACGTTACTCAAATGGGAAGAAACAGTGGATTTGTGGGGACGATTTTCAGCATGATTGCTAATAGCTACGCAACTTATATCACGTTTTGACAGTTTCACTGAACAGAATGGAGCAATGTTGATTTGGGTAAAAATTTCCAGGATGGGGATGAAAAACATTTTTGATGTAGTTGGCCGCATCCTAGATTGCTGCTTTGTAGAATTACGCACTTCGATGCACAAAGACGTTTTCTTGGTGTGAAACCAATGTGAAGGGAAAAACATAATGGTGTGTCGTTGTATTAGGTTACACAGTCTATTCCCTATTTCCCAGGGGGAAAAAAAGCAGCAATATTACCGCATTCAACCCCTCAACTGGAACACCATGGCATCCGGACTATTTCCTCTGTTGAATGGCAACACTTTGTTACGCAGCCTGTGTTTATTGTACCTGCATACTGTAAGTGTAACACAGGCAGGGCCTCTCAATATTTAATCTCAAACCCTCCTTAGTATAATATCACCTTCTGCAGCTATGAAAAAAGTCTGGGGGTTATTGCCACAGTTGAAGAATTATTATATCCCTTTTAATCCCTGCCAAACTCTTTTAAAGACACTTTCTTAAACTACAGTATAGTGCATCGACAACCATGGCCCATGGCCTTGTTGCTGAATCATCAAGTATGATCATATACATGATCCTGTTCCCCTGAATAAAAGATGACGAATCATAGATACATTATTATTTGAGAAAGGCAGGGTTGGAACCAGAAAGACCACAATTACTTGTTCACCCATATATCTCAGTATTTTCTACATAACACACAGTTGCGTGAGCCCTGATTTTCATCACTTTTGGTTCAAATCTGGTCTTTAATCAGACATTTGTGTTTCTGCCAACAGGTCTGATCTCTGTTCCTGAGAAGATTCCTGAAGACACTGTGATGATAGACCTCCAAAACAATGATATCACTGAGATCAAGGAGGATGACTTGAAAGGCCTCCACAAGCTTTATGTAAGAGACCTTCCATAAACCTTCAGAGCTGGTTTACCTTGCACATAATAATGAACACCACAACCCCTTCTTGTTAACATTAAACAGACCTGAACATCAGGCATGTCTGAAGTTAGAGAAGCAAAGAATGACATCAGTTCATCTGATAAAAACAGACTACATGAGTAAATACGTTCCACTTACATCTCTGACATGCAGCTGCACCACCGAACCATACCAGACGTGCTGTGAGAAACGCTGAACTTTCAAGCTGAGGGTACTCTATCAGTCTGCACGTCCTTGCAGTCTAACCTATGGGATAATTAGGAGCACCAATCTTTATCTTGTCAATTACAGATACTCACTGAGACGACACACATTCAGCTCAATTTTTGCTTGACTGGACTAAATTTTCATGCCCACCAACAAAAGTGAAAACAAGAAAGTACTCAAAGTACTCTCCCTTGTGTTATTGTTAATGTTCTGTCTCCAGCAATGGAGAACAGCCTCTCTGCTCAACACTAATACAAGTGAAACCCATCATTATCCACAATAGTGGATGGGTGTGGGTCTTTTGAAATGAAACCAATGACTTCCTACTAAAGCCACAAGATGTCTAAGTTTGGTTCAGAACTTTGAGAGTCCGTTCAGATTCAAGATCCAAGTGAATGACAATACCACCTTGCAGCTCTTAAGGTTCTTTAAGTGACCAGACAAGAAGAAACAGCTCACTAATATATAAGTTCAACTGCAGCCTGCAGCTGTATGAGATTACAATTCCTTTGTATGAAGCTCCCAGATGAGGAGTGGGGGCAGGTCTGTCTTTGATCTACCTGTTGTTTTCCCAGCTGGAAATAAACCACATCAAGGCCTGAATCTGTATCGCAGCAAACCGTGAGAACCTGCAGCCACAGCTCTGTACTGATACAGTGGTTTGTCATCAAGTTTTAAATGGGGAAGCTGAGCTACATCTGCATAGGGTTGAGTTTTGTTTAAATTAAAACAATTTTTGATTCTGCTCATTCAAGTTTTACTCATATCTTAGCTCTGATTCATTATTCAAGTATAAAAAGAAACAAATATATTCGAAGCAAAGTTTACATTAAGCACATTTCAGCAGCTATAAACATTTGCCATGAACGACAAGGTATTTGATTTTGTAAACAAATCATCATCATGTTTGATCATCTCTGCATGTCTGCTGTTCTGCTTGAGTTATATGTCCTAACATCAGCATCACCAACTGTAGGAAATGCAGCAAAACACTGAATTTATTGATTCCTTTCTCACACAACAGGGCCTGTTTTTGATCAACAACAAGATCTCAAAGATTCACCCCAGGGCCTTCAGAAACATGGACCATCTCAGGCTGCTGTACCTCTCCTACAACCTGCTGACTGAGATCCCTGCCAACCTGCCTCCAAACGTCTTCGAGCTCCGCTTCCATGAAAACAAGATCAACAGAATCCAGAAGGATGCATTTAAAGGCCTGAGGAAACTCCATGTGCTGGGTAGGACCTGGTTTCAGGCCCCTTTATCTGATTGAGAATAATCAGTGTTCTGTGAAGCCAGGTGTTTCCAGTCCTTTGCCAAAGACAAGTCTGCAGCAGTTAATTTTACTGATTTAACAAAGCTTTAACCACATGGAAATAATGAATAAACAATTCAGTTTGGTATTTTGTTTGGTAAACTGCAGACTTGTCTAGGACCATCAAGTCTTCAAAGCCACAGCACAAAATAGGTTGTTTGTCACTGCCTTCCAAAATTACCTGCTACCTCTATGGCTAAGCTTTGGTTAAGTTTAAGCAACCCAAACTACTCAGGCAACCCAAAGTACTCAGTTAAGTGGAAGACTGATGTTAAGACTCAGGATGCAAACCCTGTTCACAAGCGTTAAAGTGAGACGCTGTGCCATTAAAGTGATGATTTTAATGGTACAGATGACTTTTGTCAAGACTTTTTCAAGATGGATTCTTGCTGAATTGTTTTATAAAAGAATCATACCAACAAAATCGACCAGATCAACAAGAGGAAGCGATAAAAATGTCTTCACAGCACATCTACAGTAATTCACTTCATGTGTGATCTCTGCTGTAACCAGGATATTATAATGGATCATTAATAATCAAATCAAATGCTTTGTGTTTGTCCAAACAGAGCTGGGTGCCAACCCTCTGGACAACAAGGGGATTGAGTTTGGAGCTTTTAACGGCTTGTCAACTCTGTATATTGGAATGGCAGAGGCCAAACTAACTGCAATACCAAAAGGTAGAACATCACTCAGCTCACTTTTCCTCCACCAGTCACACGCCTACTTCTCTGACTGCACTGGACTTCAACTGTACAACTAAATAAGGCACAGACAATGCTAATGTCTGTTAACATGATGTTTTTATTTCACAGTTTTGTTCTCAAATCTGTATCAAAAGAAAGTAATGATTACTCTACTCTTTACACTGGTTTGGTGTGTTTTGTATCTCCTAGACCTCCCGCCCTCCATTACAGAGCTAAGTCTGGATTACAACAAGATCTCTAAGGTGGAAGTAGAAGACTTCATCAGATATAAAAACCTGCAGAGGTGAAAACCACCACATTTCACCCGAGAAATTGGCATTTCTAAAGAGGTTCCTCAATAAGTCAAATTTTGCTCAGGCCCTGCTCAAATCAATCTGACTCTTTGTGAACACTCCATTTTTCCTTACTGCATCTTCACTCGTCATGACACCCATCAACTATCTTTTGCTACCTTTGCAGACTAGGACTTGGCTTTAACCAGATCAGGTCTGTAGAAAATGGCAGTTTTGTCAGCATCCCAAACATCCGTGAGATCCACATGGACAACAACCGTCTGAAAAAGGTCCCACCGGGTCTCAGCTCCCTGCGCTACCTCCAGGTGAGATACAGTTACAGACACTGCAACAAATCTGGCAGCTGTAGACTAAAGTGCATGTCGCAAAACTGACCGACCTATTCACAAAGTCAGCTGGGTTTCGTTAACAGAAGAGGACAAAGAGGTTGTTGGTAGAGTTGCTCCTAGCAAACTCAT
The DNA here is from genome assembly GCF_017976425.1 of Toxotes jaculatrix. Lineage (NCBI taxonomy): Eukaryota > Metazoa > Chordata > Actinopteri > Toxotidae > Toxotes > Toxotes jaculatrix. The sequence goes on along the minus strand of NC_054396.1, from coordinate 26,348,967 downwards.
GCTACTCCTTTTTACCATTTCGTTTCTACAAATCAAACAGCTTTGGAGGTTGACGTTCACTTTGGATTGAGCCAAGTTGACAGGTTTCTTCTGCTCCCAGTCTTTGTTCTAAGCTAGAAAACCTAGAATTTCAAGCTAAACATATCCTGGATTTATCTCTGTACTTAATGCACAGAGATTAATATTTCAAAAGTTGCAATGGCAGCAGCTTAGGTAAGGTTAAGTAGCCCAGACTACCTCCTCCCTGGTCATGTACTCCAGCTCCTCCTAGGGGATCCTGAAGTATTAGCATGCCAGATGGGATATGTAATCCCTCAAGTGTGTCCTGGGTTTGCCTGCAGTCTCCCCCTAGTTGTTGGCACCCAAAAAAACCCCAGAGGGAAGCATCCAGATCACATGACCGATCTACCTCAAGTGGGTCATCTTAATCAAAATTCCTCTCAATGTGAAGGAGCAGCTGTTCTATTCCAAACTCCTTCCAGATGAGCTCCCTTCCCTGTTTCTACAACTGGGCCCAGACACCCTGCAAAGAAAAAATGCTTTGGGCTGCCTGTATCCATTATGTCATTATTTACAAGACCCAGTTTATCATTATGGATGAGCAGAGGAATATAAATCAACTAAATTGAGAAGTTTGTCTTCAGGCTCAGCTCCCTTCCTACCACAAAAGTCTGATACACTCAGCATCATTGCTGCTGAGGCTGCACCAGTCCACCTGATGAACTCAAGATACTATACAAATGTTTTCAATTAGGGCAGAAGGGTTGGGTAAGACAGCAAACAAATCTCATTATGCATCCTAAGTAGATGTTGAAGAAAGGAGAGCACAATAAAATCTTCTTGCAACTGAAGAGAAACAAAGAGAAACAGTACAGTTGTTAGCTGTTCCAACATTCATCTCAGATACATTAGTTTTCTTCAACTCAGCAACCTGGAGCTTTAAAATGATGCCCGACTTTCCAACTTGTAACTCAGACCATTCCAGTCTCTTTCCTGGGGGTTGTGATTTTGAGTTTCCAAAGTAGCTGAAAAGCAGCAGAAAAATAACTAATAAAAAACAAATGCTCTCTGTCTGTTCAGGTGATTTACCTCCATGGCAACAAAATCAGCAGTGTGGGAGTCAACGACTTCTGTCCCATCAGGTCCAATGTCAAGAAGAACCTGTACACAGGCATCAGTCTGTTTGCCAACCCTGTTAAATACTGGGACATCCAGCCGGCCACCTTCCGCTGTGTGACTGGACGGAGGGGCGTTCAGCTCGGAAACTTCAGAAAGAAGTAGGGAGTGAAAACGAGGCGTTCCAGATAGCTCAAAAATGGAGAACTGCCAATATCCTTGCAAGACCATTAAGAACGAGCTGGAAATAAAAATTCAGATAAATTAAAAAAAAAAAAAAAAAAAGAAAGATGAAACTCCAATTCTTAAGTGTTAGCTGTTCAGGAAATGAGAGAAAATGTCATTATGTTGACGTATGCCAGAACCTGTAGTACATGTTGTTGAATGCTGGAACAATTTACACACAAAGGTTATCAGCTAGGGGGGGAGAAACAAAAACTGTAGTCTGAATGTTGGTGTTGATAACGAATATTTAATCATGAGCTAAAAATATGAGAAAGATTCATCAGCTCCAGTCAGTATGCACGGAGGTGGATGTAATAACATGAACAGCTGTGTATTATAATGAAATTATAATTATAATATATAAAGAGACCTGCCTACCTTTGTGAGGTTCAGTCTTTAAGGTGATCCTCCCCTTTTGTCCCTCAACTTTTGCTGTGTGAACTTTCCCAGGAATACAGCGCCTCCCCCTGGTCACTTCTTGAGTAAAACCACCCAATGACTTGACTTAAACAGAATTACATGCTGATGCCTTTTTTAACAAAGATAAATTCTTTTTAGTTCTTTCCTTTCCGGTTTAAAAATTAAGCCTTTTTATAAGATAGAGTTTAGTAGAGAACTTTAAGCTGTTTTCACTTCACACTTAACTTTAACTTCAAAACAACAATGAACAAAAAAATAGACTGTTTCCCTCTTTTTTTTTTTAAATTTCCTAATATATCATATTGATGCCTTTTTTTTCTTAAGTTGAGACAGTGAAATTATTGTAGACGAATCACTACAGGTCAGAACTGCAGCCTAAAAACCACTGAAACTAAAAAATTTCCTCCCAGCAGAAGCCTGTACAGTCAGTGAATGATGCTGGCATTATTAAGTGCAAAAGGTCACTTTAAAGTCCAACATTTGTCTTCATGTGGATGTTTTATACTATTTCACTGCATGTCTGTATTGTCTTTATATAGAAGCTGAAAGCTCGATGTTAGATCGGATTAAACGTGTCCTCTGCAGGGCTGGGGATTATCTGTAACTAATCTAAACTTTACCCCAAACGTCACTTTGTTTTAAGAACATATAGCAACCAAAGAGAACTACAGCTGATGCTGAAATAATCTGCAGGTAAATGTAATTCCCAACAACAAATGTCTGAGAGAATCTTCCTTACATCTTCCTATTTCCTCCAATGTTCTCTCCTCTGAGATGGTGCTATATTTATTTAGTATGTCTTTAAATAAACCTGGAACATGTCCCCATTTATGTCTTCACTTTTTGTCAGAGTGTAAGTAGTTTTGAGTTGGAAAGTTCACATTTGATTTTATTATTTCAGCTATTATTGTCAAATCCTTGTGTCCTCTAGTATGAAATTCTAGATTTTCTAGGTTCTGCCAGTACCTCCCCTTTAGTGAGCAAAAATAAGTGACAATAAGTGATCAGTTCAGGCCCTGACAAAAATAAGTTCTCCACTCTCACTCCAGTGATGGTTTCCCTGCTGGTACGAGGCTGAGGTTTACCTTTATCCACCAGCAGATGTCAGTGCACACTAAAGAGTTACAGGCAGTTCTCTCCGTGGAGGTCCGGAGTCTGATCCAGGAAAATAAAGAACCAGAAAACTATTGGTTCAGATTTCAGTTCAGTAGTGCTGAGAAACTGTGGCTTTCCTGGAGATTGTCCCTCTATTCTGCAGCAAAAAGGATCTATTGCCTCAAGCTCTAAAATAAGGAGCTCTCAAGTAGCCAAACTTATTTAGAAAATAGTGCAAGGATGAGAGGTCTTGTAAATTTCAAATAATCCCTTAAAGTAACCTTTAACAACAAACATATTTTGAGCCTCCTGCTACAACATTTGATTAATACGATACGATAAACTACTTTCAGTGGCTATTCATGCCAAAGATTTTATGTTTTTCCACACCATTTTATTCACAGTTTCCCAAAATGCAGCCTGGCAGATTTGATATATCAGGGAATTTTTAGGTCTCTATTCAAATTTACAATAAATGATGCAACTTTCAACAATGTCAAAAAAAAAAGGTGCATTTGTAAAAGATGGAGCCACTAAAGTGTCTGGCGGGGTCGAAGACAGCCCTGATCCAGAACTGCTGAATAACAGTCCCAGTTTACAAAATTTTAAATTGCCAATTTAAAAGTTTGACATTTTTGGAAATTTGCTTATTTGCTTTCCTGCCAAGAGTTAGATGAGAAGATCTCTCTCCTAAATATGTCAATATGAAACTACAGCCAGCAGCCGTTAGCTTAGCTTAACATGAGGACAGGAAACGGGGGAAAACAGCAAGTCTGCCTCTGTCCAAAGGTAATAAAATCAACCTAAATACATCTATACTCTTCGGTTTTAGTATGGATTAAACAAACAAGAAGTAACATGTTGATTAATGAGCTTTAGAGGTGCTGGTAGACAGCAAGAATGCAAATAAAAATATTTTTCTCAAATGTCAAACTATTCCATTGCACTTTCTCGGATAAATAATTGTCAAATCAAGGTCCAGATACAAGCCTTTTGCAGAGCTCTCAATCGTAATTTAAGTGAACTGATGTTAAACACAACTCACCCATGGCCACATTCTGGAGATCTTCTCAGATACCTACACAAAAACCAGTTGGGGCAGCATATTTTACTTCTCCACTGGAAAATGAGTAAATTTCTACAGTGTAGAAATTTTACTGATACATGAATGGGTTTGGATTTTTAGTGTCATATTTAGACTAAACCCTGTAAGTTGCAAAGAACTATGTTTAATCTTTATTATTTTTCATCCACTTGTTGGAAAATAACGAATGAAGAATGACAGAAACATCATTTTTAGGAATGAATGATATTTTGTTTAATTTATGATACAGTTGTGTTTCATTTACATTCTGATTCAATTTCCTAATTTGCTTAGGCTGTGCTATTAGAGAAGCCAATGTTTATCCATGTTTAAACCTGCATTGATTGATATTATGACTATTTGGGGGAAGGCCGACAAACTGTCAATGTAACGCTCAAGCATTAGCGCCTTTTAAAGTTGATATTAAAAGTGTGTTGCTTAATATTTGCTAGATAAACAGTTGTTTTACACATCCATTGATTACACACGGTTAGAACTAAAGAGTTGGTGATAATTCCCTGCGTGTTTGTCACTATGAGCTACACAAGATATCACTGTTTCCTTAATGTGATGTTTCTGTTGAAACTGTCAGGTTCTTCATGTGTGGCATGACTTGGTGACAGATTAGTCTTGTGTAAAACAATGGGCTGTCAGTTGTGAAAGACAGAGAAAGGGCATTGTAATTTAACCGCTCTCCAGCAAATTATACTAGGTCTTTATGGAAGCTGCTCAAAAATATAGTTTGGGATTTACTGATAGTTGATGCTGGACACAAAAGGTAACACATTCTTGCCTCGCGGAGGCAGAAACAATTCAAACAGGGAAGCGCGCACACACACACAGACACAGAAACACACACACACACACACACAGGAATGATGACTGTGATGAAACCCATGTGGAAACGTGACAGGCTGCGTGTGTTTTCTTTGCCCTCTCAGTCTCTGTGGGAGGCCCCTGTCAAACAGCAGCCAGCTCCCTGCAGACTCCCAGAAACCCAACACCTGCCAGCTACCTTCATCATATCCACCTTTACCTGAAACTGATATCTACAGTGCACAGAAAATGAGGCCCGAGTTGCAGCACAGTGCTGTAACGTAGTGCTGCGGAGGGTTTGCTGCTCGACTGGTTTGTCTTTTTAAATGAAGACTCGTCGTGCTGTGGGTGGGGTGGAGGGGAGCTGCCTCTCTCTCTCTCTCTCTCTCTCTCTTTCTCCAGGAAACATATGGAACAGATCTGCCGGTTGGCCAGGCCTCGTTCTGCCACGTCTCACAGACACACACAGACACACACACACAGAAAATGGTCCTAACTTCAGGGCTTTTACCTCTCCTCACCCTCTGCTTTTACTCATTTTGCTCTTCTTTATCTTCTACTTTAGTCTTGTCATGTCATCTCTTTTCCCATCTTCCACTTTGTCTCCCATGACTTCTCCCTACCAGCCTCCTGTCCTCCACAGACGAGTCTTTCAGCTAGTGAAGTTTCTCAGAATAATGAACTGATGAATAATATGAGGATGCTTCACATGTTAAAGCAGAGGACATGTTCGTTAAGTCCCAATTCTTAGCTTAACAAGGACTGTCCCATTCCACATGCTCAAAAAAGGGCAGTTAGAAAAATGCAGTCTTCTTTTGCCTGAATCTGCATGACACAGTTTGTGTAAAATAAATTACAAACAATCAGTATCCATCAATCCACGGATCGCCAGTCACTATTCAGTTCAGTCCTTGTCAATTTATGGTATATGGTTATAGTAGAGGTTCCCTGCATCATTGATTTTTTTAAGCTATATTTAAAATGACATGAGATACATCAGGGTCGACTGACTCGACTTTGCAGGCAACTAGTTTTGACTTGACCTGGTGAAACTGTATTTTCAACATAGCCAAACAGCTAATTATGAGAGTCCATGATTGTGATCAATTATAATCTATTAATTTACTGTGACTCGACTGATTCACAAAAAATTTCAGCACTAAATCATCATGTCCTATATGCTTTGAAAGAAAAAAAAACTGTCCATGAAAAAGTAATCTCCATCTTTCACTCTTATCTTTCCATGTTTTCACTGAGCTACTGTTTCTTACCGTTTATAGATTCTGCTTTACGTTTTCATCTAATTCTGTGTTACTGTGATGATGCAGTGCTCCCACAAAGATAAATGAAGTATCATCAGCCTCATCTTTACCTCCTTTTCCTCTTTTTAAGGAAAGGCCTCTACAAATTCTTTCAGGTGAAAATCTGCTGGACACTTTCTCTCTCTTTTTTTTTTTTTTTAAATCTTTGGTAAAAACTGTAAATCCACGATGTGTGCAGGATTTATTGTGTCTTCTCGGCAACAAGTCCACTATAAAGGCTGTTTAACTGCCTGAGGAGATAAATCAGCTGTCCTTCTCTGCGCTTCAAATATTTTAAATCCAAAAACAACAAATTCAAATCACTTTTCCAAGCTTCGATCCTCTCCTCCTCACTTCCCCCCCACAGCCTCCCTTACCCATCAAACAACTTTTAAAGGACCCCTTCATGTATAAGCCATAAAGCCGAGCACGCCACATGAGTCTGTCACAGCCTAAGATGATGAACTGGAGATGGAGTGAAAGCTCCAGAAGTTCTGCAGGTGTTCTGAACCAAAGAGAAGACCAACTGTATAACTTTATAGCCTTTTATAATTTCATTGCATGACAGACTTTAAAGCAGCCTAAATCCAACAGTGTTAAATTTAAAACTTTTTTTTTTGTAAATCCAACCAGTTCTGTGCTCTTTAAATCTAGATTAATGTCAGACGTGCTGTTTGTAAAGTTCACAATCCAATCTGACTTGCCATAATGAGTTGACATTACACTGACAATTGAGGAGATTTAATTTTCAAACTTGGCTGCATTTTTGAGGCGGTTAGAGCAAAATGAGACTTAATCCTGCTGAACTTGAGCTTGATGGTAATTGGGTGTTTGATGCCCAGAGTGTCAGGAGTGTTTTCCATCAAAGAAACATTGGGAGAAACACTGGGATTTTACGGTTTGCCATTTTTAACATTGCTCTTGACATGTTTGTCTTCGGAGGATGCGGTGAATGACCTTGATTATGCAGTGTGCCAGGAAGACGCTGGTCAGGGGCCAACAAAAGAGGCAGAGGAGGTACAGCAGGAGCTCAGGTTTCTAGAGTACAAACTGAGGACAAAGTGGGCAATGGTAGAGTCATTAAGCAGGAGATGGCCACTGTTCTCGGCCGCTCGTCTGATTGAGGCCCCCAAAACTTCATCGGTCACTTCACAACTCACTGATGAATTCAAGGCTATTGAAATATCACGCTACCTTCTAATTCCCATTAACTTTCCAGTCATAAGAATGTCAGCATGCCATTTTCAAAGCCGATGTTCCACCATTTAAAAAGACTTATCATTAAAGACTTGTCATTGAAGCTACAGATAAGTCCTTCCTCTGCAGAGGGAAAATAAGTAAAGCTCATAAGGCACTGTTTTAGGAGATCCTCCAAGGATGGCCCTGACATACAAAACAATGGTCGTGTGACTGCCATTATCTTGGTAAGGTATCTCTGTAAACTGCTATGGATGTTTACAGTGGACAGTTTGTGTAAAAATATTGCTGTTCACCTCTATTTTCTTTTCCAAATAAGTTTGTTCAACCTCAATGTTTGTCTAAAGTCTCCAACCTCTCTACTCGTCAGACCATTCATGTTTCCTGACCCGTCAGAATGATCCTTGAACAGTTTGAGTAAAGACTCAGAGCAGTAAGAAGGATGAAAAAGTGAATCAGAATTCATTTCAGTGTCTGCCCGTATCTATCATTCATGTATTCAAACAGTCTCTGCTGTAGGCCTGTCAATCATTACAGGTAAGATCAAAACTCAGTTACACCTGCAGAGTGTCCAGCTAAAGACTGATTTTCTCTCATCTTTGGACTCTGGTTTCAGTGAACAAATCCGAAAAAGCCTCAGTGATTTAGGGCACACTCTACACCTGGCAACATCTGGCTAAAAAAGAGCTATGTATCACAGATCATCACAAAAAACAACTGTTTTGTACAAAGAAAATATATTATGATCTGGACAGTCCATTAGTTTACAGCTGAAACTTGTCCAATCAGAGCCATTCTCAACCATTCTCAACCAGAACATTAGCACATTTTTTTTTTTTTTTAGTGCAAGGCAAATCCTGCCAACAAACCCAAATATCTAATGAGGCACAAAGTCTCCCCAGACTGCTGTGGACGCTTTGTGAGAGGAATCAAACACTTCAAGATGCCAAAATCCCAGCAAAAAAAAAAAAAAAACTCTCAAAAGTTGGAGAAAATTGGACACTTAGTCTGTCAGTGCTCTCTCAACACACATTCGGTGTCCAAACACATATGCACACATGCACAGAAAAACTGAAACACACCACCACCAACTCATCCAGAGCAGAGTCAAGGCTAAATGAGGCCAGTGGAATTAAAATGTTTAGAGGTGTGGACTGAAAGGCCTGTTTGTTCATGTGAGAGAATCCCAGCAGTGATGCTTTCTGCAGAGAAAAGGCTGACATGAAAAATGAGCAACGACGACGACGAGCCAATTGCTGTCTGGCTCTGGAGTGGAAAATCCTGGCCTATGATGAATGTGTGTGAGAGAGGGTGTGTTTGTGTGACTGAGAGGGAAGAAGAGAGAGCAGATGTAAGTGAGAGCATCAAAACAGTCAAATAAAAGTATAGTAAGCAAAAGAAGTAAAGTGGTAAAACCATATGTTGCACAAACTTGACTTTCTGTACTGAAGCCAGTTTTAAACCAATTAACGATCATTGTTCAAACCTTTAGAAATAGAATTTACTATGAAAAGTGTGAAGCCAAACATTTTTTAATAGACTGAAACTCCAGCAACTTGTTGCACCAACTGACCGTAGATCTGCCCGTTAAACTAACTGCTCTGCTCTAACTAGTTAGTTTCACACTAAACACTCTGCTTTGTTCAGTTGTAACATCTGTGCGCGACAAATGAAGTCGACTGTCGTACAAAACGTGTGAAAGATTCTGCAGAAGTAAAAACCTGAACACTTCGGTGACAAGCAACCAAAGTGGTGAGAGTGGTAATTACAATTTGGAATACATTAAGTCTAAAATCATATTGTGTCCATGTCCATTTCAAATAACAGTAACTGTGACAGTGAGTGTATACGTCTGTGTCATCAGAAATGTAAAAGGATGCAGTCTATCGCGTGGTCCTGGTTGGAGTATTGAAAAGACTTTTCGTCTGGGTCTGTCATCACTCCATGACCAGCGCACTAATATAATGACCACATGGGTTATTTTCACCAGTTCATGTGTCATCCCTGATAATCCTGTCATTGTGGGATGACCAGAGGTTAAGAATTATTCAGTCTGTAAGAGTTTTATCTGCTGTTTCAGGTTGGATTTCAGTGAACGAGCTTAAAAATGTTTGCCCACACCGATTTAATAATATCTTAAATCAAGGTGCATGAATGTAAAATCAATAAAGCACAAAAGCAAATAGTGCATGAGCTATAGTCTAATATTTAAACTCTAAACATTTAATCCTTTGCTGTCCCTCAGAGGCCAATGATTTGAGGTTTCTGGTGTTAAATTTATGAACTAAACTGCCCTAACACCTGTGATAAGGTTAAGCTGTAGCATTAGTAACTGCACAGAGACAGACAGGAGAGCAGAAGTGAGTGAGACAGACAGAGAAATACAGAGACAGACAGACGGTCATAGCCAGAATCACAGACACTGTTATTTTAGCCAGTAGCGATCTTAAAGCCAGAGCTTTTGAAGAGCAGTCCAATAAAAAGAGATTTTATCCAGATGGAGTCGACTGCTGAGGAGACAGCCGTGTTCTCCTCATCACAATTAGCACAGAGGGAAACATTCAAGACCACAATGTCCTATTAAACAGACATAATTACATTAACATGGGAACTTCCCAGAATTCCCCTGCCTCCACAAACACATGAAAAACGCATTGACTTTAACCACAAACAATAATATAGATGAACTGTAACTGTAGTAGGGAGAAGACGGAGTAGGCTACTGTACCACTGGACGAGTATGATTCATCGACTGAAAAGAAAAAAAAAAAAAAAAGTCAACACACCATTTTTACAGGCCAGTACTGTACTGCACATCAGTCTGCCGCAAAACCCTAAAGCTGGACCAAATTTAGACTAGATCGAAGAAACTTGTGTTTTCACCAACTGAAGAACTTCAAGCTTTTGCAAAGAGCTACAGTATGGACAGCTGAGAAGAAGCAATCGGTCCGTTCATCAACTGGTCGATAGAAAACTGGCAACTATTTCGATAGCTGAGTAATCATTTACATAAATTTAATGAACTAGTAGCATCTGGTGTAATGGCTGGTGTCATGAAACCCCAGTGATAGTTAGGAAGAACAAAAAACGTATCTGTCCCTATTTCTGACAAAACTGCCACACTTGTACCATAAAAGTGTTGTGGTCTGCCGTGTGGAGCCGAATCCAAAGATGAATGTGACAGTTAGAAGCACCTGAACGTCACAAGAAGGCCAGGAGCGGACCCGCAGTGGAGAATCCCTGTCGACTCCGTGACTCCATCCATAAACATCAAGAAATGCCTTCAAAAATTTTTTCTAAGTGAGCCAAATATGTGGCTCTGGTCAGCGCGGTAAATCAATAACATATGGAATCAGACATGAGGCTGACATTTTGTTTTTTTTATCAGTAATGACTTTATGAGGAACAGTCTGAGTCTACAGACTGTTAGGATCTTTGATGATCACACAGGACTGAAGCAGGCTTTTACCAGTTGGAGTCTGGAGGTGGAAAAAAAGCTCTTCTAGCAACAGATCAGACACCGCAAAAGCATCCTGACGCACAACCGGACAAGGCCTCTATGTTTTGATGCGCACGCTACATCTGATCCGCTACAGGTGAGTTCTGTATTAGCTGCAATTTTTTTTAAAACACACCAGGAAATATTTTTGTTCTCAGGAGTACATTTGAGATTTAGTTGATCGTTTTTGAATTATCGTTTCATGCAGTTGCATATAAACTATCTGTTTAAAAACAAAAGCAGAGTGTCCGGTAGCTAATGACTGTATTACTTGTCCTGTTTGCACAAAGACGACACAAACCGCAAGAAAATTGTGAATCTCGTTTCGGAGTGGAAAAAAAAAAAATCATGATTCGCATTTTGACCTAATTGCCAGTAGTTAGAATTAGAACGACGCAGTTCTTTCAGACACGAAAGCCTCCTCCATCTGTCTGGATGATGGATTCAGTAGTCATTAGAGAACAGAGAACCACTATCCAAAACCACCCAAATGGAACCCAGTCAACAAATAACACTCTCCATATGTTCCATTATGCTTTGGTGCACACACTTGTGCAGATCACAGATTTTCAATTAGTCCCATCATCCCTCACTTGTCACTGAACACTGTCAGAAAGCCAATAGTGGGACTTGTTAGTTTTAATGAGGAGCACTGACAATATTAACAAACTGCTCATTGCGGGTAACTGAAGAAACAAGACAGCCTTCATTCAGCAGTATGTCAGGTGGTGGAGAACTCACTAATATTAACTAAACACTGTTGCACAGAATGAAGACAGATGACACATGTCACAGACAGTATTTGCTATGGATTATATTTTGAGGTAAGCAATATTTTCCAATGTGGAGGAAATAACTGGTGCAAAAAAAATGCAATTCCAATTAATCACTGATTGATGTTCTTTCAACCAAGCCCCACTGTTTGATTTCACATCCAATTATTTCACATGGGTGAGTAAATACCTCGTCTCGTATTAAGTTTGGAAACAAAAATGCAAAAATCATTAATCTTTATTGAGATCTTGTAAACACAAACCTTTTTACTCTGAATCATTCCATTAACACAGATTCATTTTCAGGTCCAACAATGACGTACGGTACCTGGAAACACATGCTGACTCCGAGCTCTCTCTCTGTTTTTATCTCTCCACAGGATCCAAGTCACCCAAAGTGCCTTCTAGCTCTAAGTAAGACTTTATCCTTCAACTGATAAAAATGGTAAATGCTCAAATGGGACAGACAACTTGAGGACAAATGAATCACTGTCTGAAAACTTAAAAAAAAAAAAAAAACACCAAGGGGTCACCCGAATAATCAAGGGCTTGATTATGAACCACTGATATTTAGTATCTAAACTGATTGAAAGTCAGCGTGAATCACTTTTGGTCCAACACTAAACTGTCCTTCAGTTTCTGTCTGGAAGAAGGAAAATGCCAGGAATGCCGGGATAGCAAATCCGGTAGTCATCAGAGAACAGAGAACAACTATTCAAAACCACCGCAAACTGGAACCCAGTCAGCCAATAATACTCTCCATATGTCTCATACTGGTTTAGTCCAAACCGTCATGTCTCAGTTGACAGTTTAATCAGAGCCGGTCTCTTGTCCAGTACCAACAGACAGAGACCATCATCAAGACACTAACGCTGCTAACACAACACAGATCCAAGACAGCAAAAAAGATTCGATCAGAAGGAATGAAAGCACTTGTATTTATCCAAAAATCTCAACATAGAGACTAAAACAATCAGCTGTTTCAGTTCTGAACTTGTGCATGTGTTTAGGAGTTGCAACTCCACCAAGTCTGTGTTTTTCTTGGATTCTTCAGGCTGTTGATCAATCAAATCAAATAACATTTTCATAAAAATGTGCCTCAGAGTAGTGAGTACACATGTCTGCAGAATGCCTGTGAATTGGTTTTACTTTGAGAATGGGCACGTGAGGATGGGTTCTACTGTATCTGACTCTTTTCATGTAGAGCCACTATCTCCATACCTGGATGACTTGTGCTTTCAGTTAGCTAGTGCTTATCGGTCTGTTACTCAACAGTTCCATCTAGGAGCTGGTAAATCTTGACTCTGCGAACACTCTATGACTAGGCCAAGCTGTAAGAATACTTGGAACTACTGACTCCCTGGATTTATCAGGCATCTTTGAATTCCCCCTAGGAGTCGTGCTGAAAGTTAAATTAGGAGTTACATCAGAGTAGGACTGAGTGGGAGTTATTGATGAAGCTTCGTACACTGACTTTTAGCAGGAGAATGATTCCTCCTGGGAGAAAGTGAGAGCTCTGTGTAAAGTTGAGTGGTAAAATTTGAAATGCAGAAAGGCAAATAAGTTATCTATATTATGTGCACATACATAACTTTAATCTCATAATTATATTTATCAATAATACATTTCCATAGAAGACTACAAGTAAACATTGGCAAGCCACCTGTGTAGCTGAGAATTTCAGGTTTTGATCAGGACTTGATTACGATGAGATGCTGGATGACTATGGGTCCAATCATTAAATCCCCTGGAAGACACCATTTGTTCAAGGTACCATGAGGTTTAAAAAGAAAGTTATGAAACAACACACTTAAATAAAGCGTCACATAAGAGCAGATAGATTTTCATGGTCTTTTATTTAATTACCTCTGGCCTGCATCTGCCCCACATGGGCACCAGTCAGTGTTTTTGCTTCCTTCGGTGCAGAGGAGGGGTCGACTGTTATTACCTCTGCCCAGCACAAATGAGTGGTGTAGGTTAATGACTCCTCTGTGCTCACATGAACATACCACGATCCCACCGACGGACATTTTTAGAGATCTTAACACTCACAAGAGAAGAGCGAGAGCCTGTTTACCCACCTGAACTCAACATAAACACCCCAGGGGATCTTCATAAACACTGTTCAGCTTTTAAGAGATGGATAAATGGTGTTTACGTGCATTTACCCAACAATCCATCCGTGAAGTTTAATAGATGCAGATGACCAATGAGAGTTTCTTCTGACCCTGCAGGTATCCTGGCTCAGACTGTCATCTGCCAAATGTTATTTTCAGTTGGAATTTGGATTTCAGTATTACACACATGGTCACCCCTCCCACTCACCCCCAGTGGTAATTAGTGGAAGACCCTCCTCCCTGGGTGCTGAGGTGTTTTGTTTGAGAGCTGACAGTAAACCTCATGCTGGGATAAGAACTTCCAGGCTCAGGGACCTATGAAAGGCTCTTTACAGTAAACAGTCGGCAGCTACACACAGACAGCAGACCCTGAGATGTCCACTGCATGACATGAACCAAAGATCTTGTATAATTCACCACACCTGAATCCAATGGCTCTTGATGAAGTCTGAGGCAAATAAACCAATAAAAAAAAAACTGGAGAAGAACAGAACTCAGGCTCTACCCTGAGACTACAGGGCCTCCCCTTGGCCTGGGTGGAGTTAAAAAAAAAAAAAAAAGAGAGAGAAGAGTCTAATATTCCTGAAGGAAAACGGATATCTTGGACTGCGCATGTAATAAAAAACAAAACAGGAAAGCGTACGCATTCAACTCAACATGTGGATTTTCTTTAAAATTCAAACAAGGACAACATTCTGGCATGGAATAACTGTCATATCAAACTTATTGGGAGCTAATTGAAAGCATGCTTCAGTCCAGGCCTGACATCAATTCCCACACCTACACTACTTTCAATTTAAAAGCAGTTTATCAGCCATCTTACAAAGAACAACTTGTGTAGCATGACAGAGTCATATGTGCAACAGCATACTTTAAATCCTGGCGTTCCTGCCTATGTATCCCAAACATCTGCACTACTAAACCAAAGTGACCTGCAGGAAGCGGAATGCTGTTCAGCTTTAATGTGGGATGATAATGTCAAAAATACAAAGAAAAAAAAGGAGAAAGTCCTTTTTCTTTTGAAACAAAGAAATTTCCTAACCAAAAGTTCTGTATAGCCAAGTCAAGTCAAGTCAGTTTTATTTATATAGTGCCAAATCATCAACAGCAGTTATGTCAGGGCACTTTTGATATAGAGCAGGTCTAGACTGTAATCTTTATAATATTATTTACTGAGACATTCAACATGCAATAAAGATATGATGGGGAAGAGGTCATTCAAATGTCAACAGAAACAATACAACATTCCTCTTTAGCCCAGGAGTCCCGGGAAAAAAAGGTGCAGAAATTAAAAACTAGCCTATTGTTTCCAAAACCAAAATGGTGGTCTCCTTGTGGAGGCTTCAGTTGTTCTGTTTTAACCATCAGGTTGTCCTCAGATCCGCTGGGAATGAATTCCAAGGCTGAATGCCAGTATTTGGACCAAGGTTCAGCATAAGGAAAAAGACTCAAACCTACAGAAAATAGGAAGACAGAACACTTCTCCTACACAGGGGTTTACTCCCAAAAGAGTACAGAGAAAAAAACAGACCTACAGTAACACAGACCTGAGAACTAATTTCATTTAACATTGTAAAACTGGCAACTAAACTGCTGGAACAACTTGTGCAACTTCACTTCTGAGGGAATGACTCATACGACTGATATTTTCAAGAAGAGAAATGCTACGATGAAAACTAGAGATAAAGGATGAGTCATAGAAGCTCTGAGCTAGTGAGTTTAAATGGATGTTAAATTTGAAACACCACTTTCAGCACAGTCCAAGCAAATTCGTACCAGTATTTCAAGCAACAAAGTTCGCATTTGGAGGAAGCTGGGGTGGACGGGTGGGTCCAAGACTTTGACATGGCTGTTCTTTTCTTGTTAACTGCATGCTCATTAGTGTAACCATGACGACAAAGATCCTGCGACATTAGCAAAGTAGTTATTATAGCCCAAAAAATTATTTTCCGAAACTTAGCCAAGAGAATTATGAGCCTAAACCTAACCAAAGTACGACCGTTCCATTGCCTGTTTATTATTGAAACCATGACGCCAAAGGTCCCGTACACCTGCCACACACCTGTAGGAACAAATGAGTTATATGGTCATTCAGGTTGGAAGAGTTGTTGATTTTCCTGACCTTGAAATTCACTTTGCCTGTCTGTGTGGTATTTTGGTGTCTGACACAGGCAGAAGGAGAGGCACAAACAAGTAGGAGGTCTCATTAATCCAGTGTATCATTGTCTCCCCTCCAACTTTTTGCTTGCTTTATAAAAGTAGTGTTTAACCCTTGAAATGCTCTAGGGTGCAAATGATACTACTTCACGTCAGTTATATGATAAGACCAACTAGGACATGAGACCCAGATAATTACTGAATGGGTCTGACTGACACAAAATTTTGCGTCTCTTTCAGTGTGAATGTCTTGCTCCTTATTTTTATGCCTTTATTAGAGAGTAAATAGTAGAAAGTTGACAGGAAATGAAGGCAGACATGGGAACAGACATTGGACTGAGACTGAGGATGTTATGATTTTACATGGTCAGCAGTGAAAACAAGACATGCTGAAATATTTACTTTCCTTTTAGCTCTGGTTTGGTCACCACTAATCCCAGAGAAAAACATCTGACTCTTCCACTTCCTTCACCAGCTCCTCTCTAACTTTGTATGTTTCTCATTTGGTGCTGGGCAGGTAGTGCACAGTTTATAAGAGCTGCAAGAGTTTGCTAAAAATGGCTCCCTGCTGTTCCTGGAAACAGGGTTCATGAGAACGCAGAGACTGAACCATTCAGTAAATGTTGCTCAAAAGCAAAAATGTAAGCTGTAAGAGGCTTAAAAGCTCCAAAGCTAGGTGCTCATTATCTGCAGGTCTGATTTTTCTCTGCCTAATGGAGTGTCAACCACTTAATATGAAAAACATGTAACAGTAATTACATAACAAGTCTCTGAGCTAAAATAAAAAAACCTCACTGTAAGGCCTGCAGTGTCTGGCGGTCGCCCAGAGCCGACGGGTGGCTACGTCACAACCAAAACACAGAGCTCTCAGCGGTGGGATAATACATCATGTCAGTTGTCAGCCAGACCCATGCAGACCAGCGCTCTTTAATGCCTAACCAGGTGGTCCACTGTGCCGAAAGCTACTCTGCAGTCAAATGGGTGTGTGTGTGGAGTAAATTCACTGACGTATGTTGTTTTGTCTAGGCTGGCTTCAGTCTGCCGTTACGTATCGCTCGCTTACACCTGTCACCCTAAAACCAAGCTCACCGTCACGTTGGCCACAGCTGTCAGAAGAAATAAGCCAGAAAAAAAGTTTAACATTATGATGATTCTGTTTACATGATAGAAAAGTGGTGGGTTTGGATTACAACAACAACATGTTATCTGGTTTTACCAGTTTGTTGAAAAATAGTATTTGACAACTGAAATGAAAAGAAGTATTTTCATGGCATGTTTTAGTGTGGAGTTTTTGGTATTTCTGGTAACAGGGACCAAAAAGTATGACTAGTTCTGGACTTCTGGATCAGACTGTGGGCTGAGTGGTTAGTTGAAGTTCAAGTTAGATGAAGCTATTGCGGTTAATTCTTTTCAGTATTCAGACAATTGATTTATTGAAAATTGTCAAGCAAGTAAATTTAAAACGGCAAAACATTTATATTGTCAGTAATTTGATAAAACTGATAAGCCTACTGCAAGTCACAGACCAAAAACCTAAGCATATTTCTCAGCTTTTGTTATTTCAAATCATACAAACATGTTTTAGTACATTACAGTAAATCCCTGGTAGCTGGAATTGTGATTCCTCTATAAGAGGATGGAGTATGTTTGCAAGCCCAAAGAAAACACACTTTCCCTACCATCCTCGGAAAAATATATTGCAAATGAATCTGGTAGCAAACACCACTTCTCTTTGCCATCACCGTGTGTAATCAGGTGACTGCCCTGTTCAAAGGCTGTGTAGAAAGTGGCGGTGACAACACCAACAGCTGTTGTCCTGATGTGCACCACTTTTTACACTGAATTCTGGGAACATCAGTGAGTTGGACTTCCCCTGTCCGTAAATGACTTTGCTGCAGGGAAATATTATAAGTTAGAATCCTATTCAAACCTATCTTATACATCCTGTAATTACCTCTCTAAATAGTTTAATAGATTCATTTTTTAATGTTAGAGGCAGAATCTGCCATTCCTGGGCTTGATTCAAATTACCTACATACACAAGGGATTCACATTTTCACAATATAGAATAATTTTATCACACAAACAGAAAAACCTTTCATATTGCTGCTTCAAATTAAAATCAATCATGTGGCATCTCTTGTGAAGCAATGTAAGAGGTTAGAGCTGACTGCGACTGTTCATCAAAAATGCGTCTACAGCACAAGGTAACGGTCAGGAGATCAGCTTTAAGTATCTCAAGAAGTAAAGGAACAAGAAGGAGCAGCCACAGTGAGCTGTTCGACGAAGAACTGCCTGCACACCGCAAAGTCCTCATCCAACGAACTCCTGTTATCAGATCCCAAACCAACTCCTGTTACCATGCCCTGCTTTTGTGTGGAAAACTACTCACACTATCCATGGCATGAAATCTGATGGTAGTTAAAATATTATTGACTTGTCTTTTTTATTGAAATAATCTGAGTTTGTTTGGAAGCACCATAAACAGACACACCAGCTGCTCCTCTTTAGTATTTTGGACAAAGTAGCAGCTCAGGGAGCGTTTGCTAGTAGCCACAGGTGTCGCCAATTCAAATAAGACAGAAAGAGAGAGGTAAGACACAATAATGATACAAATGGGGGATAATGGCACACAATTCCATGGTGTTGATCTCTGTTGTTCAAATGAAAAGTGACAGACATAGCTGTGTGGAGAGGTTCAAACCCCCACCAATTCCTCCCATGTAGCATTTTTCTTGTCCTTCTTAGTCTTTTCTTATCAAACTACAACATTGGCAAACTGCTTTCAATGTAACTGTCACGTTCCAAGCTTTAAAAAAAAGGCTCACTCATGTTCACAAACGCATTGAGCAAGTCAACATGGCAGGAGTAACGCGTGTTCAGTGTGCTGTCGTGGGTGGCGTTCCCAGTTGACATTCTTTTATTGTGCAGTGGAATACCAGTGAAACCACCCTGACAGCTAAACTCTGATATAGAAAATTAGTGACAGTAAAAACATTCTCCAGTTGCTGGCCCTTTTCCCAGAGCCGTAAAAGTTTAAAGGTGTTCATAATTGCTAACACACCTGTAACAGTCCAGGCTCATGTTCCTTGGATGTTTATATCTGGGCCCCCTTCTTTTTCCTCTCCACTTGAAGGCTGAAATAGTCACATGTTTTCTATTTAACTGTTTTGCTGTTAGACTTCAGTCTTTGCTCTTTCACTCTCTGTTTATAGAGAACTAGTGTCTCTTGTCGTTTCACTTCACCATGTCTAGAGATGACACCAAAAACACAGAACATTCTTAAGAACTGCTCTAGGGAAGCCCAACATCCCTCCGACTTGACAACCAAGGTTGAAATCAGCCCAAGAACAGCTGGACCTCAGCAGATGTCCAAAACACTGAGTGAACAGAGCCCCTTCATTTTTATAACTGAGAATCTCTTGGCCTTTGTGTTTTGGAAACTTCTCCAATGCTTCTTTTTTTTGTCAGTTTCCAGTAATTCTGTTCTTGATTAATTTTTGGTATTTTTTGTGTTTATTATATTAGCTGTTATTTATTCGTGTGTTATTGCCTGCGCAGCACTTCATAACTCTTTTGAAAAGCAAGGCTGTAGAAGTCTGATACATATTAAACCATTGAGAAACACTGATTAAAGAGATGAACAGTCGAGATATGACTCGTCCAAAATGTTCTCACAATATCTTCCAGGGATTATTGCTCTGGTTATAGTTCACTCAGACCACTGAGAACCTGTTCACCTTTTTCTACCAACTTTAGGAGCATTTTCATTCTGTTCATCAACCAGAACGGGGGCCAGTGTACTGTTTTACAGCAGAGTACCATGGCATCAAACCGTCGATTCTCATCCCTGCCATGGCAGACTTTGCTGCAAAATGCTGCTGTATGCACCGAGGGTCATCTCATTGCCCTGAGCGTTGGGATGTTGTACACGAGTGAGGGTAAGATGGTCTGGGAGATCAACAGGAGGATTTCTACAGCATCAGCAGTAATGTAGTATTGTACTGGATTTTTTTTTCAGTGCTATACGAAGGCAACTGGGCTTAATGCTTTCACCTCTCATCTGAAAGACTTCTTCAATTATGGAGAATGTTTCTTCTAGACTGGTAAGTAAACAGCTGTTAATGCTAAGCTCTAATGCTAAGCTAAGCTCTGGACATAGTGATAGCCAATACAATACAATACTCAGCAAATATCCAGTGTCCTGCCATGTCATGGAAAGTTTGAATCTGTTTTGCTTTGGGGCATTGATTATGATGATGCATGCATTTTTGTACAGAGGCCTTCGCTAAAACTATAAAGACCCAAGATTATTAGACCTAAATGTGGCTAAAACCGACGCAGATGAGAAATCTCGACACAGATGACATCTCTCTGCACCTGGCATGGCAGAGGACTGTGCAGCCTTGCCTGCAACTGCAGTGTGCTTGTCCCAGTCGATTCCCAAACCCTATTCCACTAAATGAAATCAATACAAAGAAAGGACAAACCTTGACACTGCTGGTGTGTTGGTCTACCTGCAAAGTTCTATAACACAATCAGATGAATTATGCACATCAGAAAACAGAATAGAGGGTAAGATTTGAAATGCTCAAAGATGAGAAGCAGCTGAAGTTTTGAACAATATTCTCATTCAAGACACCTCAGCATCAGGAAGGAAACAATAAGAAAACCAAATGCTGGTGCTGGACAGACTGTCCTGTCTCCAGTCTCATAAACAGTCCTCAGTTGGTTTAGATAGAGCATCTTATGCCAGAAAGACAGATTTAGGCTGTGCTTCCCACGTAACACGTTTAATCATAAAGGACACTGATTATTTAAAACTAAGCTTAACGTACACTGAAACATAAGTGTTCATCCATGCCTGCAGTCACTAAAGCCTTTATTGTAACTGCAAGTTGAATGAAAGCATACTTAATCTGCTTCCTGAATATTCATGATATAATTTCACAAATAGATGAATGACAAAAGAAAGGAAAAACCACCATAACGGGGGTTAGTAACTATGATCCTCGACAACAGCTTCAGTGCTCCTTGACCTTGATTCTTCAAGTCTGAGAAACTACAGGAGGGATGAACACCCTCTGGTGCTTCGATGCATGATGATGGTGATGGAGTGCTGTTCAACACACCAACTGAGGTTCTAGTGGTTTGTAAGAAACCACTAGAACCTCTTTAAGGACCTCTAAAACACCCTCAGTGACAAGCAAAACCTCACAAAGTGCCACAGAACTTCCTAAATGACCCCTAAAGCAGCTGTAAGAAACCCTACATTTGTTGTTTCAATGATAGGGTTGGAGAGTGCTGTCTAACACATTGCTCCAAAATCTCCAATAGATGTTCAACAACCTAATGGGCCCTAAGATCCCCCAAAAGGTCCACTAGAACCACATCAGTGGATCACTGATGTACTCTAAGACCTCCTTGATGCTTACAAGAATCTCTTATAGGACTCCTCAAACTTCTTAAAAGGACCCCTTGAACAGACCCACATTTCTTGTGAAATATAAAATAGACTTTTTGCTGATCCACGTGAACCATGCAGCCATGCAAATTCGATCTCTTGGATTGAACTTGTCCAGTACCACACAGTCTCTGCACTGTGGTTTTGCCTGTTTAACTCCAGTATGTATGCACATCACATTCAATTATCCTGTCATCATTTTAGCTGAGACACATTGCTTTTCCCGCACGAGTTTAATTGGTGGATAATTTGAAAGTGGTGAAAGGACAGAGTACGATCAACTGTAACCTCAAACATTAGTCACTCTGAGAGGAGTCGTCCAGAAATCAAAGCAGATTCCACTATTGGTCAGTCCAAAGTAATCACATAAATTCGGCTGCTAAACGTGTTATCTGACCAATGGCTCAAAGAAAAGCAGAACCAGTGAAGAAAAAAAAAAACACTCATCCAGAATAACGAAATATAGGTTGGTTATTACGAGTCATTACTGAGTGGCTGGGCAGAGACCACAGACATTCCTCCTGACAAAACACACTCACACTGTGGTTGTCAACTTTCAATTTTTCTGCTTTGTCTGCAGTTTCTGCGGTGCATATTTTTTCCTGTACACATTTAAGAGACATTTAACTGAAAAAATTGGACACTTTATTCTCTCTTTGACTCTTTGTCTTTTTCCATATGTGTCTCTTTTTTTTGTGTGTCTGCCTCTTTCTCTATATCCTGTCTGTGTCTCTGTCTCCCTCTCTCAAAGCAGATGGACGGTGGGTGGTCAGGGAAGGGTTAAGTTCTCTGCTCTATAAACTCTGCTGGAAGCTACTGGTTGAGCCTTTAAATACAGTCATTTGACACATCCCAATAGGGGCTCGTAGCTGAGAGCAGCTGCTGACCCAAACTCAGGCTTTAAGGTGAGCTGGTGTGTCAGCGTCACACTGCTTTGGACAGCATGAAGGCTTTCTTATTCACCTGTATGCTGGTGCCGTGGCTGGTGGCAGCCTCGGCCGGGAGGTTTGACCAGGTCTCACAGGTGATACCGGGATCTCTACCTGGCAGGGAGCTGAACGGATACTTCAGTGACCATTCAAAGTCAAGGAGGGCTAGGGTAAGAACTTTCTTATTTACATCATCCTTGTCTGCTATAGAATGTTCTCTACTGACAATTTTTAAAAGTGCACTAATGCACTGAAAAATAAAAAAGTACTAGTTTGTTCAAGCTTTAACACAATTTTCTGCAAGCAGTCAAATAAACAGTTGTGATCAGTAACTTGTTTACGCCGTTGACTTGTAGAATGACTTCAAAAGAATTTTTACAGTCATGATTGTCACGGTTACTTAATAATTCAAGGTGTGTTATTGATATGATAAAGATAAATCTATAAACAAATAAAATATACAAATCTATGCGTGGAATTAAATTGAAAAGGACAAATATTCAGCTCTTTTTGCAGTTAATATGAGCACAGAGACACACTGCCATGATTCTGGGCAGACCAGTCAGATTTTATCTTAGACATTTCTGCTAACAGGGTAGGAAATAATAAGAAGAGAAGAGATGATTTAAAAAGGGTCATGCTTAATAGTTGGCTACATTCAAAGTCAATAATCCAGCCACATTATTCTAAAAGCTAATATTCGACTTCATGGTTTAGTTAGTTCATTTGTTTTATGCAGCTTGGTAACGACAGAAACTGTCAGCACTTGACTTCACCGCCCTCCTGTGACAGATAATTCATTCAGCTCACAGTTTCAACACACACAAACATGCACACATGCACACACCTTTCCATGTCTAACTTATTCTTACAGCAGACAAACCAAACCCTGAATCAACCACACTCACCCTTAACTAACCACACTCTTCAAGAAATATTTGGGAAACCAAACTCTGGTTTGGTTCGTGCTTTGGGAAACACTTGCACAAAGTAAAAAACCCACAAACAACCCAGAGAATGAGACGGAAAGAAATAAGTGTGAGAGAATATTGCTATGAACTGTAACTTGAGTTTTAATGAGTAAAAACTTCATTTGGGACCAGCTGTTTTTCATAGAAGATTCTGTCTGTGCCAGACCCTTCAGAGGCAGGCCTCATTCCCTACTGCTGATACAATTAACCACTTAGACTGACGTTTTAATCCACAGTGTGAACGTTTTTGTTCCCTTTGAATGGTTTCATGGCCAGTCAGTTAGTTCAGAGAACACCAGCAGGTTGAGTTTCGCAATCTTCCTCAGGGATTCCCTCATTGGTCATTGGACTATTGGTTATTGGATACCTCTAAACCACTCAAGGGGACTGAACATAGGCCTCCATGATGGAGGATAAGCTGACCCTCAGATTCATAAGCCTCACTGGTGAATGGCTTATTGGCAATCTAAGTTACCCAGCTGCCACAGTTTTAAAGATCTGAATTTGGCAGACCCCGACCACAGTCAACAAAACTACTCAGGCTGAGGGCCGGAGTTTATGAAAACCTCCAAAAGTCTAAAGACTTCTTGGGTCAGGGACTAAGAATGCACAAAACCTTAAAACCAACCTGTTTCACATTGGCTCCTACATGGCAGTACCACAGTATTACTGGTCATGGGTCATTGTGAGGACAAAGATAGTGCTAAAAAAAGATGTATTGATCATGAAGGATTACTTATCCACAACAGATAATGTTTCAGGAACATCAGAGTCAGACAAGACCCAACAACAAATAGCAAACACCAAAAAATGCACATGGCCGCAGTTACGGCTGTGTCAGAAATGGCAGCGTCCTCATTAATTTCAGGCAGACTGCTGTGTTAGCACAGTGAGGGACAAGATGCAGCAACTCAGGCCAAAGCAACGCAGCAAAAAAAAAACAAAAAAAAAAAACTTGGCTAAATGTTTTCAGGAACATCATCCAACTACGTTTGTGGAAACACCATCCAAGAATGCACTGCAGTGGCCAGTCCAATACATCCAAACACACATTCCTGGTAGACGACTTTGTAACATGAACATTTCTATTCCACGGTTCACCTGGAGAGTATGCAAACAGAGGATAAAGTGATTAGCAAAATCAAAACTTGTCATTTGAAAGCCTGAAGAAGTCTGGCTCATACCTCTGTAACCTACTATACAGTGTTTGCTATTGATAATCCTTTAAGCTCATGGATCTGTTACTGAAAGACTCAGATTCGTGCCTGTACTGGAAGCAACACGCCCCCACGCAGTGGTCTTTACAGTCTGTATTCACACTTAGCCGTAGTTTATTAGACCCAAAAGGTCTCTTAACAGAATACAGACAGTGGTACTGATGTGATGTTAATCATTGGAGAGCACTCCAATGATTAACATCACATTTTCAGATACCGCCCTTAGTGTTTAGTCTTAATATCAACATCAATGTAAACTTAAGTGTAAACCTGGGTTCAGGTCTGTCATGCAATTTATCCAATTTAACTACTACATCAAACCTAACTTGTCCACCCTGTCTAACCATAGAACAGTTAACTTTGCATTTAACTCCTACATGTTAATGTTACTGACTCCAGGCTGAGCCAAGCAAAATGTTGCACATTTACATGCTTTTGTTTCATCTTCATTTGGTTCCTACCCAAAATACTGCACAGTACATCATGTAAGCATAATTACAAGACTGACCTCCTAATCCTGGCAGTGTCAATGTTTTGCTTTAGCCAATGAGCAGGACAGTATATGAACAGGCCATGTTTTCTCCTGCAGAGGGACCTGGTTCCTGCTGATGAACCTAATGACACCCCGAGCCCAGAGGGAGCAGACGCTTTAGGTAAGAGAGAGAGACCTGGTTTCCTCATCACCAACTGGTTGCACACACACAAGAAAATCTAATTTAAATGATATGTGAAGTTTAAAATTACTGGCTAATTGTTTTGAGAGTTGCTTTAACTTAATCTGTTTATGGTTTGAAGGTCTGGGAAAGACACTCCAAGACAAATTACAGATTAATCAGAGAGTTGGATTTGAATCCAGGAACACATGTTGGCCAGCAGCAATTCCAAAAGCTCGGGTGGATACCTCTAAAGACTCGAGCCATACACTCGCAGAGCCCTTTATTAGGAACACCTGCTTATTCATGCAATTATACAATCAGCCAATCGTGTGGCAGCAGTGCAGTGCATAAAATCTTACAGATACAGGTCAGGAGCTTCATGTTCATGTTGCAACGGGGGGTGAACAGAAAAGCATCGCCGAGTGCACTATACATCAAAGCTTGAGGCGGATGGGCTACAACATCTGAAGACCACGTCGGGTTCTACTCCTGTCAGTCAAGACAAGAAATCTGAGGCCACAGTGGACATAGGCTCACCAAAATCAGGACAGCTGAAGACCGGAATAATGTTGAACAATGCACCATGTTTCCAACATCTTGTTGAGTCCATACCATGAAGAACCGAGGTTGTTTTTGGAGCAAAGGGAAGAACTACCCAGCTTTAATATGTTGTTCCTAATAAATTGCTTGGATAGGGTGCAACTACAGCTCAGTGTGGTTCATAACATCTGTATCATCAGGGCCCAGAGTATGTCAAAGGCCACATTTGGAAGGTTTGGGGAACTCATTCCATCGGAATGGTGTTGCAGACACCATTGGAACTAATTATCCAAGTTATAGTTGTGTTACATTACATCAACTTGGGTAAACAATTAATTGAGAAAATAATTATTAGTTCAAGCCCTAGTCCTAGACCAGTGGTTGGCTGTGAAAGTGAACCTCTGTGACAACAGCAAAGTCAGTCCAAGCTTTCCATCCTGCCAGCAGCAGCTCGCTGTTGACTTAAACGCCAGCATGACTGTAGCTGATTATTCTGCAAAAGGCTTGATGTTTGTGTGGTGACTCTGTGTTGCAGACCTACCCACCTGCCTGCTGTGTGTGTGCCTGACTGGCTCAGTGTACTGTGAGGAGGTCAGTCCAGACATGACCAGTGTTCCCACGCTGCCTAAAGAGACGGCCTACCTGTATGCCCGCTTCAACAAGATTAAAAAGATCAGCACCAAAGACTTTGCTGAGATTGGTGAGTCGAGAAACTGTTTCCAACACAACCTGTGGACTGCAAATGCTTCGTCAGAGTGGTGATCTGTTCTTCATCTAAGCCACATGTACACACATTCTCAAGACAAACGCAATGCACTTAAGCTAATCAAACAAAACATTACAATCTTTTGAGTCTTTACTGAACACACCAATTTAGACATTCACGCTGCTGATGGAAAAATAAGTGAACACTTGGATTTAATAACTAACCTACTTTGAAAACAATAACCTCAAACAAGCGTTTCTAGTAATGCTCAGGAGGAATTTTGGACCATTCTTCCACACAGAACAGCTTCAGCTCTGCCATATAATTGGAGCTTAGATGTAGATCTGACTATATTCTAAGACAAATGGAAATATTCCAGGTAATTCCAGGTAAGGGTTCATTTACTTTTTTGCCACTGTATATAATGCCTAACTCATGTTAGTGCCCTAGTGATCAGGGTGATCTTATCTTGGTCTTGGAGACTACAATTTTATAACTGGAACTAGAGGTGTTTGAAAGAAGTGTCTGTTTGCCATGTCCACGTTATGGAAAGACACTATCAGACACTATCACTATCCACTCTTTTTGGAGCTTTACCCAAACCTGGAACTAAAGGTCCAGATATCCCGGCCGCTGCAGCACAGATTTTTAACTTAAAATTGATCAAATATTCAATGCTAAACACAAATGCAGATGGATATGAACACTGCGATGCAATATGACAGCACAACAAGAAAAGAAAGTGAGTAATAACTGATTGTTTTCCCGCTGCCAACAGTGACTCTGAAGAGGATCGACTTGACAGGGAACCTGATCTCAGAGATTGAAGATGGAGCGTTCTCTAAGCTAACCCTGCTGGAGGAATTGTCTCTGGCTGAGAACAGGCTGGTCAAACTTCCTATGCTTCCTGCCAAACTCACATCCTTCAACGCCAACAACAACTTCCTCAAAACCAAGGGTGTCAAAGCCAATGCTTTCAAGGTACACATCATCACATCTCCCAACTTTTTGAAGTAGCAATGTACAAAAATGATCTGAAGGATGGGGATTTGGGCAAATCACACCAAAAAAAAAAAAAAACGACCTGATCTATATCAATCTATTATTAGTGAGTGATCTACAAAGAGATATGAACCAAACAACAAAGGTTTCAGTGAAGTAGCCAAACTCACAGCAAGCCTTTATGTTCCAAATAATAACAGATGCTTAATCTACTGGGTGTCCATGGTGTGATTTTGTTTCCCCAATAGAAACTAACCAAGCTAGGCAACCTGTTCCTGGCCAATAACCAGCTGGAAGCTGTTCCACACATCCCAGAGAGTGTTCGGATCTTACATCTACAGGTTTGTATCTTTTACTGCTAAAACAAATTCAGATAAATTGATTAATTTTTTGCAAGAATTTTCTAAGCTACATTAGATACAGATTACAGGAAACATATTTTTTTAAACCGGATCCTGTGGACTTTGACTCCACCAGCTAAAATTTTATTCACCGTTACGTTCTTCACATTGTTTTCATTTCCTCCAGAACAACAACATCACTGATGTCAACAAAGACACCTTCTGCAGGTCTAACGACACCTACTACCTACGACTAAGCCTCAATGAGGTCCGTCTGGAGGGCAACCCCGTGGTGTTGTCCAAGTACCCTGACAGCTTCACCTGTATGAAGGTACTGCCTAGCGGACGGTACCGCTGAGGAGGCAGAAACTTTACTGTAGCCCCTTGTTGCTGACAGAGCAGTTTTCCCACAACACAGTGCTGGGGGATACCGTGATGCTCTGGATTCTGGGGCACTGGTCCCCTGGTGTCAAAGTTTTTACTTCAGCAAACCTACAAACAGCTTGTGACACTGTCAGGTCAAAATGAAACCATTCACAGGACTGAAGGTGTAGAATTGAAAGAGTTTCTCTTCTCTGGCTTTCATCAGTACTAGTTTATCTGTCTGTAGTACTTTGTCAGTACTACTGTGGAGTATCAGGCATTTGTCTGTAAGAAGCTGCATATGAGAGTTGTTGAGAGTCACAGACACATGAATTGGTGCAAACCCACCTGAGAAGGTGTGTGAAGTCTTCAATATGCTTCAAACTAACTGTTTGACCATGTGTTGAATCCGCATTTCTACTAGTCTCTCTGAACGCACTTTCAGAGAGACTGGAAAAAAGTCATTGAAGAGTTCAGAAAAAGAAGAACAAGAAGAAAACCCAGCCTACTCTCACACCTATATAAACCTGGCCAATCGCTACTTAAAGTGGACATGTTTGTCAGTTTGTCTGTTTGGACAACATATAAAAGCAGTCTTACACAGTTTTTGATTCTGCCATTGTAAAGGGGGCTTCAGATGCTGTTCTAAATTTTACAAAACACTTGGTTTGAAGCATACTGAGGCATTCACAGTAGGACTCTACATCGGCCTCTAGCTCTAAGACAGCCTAAACGATTTAGGCCACCTGTTCAGTAAACACCACAGGTGAGGTGCCTTCTGAATGTCTTTCGCACAGGTGATGTAATTACCAGTAGAGCTGATATAACCCTGATATGAATGACTCCACAGCCACAGTCCAATTTATTGTCTCATTTTGACCTGACGCTGTACTACCTGGATGAATGAAACTACACAAAACGCTGGTGACACTGAACCAACACGCCTGCAGCCACAAGCCAGCAGGCTTGCCTATGACTACCTGTGCCGATTAATCTAAAATACAACAGGCCAATGTTTTCACACTCTTTGTGAAATGGATTTCAAAACAGGAGTGTTTCGTTGCTAGTAAATATAAGTTGTAAAGAAAAAAATCCAAATTTAAGATATTACTGCAACCCTCTAAATATCGTTGCTGCTTTTACTGACCTTAACAAGCATCTTATATAGTGTGAAATCTTAATTCAACATGACCCCCATGTTTTCACCTTGCTTATTGTGGGTCTTTAGGACAGACATCACTGCAAGAACAATACATGCCTGAGGCAGAGAGAGAGTTAGACTACCACACCCTACAAAAGTAAAAGCTTCAACAGAAGTTTTGTCTGACATACCATCACAACTGAATAAAAATCTTAGAATTATATCAAGAGACAGCATTTCTAGATGTTTCTGGGTAAACATCAATTGAAAGTAAATATTCTTTTGCAATATTTTTCTTTTTCTGTTCTGAGACATGATGCTACCGTGTCTTCCAAACCGGACTGAAGTCAGTTTAGTCACACAAAAGGAATACTTGATACCTGCATGCTGATTTTTAGTCGTCTTTTCTTCAACTGAACCTTGTGTCGTGGCAGTGGAAAAAGTTTCTGAAATGGCACTTAAAGAAAAATAGCCTGTGAGCATTGTTAACATTTGTCGTTACATTAATTTTATGTTGTTATGAGATTTCATTCTTGTCAGACTATTGATCCCAGCTGACTCAGACAGCTGATAAACATTAAACTGTCTTGAACTGCCAGCAGGAATAGTCTGTAAATACTTTTCTCATTAAGCGCTGTCTCAGAACAAATAGTAGAAATAAACACAACACTCTGGGCTTTGCTCTGCCATTGCGTGAATGAATTTCATTTTCAATTATTCCATTACTAATGCTTCTCAATAAGGGCAATGGCCATGTAGACTTGTCCAGCTGCAGGCTTTCTTAAGTATTTGGTGACTTAACTTCACTTTGTTCTTTTTAATTTATAGACTCCAGCTGAAGTGACCTGGGGAGCAATGTATCTATGAACTATAGTAATGTGAAAATTACTCCTCTCTCTTTTGTCTTCTTAAAAAATGTCTCGCTTGTGTCCCAAACTCTTCCCTTCCAGTAATAAAAAATTACTTTAGAAATTATTACTGATGTGAATAAGATAGTGGTGTACAGGAAGATGTGTATGTGACATGGCTATGTTTTTAAGATATTTTAATAAAGTTAAACTTTTTTTTTAATTAAAACGTGTTTAGAATCATTGTTTTTAATATTTAAACTGAAGTATAGTATCGGTACTGACAGGAAAAGACAAATCAACCAAAACAACTAGAACCATACTTTGCACAGGGGCTTTCAGTGGCAGTTATGGCAGTCCTATACAGACCTGTGTGTGGCAGCTTCAGATTTTACTTGTGGACAGCACCACACCAGCAGATGGATGTTTCAAACACTTTCAATGACAACACAGCCTCCCGCGTCAAAATCGGTGTTTACAGTAGAGCATCAGAGCTCTAACTAACAGTGTTACAATGACAGTGATATCGCCATCTTTAAGCAACACCGCTAACACAACAAAAATAGCTACACTACACATGGTTGACTGTGGAGTCTGCATGTTTGTGCGTCTGTGTGCAGAGACGTTTAACACTAACATTTTGATGGAGAAATGCTAATCAGTGATTGGCCACACGCTTGTAAATGTCTGCGGTTTCTAACCAGTGTGTAGCCAACCATCATCTTCAGCTCTGCAGTGACTGGCTGGTGAATGTCGTGGTCTACCAGCAACGAAAATGTTAAGATTCCTGGCCTGGGCTATATGTGAACTCTTTGTTTTATATTTTTATTTGTTTATTCCTCTAAGCACATGTTCATGTCTGTGTGTCATTAAAGCATGGAAATCAGCATACAAGGCACTGCCCACATTACAGCTGAACAGTTACGAAGGGAATTACATTTTTCCATAATAACACTGAAGAAAATGCAAGTAAAGCAAAATAAGAGTTTAGAGCACACAGGCCAGTATGGAAAATGTGGGTTAATCCTCCTTCAGCCCAGCCAACTTGGCAGAACTTTACATTCTCCAAGTAAACAGGAGAATAGGTTCCATATTGCCTCCGCAGCTTGATTTACTATTTGACATTTTAGTGCTCCCTCTTCAATAAAGTCCCACCCTGATATTTACCATGCCCACACTAATTCACACCCATCGCATTGACCTTAATGTCTCTACGCTTTCATCTGCCTGAATCAAAGGCTGATTCGAGTGGCGCATGATTCAATTGGCGCTTTTTTGTAGGTGTCATCGTATTTTGGTTGACGTAGCAATGACAACCATCTTCAAACTTTAAAGCAAAATTCTGGGACAACAGGGGACCGTCCTGTTGTCTGTCACTGTATCTCTTTCGGCTTGAAAACAAAATGTTCCCAAACTTTCGCTCATCTTGCACCAGAACTCTCCAAAAGAACAGCACTGATATGGATTTCCATATCTTGGTTTGCAAGCCTATATTACTTCTACCACGGTGGTATCGTTTTTGACAATAACTACAATGACTGAAAAGATCAGAGCCTAATCTACTGATAAACATATTGCATGTTCAATGCCCGCTGGCGGCTTGTGAAAGTTTTCCATAGTGGTGCTATAGTCCTGTGGGAGGTAAAGGGTTGCCTCAGGAAAGCAAAGCCAGGGTCACAATTTTACTGCTATTTTGAAATGCAAACTCTGTCCATCCTGGACCACAAAGAGAAACCCAGACCTTCAGGTTTGACCCTCTGACCTCTAGTTGGACAAGACAACAAGGTCCCTCTGCTGATGGATGAGGGTGAAACCAGAAGCTGCCATTTTAAGTCTTTCTGCCCTCACACTGACTGATGGACCATCTGGTCTCCCGACTGAAGGAATTCAGAATGGATCATGTTTTGGACTCATACACAAACAATTAAAGAAAAGCTGTGGAAATCTCATTTGGCCAGAACACTGCCATGTTTTGCCATCCTCCCGCCGTATGATCAGTAGTGTTCAACACATTGCGTAGGTGGAAAGGACCAAGCTAACAAACCTAACCAAATCCAGAGTCAGTCACATTCATTGTGAGGAACAAACAGCAGTTATGTATTGTGTGTCAGCAACACACAAATAGTTTAACACCACAGAAAGCAGATGTGTGAGGCTGAACTTGCCAGTTTGAAGTCCATTTTGGTGCAGGTGTGTCTTCCCTTACCTGGAAGTGCTGGAAGGTTCTGGACCGCTCGTCACATCTGTCTGAGAAGGTCCTCAGAGTCCTGAAGAACAGAAGAAGATCCCTGCTCTCCTCCACCCTGAAATGACATTGTACACATCATTAAAGCCAAAAGTGCCAGGTAGCTGAATGATCACAGCACATGGCACATAACTACAACGTCCACTGTTCAATACGAGTCAGGGACCTGGGCTGCACATTGTGCCCCTTTCTCTGCCCGGTTTCGTGTCTGCCCTGTCCCTTAAGGATCAGCTGTTGAAAGAGCAGGTACTTGGTCACAAACCGAAGCGTTGGACAAATCAAATCCACCCAAAAACTGTATAAGGTTGTTTACAAAATGATGCTTCCTTATGTACTGTACAGTATGCTGTCTATTACAATGGCAATAGCCAAAAAAAAAAAAAACAACAACTTTGTTTTGGTCTGGTTCACTCTGTCTGAGTGAACCTGGGACATTCTGTGAAAGGCTTTTCAGACTTTTCCATGGGGGCCCAGGGCTAGACGGCAGTCGGGTGAAGTTTCCAGACAACTGTTATTCCACACAGAGCTGATGGAAACATGGCAGCACCCTCCTATTTAATGGAGCTCTACCAAAAAGACAGAGTGAGAGAGACTGATGCCTGGTCTGATATTGCTGTATTAAACTGATTAGGTCCTACAGCCTCTGAATGATGCAGATTGATTATATCGACATTGTAGAAGCAATTAAACTGCACTGGCTGTAACTGGCTGCAAAATCCTAATCATGAAGTGATTCTTAATAACGCGTGGGCTTGGGAAATTTTCGTGGCTTTCAGTTCATCATCATCAAGACCCGTCTGTAGCAAACAGTGGAAAATAAACAACTCTGAACAGAATAATTAACTGTTTAATGTTCTGTGCACACCCTTGATTCTTTAGCACCATTATGAGCCTTAGTCAGTCAGCATATCTCTCAACATCATTTGCAGGCAACACAGAAACTGTGGCAGTGTTTGCTAGGAGCAGTTAACTTAATAATCTGTCATGTCTATCAAAGAAATATGTTGATTTAAGGGTTGTTAATTCTGTAAGTCGACTTACAACGACCTGTACAGCTGTGTCCAATTCATCCACACTTGTTGCCAATTTTATGGCAATTTTTTGGTTGTTATTTCCTTGGCTCTGGCACGGGAAGTTGACAACCCCATTCGTTATCATGACTAACAAAACTGGGATTTGCTCGGTTACTCTTCCAACACGGGAAACAGCCGTCAATTAGCATAACACCACTACAAAATGTAAATGGTGACTCAGAGAACCAGGCTTCTGATTTTTTGTCTTGCACCACTTCAGCGTCACGTAGATTGCCATAAAAAGGTATTGAACACATTCATGCTCCCCTAGTTTAATTACGCTGTCCAAAATGCATGCATTAATCTCGTATAAGAGTTGCAGTGTCCTTAAAGCAACTACTATCTAGAAAGTAAATCTCCCCTTTCGCTGCAGAACTGACTGATATTTCCTGCTGCTGTTCTGACCTCAGCTCAGTTTGGCTTCACACTATCAGCCTGGCTTGGACCAGGAAACAGCCTGGATCGGTGCTTCATCTGCTGCAGGCTGGGAGTCAAAATGGCTCATGGATCAGTTGGCTTAAATCCCCATACGACAAGGGTAGCACTGTGTTTTAGCACTGTTTGGCATCAACCAGTTTGCCTTGAGTCCTCTAAGTCCATCCCACAATGCACTGCGTCAACAGAATTTCTGAGACACAGTCATTTGCTCAGTATTGGGCTAAAAAGAGTTTTTAACTGTTCTGCTAATAAACAGTTGGAGAAAAGAGACACATTACACCAAAATGAACATGAAAACATGATTTTAAAGTCTTAAAAAGCCAGATTTAACCTTTTAAGACAACAACATTTAGCATGTAAAGACGTCAAGATCCTGTGTGAAAACATCCACAAGAAGCTTACAAAAGGGTAGCAATGGCCCACATGTGATTTGTGACATGGAGCATCGTTTAAATCCATTTTGTTTGGCCTTACACATGTAACTACAGTGATTCTGACTGTGAACACAGCACAAACGCGGGTTCCCACAGTGCACCACTGTGGCTGGATGCATCCTTGTCGGATGACACCGACAGAGGACGGAAGCTGAACTGACTTGCTGCTTTCACTACACAGCCTGTGTTAGTTAAGAGACGACTTCAGAGAGAAGAGGAGGACAGATGTGTCCGCTGAAGAAATATAAACAAATAAAAATCCCATTGTCAATGTTTTATCTTTAATAGTTCCGACCAGCTTGACTTAACAAAGATTATCAGTCTGATTTGGATTGTTAAACTCTAACTGACACACACACATACACACACACAAACACACACACACACACACACACACGGAGAAGGCAGTAGTGTGTCAGAATCATTATCTCCAGTATTTTTCCATCTGTTTCTTGCCAGAATCTGCAGACTGGACCATACAATCCAGATGTGGCTTGGCCTCAGATATAGACCAAATCAGATTTCTGCTCTGTGGTGCTGATCCCCCTGACAGAGCAGATGCTCGCTGGCACAATGTGTTTATAAGGACAGAAAATGCACCTGAGCACATAAACACAACTCATGTAACATATTTATTTTATATACTACTACTGGGAGAGAACATCACGTGGAACTGAGAATAAAGCAGGTGCTCCTGATGCCCAAGCCAAGGCCAACTGCTTTGTTGAACACTGAAATACTTAAAATATATTTATATGGTATAGTGTCAGCTCAGGTCATTAAAATAATAACCATAGTTGATTAATATGCAGTGATTCAATTATATTTCAAACAATTGTTTTACACAACAAAAGAGCACCTACGATGTTAAAGATAAATACAAAAAACAAAAAACATAGTTTTAGTTTTAAAGGCCCTAACAACGTTTGAATCTTATGTATTTCACTATAAAGTTAACTATTCATGAGTAAATAAGCAACAAACAAAGTTCATTATTTAAAAATTAAATGTTAAATGTTTAGAAATATTGTCTCAGTGACAGTAGAGAGAGCACTGTTACAGATTGTTTTGCACACCTGTCACTACAGACAGCATCTCAGTACCACACATCATTTTTTTTAGATGGTTTGGAAGCACGATTGTCTGTTCAGCACAGCATGATTATTTTCTCCACTGTGCACCGACAAACAGAACAAGAAGGGTGCAGTTTACTGAGAGGACAACAGGGCCTGCAACAGATCAGAGTGACAGAGGGAATATCTCCCGCTGAAGTGCAAGCTCTGACATTACGGAACAAATATTTATTAAGATTCCCCCACATTCAGATGGTGGTTTGAATTTCTCATAAGAAGTGAGAGCCCAGCTGTTCACCCTGCTACAACTGATACGTGCCCAAGGCTGATCCATCCTGATGATAGATGGAGGGCACAAGAGGTCAAGTGTTACTTTACGCCTGCTTAAAAATTCAGATTAAAGGTGAAACAGAGATTCTGTGCTGAAAGATCATCTGTAACCCCGTGGCTTTGATAGCAATTAACATTTTTCCCTGCTGTGTAAAAACCAGCTGGAAGGAAAGTAATTGTGACCAAAGCTCCAGATATCATTGGGTAAACCTCAAAAGACCTGGTGCAGCTCAGATATTTTGAACAGTCACAGCAAGAAAAGAACAGGTGTAACAAATTTTAATGATGGCTACGCTCCATTTACAGGTAGGTGTGCCAGTAAGCCAGCACACATAAATGGAATGCAGCCATTATGAATGTAATGAGTTACACCTGTGTTTGACAGGTCAAAATGTCTGCCGTGAGAAAGGCTTGTTGTTTGTGAGTAAAGAGAGTGAGAAAGAGTCGACGTGTGAGTGAGGACGTTCAGCTGGATGACAGGCGTTTCCAGTTTGACATCGTCTTCTACTCTAATAAACACTCGAGTTAAACTAAACAGACCGCTTCACCCTGACAGGAACAATATCCAATATTAAAAATGCAGAGTTGGACTGAGCAGGCAGTGTAAATAAATTACAAACTGACCACAGTGGCTGTCTAGGGGTGTGGAAGTGAGAGAGTAAGATGGGTCTGAGCTTCTCTTTTTGTCATTCGTTACACAGCTTCTGATTTATAAAACCGTGCGCTTCACTGTGAACGTTATCTCCTCATTTAAACGACTGTGGCGTCTCGCCCATCTCTACGAAGAACAGCTTTCCACTACGCGCTGGACTGAGGCAGTTCAGAACAGCTATAAACAATTTTGCTTTCCGATGTGGTGGAAAAAATTAAGTGCAGTGTTAGTTCTTACCCAGACAGGAAGCTGCTGAAGTTCTGCAGGTCACTGGCATCCATCACCACGTTCAGATCACTGACTGTCCTCTCAGATCTCTGACCCTCCTGCTGGACAAACACACCATCAACTACTCAGTTAACAAAAAAACAAACAAACACTGAGCCACTGTAGGTAGTTTATTTACCTGGAGATTCGACACATACAACACATGTATTTCAGCAAATATAAAACGTACACAGTGGTTTAAAACACTACAACAAACTGAAGCTCTTTGCGTAATGATGTGAGCATTGTTTGTTAATTTGTGTTGATGCTGTTATATCTCACAGTGAAGATCTGTGCAATCAACAGATGCTGTTTTCTTGCCACCTCTGTCTGCTCCTGATGATGGTTTTAAACTAAAACTGAAAGCTTGAAACTAACTGCCACCATGTCTATGTCCTCTTTAGAGTCACTTTATTCTTATATAGTTTATTTACAGTTACAATATTAGTTTCATTGAATCTGTCACTCTGCTTTATTTCCTCCTTAGACTGAGAAAACTAGAAGCTGCTGGAACCCGACAGCCCATTTCTGTCATGCATGGAGCTTCAGATTTTACTGCATTATAAAACAAAAAAGTGAATGATACAAACAAGGGAGACCAAAGTACAATTTAACTTTGATTCTCCTCTTAAATTCTGACTCGAACAGATAAATATTAGAATATTTTGACTGTAAACGAGCTTGATATAAATATATATATATATTTTTTTTTTATCTTCATCACAAATCTGGAGCTTTTTTTATGGTTTAGCATGTGCACTGGCCAGTGAATGTATAAATAATCAGGCGAAACCTACGAGCCTTGACTCAATGCAATACTGCAAGTTTTGAAAGGTGGCTTCAGAAGATGTCTCAAAAACTTTTTCTGCCATTTGTTTATGATTGGGGCAAAAGCTGAAGGAGTGAAGAATTATGATTTATTGCAAAAAGCAGAGCAACAAGAGACAAGAAATCCATCAGAAGATCAGTGTTGGAACTACTTCATGACAACGACAACAGTGAAACCACTGACCCAGTCCCTCTGTACAGAGTCTTTCGCCATAGCACAGGTTTCGGTCTCTCTACAGGCACAACCTCCAGGTAGGTATAACTTTTAATTTGCAACAGAGCCATGCTAGCCGCTTCCCCTTTCTTCCAGTCTTTATGCTAAGCTAAGCTAACCAAGTCCTGACTCCAGCTTCCTGTGTGACACAGACATAAGACTGATATCTTTCTGAACATCTTATTATCAGGAGGAAAGAGAGCAAGCAAATTTCCCCAAAATG
The DNA here is from genome assembly GCF_017976425.1 of Toxotes jaculatrix. NCBI lineage: Eukaryota > Metazoa > Chordata > Actinopteri > Toxotidae > Toxotes > Toxotes jaculatrix. The sequence goes on along the minus strand of NC_054396.1, from coordinate 26,311,212 downwards.
CTGACGTGTTCCTTTAAACATCCATCTCCATGTTAAGGAGAAAGGTGCTCCATATTTGTGGAGCTAACTCATATCTGTGATCGGCTTCGAAAGGGTTACAACACTAACAAAACATTTCTAAGGTTACTGGAAGTTGTAATAGCCCACATTATGTTGCAACACAACAAGCAAATATTAATCAAACTTTAATAAAGGGCAAGAAGAGCCTGTGAGACTCTTTCCAACTTACACAACCAAATAATTGATGTTTGTATCAAAACAAGTTAAAACTTCAGAAGAAAAACTACAGTTTTAATGGCACTTCATGAGCCAGGCAGAGGAGTGATTCAATAAAACCAGCTGTTCTGGTGGTTAATCCAGTTAGAATGAAAACCAGAAGTCTGTTAGACCTACACGAGGGAGGTTTACAGATCACAATAACACAGAATCTCCCTACAATAAAATTACAGTTACTGCTGACTTCACATATACAGTGTTGGCTGATGCCAAGGGTCAGCCATTATTTTTGTTAACTGTGACTGTCCAAAATGTGCTTCTAAGAGGGTTGGATTAAGGGTTGGAAACACAAAACTCTACTGGTACAAACTAAAGTGTGTCCCAAGATCTGAGTATCAAAAACTGTCAAGCATTAAAATTTGGCACCAAATGTCTGGTCAGTTTCATAATCTCCATAATCATATTTTTTGATTAGATAGTTCCTGATTTAAATCATATCAAATCAAATCAGCTGTTTTTTTTCTTTAAACAGGGATTGGCTGCTTGTGTTTAGACAACATTCAACAAAAAAAAATAATTTAAAGAAAAACATATTTATATTTCTCATAAGGTACGGACTAAAAATAACATCTCACATCTGAAATGACATCTAAACCTGAAAAGTTATTGGTGCCAGCAGCACCAGCATGCCCCCATCTGATGCCACCTGACATTAATTACTCTAATTCAGTAAGATGTCTTTATATATTTTAGATTGTGTGGTGCTTAAGGCCTGACAGTGATTTTACTTTCTCAAGCATTGTGTGTGATTGACTCCTGTAAAAGAAGAGCCCTTGGTGGTGGCTCTTTGTCTCCCTCTGCTGGCTGAACACTGCAGCAGCACCCACTAAAGTGTGTTCCTCAGGTAACACCTGTTACCAGAACAGTTTTCAATGGTGTACATGAAATTGCACAATCAATCTTTGTTTGGACAAAAGCTTAGACTTTTGTGCATAAGCACAGTGATATTCAAAAGTTGCCGACTGACATATATGCCAATACCTAGTATATATCTGTGATAAGCTAATGTTGGTCATTAATATTGTGCTTTAATCAGAAAAATGCTTTAATCATGAGTATACTAGGACAAAAGAGCATAAAATCATCAGATGCTTTGCTTAGTAGACATTAGCTGGATAAAAAGAGATGTTCACAGACAAGAATGCTTACAAGAAACAAAACTTTTTTTAGAGAGGCTAAAAGGCTCCAAATTACCAACTCCACTTCTGACAGAGGGAGCATCTCTATTAACCAGAAGGAAAGGCACAGTTTGGTTTGAACACAAGATCAAGACCTAAGATACCGAACTTCACCAGATTATTTTAACAATAACTCTTCTAAAGACTCACCTTGACCTCAGTAAGCTGGAATTCCACCTGAAAGACGAGTTCAGAGCAGTGACCTGATACACAGAGCTGCTGGACCACTTTACTGTCACCTAGAAACATACATCACACCAGTTTAAGTACATTACATCATGAGGGACCCACTAAAGGTGCAAACAAATAAAAGTTATGTTCAACCTTGACGTCTAAGAAATGTGTTGGATGCTTTTCCTTCCTCATAAAACTAATAGATTTTTAAATTTTCAAAATCTTACATTGTTTACATGCCAGAAGCCTTCTTCTTCTCTGTCTGTGGTGGGACACACACTGCCACATTTCTTGGCATGTTAATGCCACCAGTTGTTGCTCAGCTGCTCTGCTGTTTATTTTCCTGATTGCTTAATCATTTAATCTATAAAATATCAGAAAACAGTGAAGATTGTTGATTCAGACAGTGCTGCTCTCTTACTGCTTTCCAGAGTCTTAGTGGCACAGCTCGTCAGACTGATGCCATTCAGCTGTGTCTGCCGCTTCAGATCATCCTCCAGTTCCTTCACCCCCTCCTTCAGCCTGGACACCACCTTCTCCTTCCCTCCTACGAGTCTCTGTCCGCACATATACGACCTGCGGAGATGAATGACAAATTGTCACAGTGCGGCACTTCTGTTTGCCATTTTCCAGTTACTGACATGCTGCTTACCCAAAGTAAGTCTTAGTAAGTTTAAGAGAAAAAAAACAAATTCTGAGGTGTAAGGTTGTATGCTAGGAACTGCTCCAGGTTAAATAATAAATGAGGGTGTGAGAAAGATTCAGAAAAGAAATTAATCTCACAGGGCATCCTGTACTTGTCCTCTGAGGTGGAATGCCATGTCCTTGTGGCTGTCCTGCTTTTGGCGCTGCAACTCTGCAACTTCAGCCTGGAGACAACTGATCTGAGCCTCCAGCACTTTCACCTCCTCGATGTTCTCCTTGTTCATCTTATCCTCCATCCTGAAGGACAAAAAAACAACTAATTCAAGAACTTTAATTAGAATTTTCAATAACTGAAGAGGTGTCTTTTTGTGTCTAAGAACCCCCTTAAAATCATCTGAAGGGGTTTATCCTCAAATTAAATGTGAAATGATAAATAGTAAACTCGTGAATAGGCCAGTTTTCATAAAGTTAGAGCATGAATCCACTTCCAAACCCCCTCAAAGCGTCTCTAGAAGGACCAACGTGTGTTACATTAGTTTTAATCACAGTGGCACTAAAATCTAGCTAGCTAATGTGACTTTACGACGGGTCGGACTGTGTATGAAATAAAAGCAACTTACCGTATTTGTCTCCGTTAAAATGTCGAGTCATTTAACTAATAACACTTTAAGTTGCTATAGCCACATATATAAACGACTGTTATTCCGTTTTATTAAACACTTAAACACTTTTACTCACCTAAATGATTCCAGTTTCTTCGCCTCTTACAACCAAAACAGTTTGGAGCCTCGCGCCCTCTGGACTCTACCACTTATTGAGAATCGGAGGGGGAGACCAACTGTTTCTCTGACGATTGTTCAGACGATGCGCCTCCCTGTAGATTCAAATAGCGTATATGTTTCTAAATAATTGTTTTAAAAGTACAAATTATCTCTTGGTTGTTGTTTATAGACATGACATAAAAAGCTGCCCGATATGGAAATTGTGAAGGTCACCTCTAAGTAGAAAGTCGTATCTAACTACTGGAGCCAAATCAATCAAGGAGGAAAAAAATCATTTCTCCATTAATTAACTGTCATAAGCTAACGTTTTCAGTGGTAAATGTGCTGACATCTTCTTCTGGCTTCTGGCTTTATTTGTGATTTTTTCTATAATAAATGTTTTATGAAAATCTGATTGTAATTAAAACTCAGCGGAACGCTTCGGTTCTGCGGAAACAAGTACGGAAGGGAAAGTCGACAGGACTGCAGCACCGGACAGAGTTAACGGTAACACCAACTGGATACATGTGAGGTAAACATTTGTTGGTTCTTCTGTCGATATTAAATTAAACCGGTTGTTTGATCGTGATAACTCTGTCAGCTCAGCTGTAAGTGAAATGGATTAGAGATCTCGTAGCGCAGGCAGCGTGGCTGTTATCGGGTGAATGTGCGGTCTTGGAGGGGTGTTCATTCAACTTTATAGTCACGATGGAGGCTACAGTTGAACTGTATTGCATTATACTCATACTAATATAAGGTTAATACGGTTTTAAAACAGAACCACTTCTTCTCAGTACACTTGCGATACGGAGCGATGCGGCGGCTGTACGTCGGTGGGTTGAGCCACTCGGTCACTGAGAAGGATCTGAAGGATCGATTTGGAAAGTTTGGAGAGGTGCAGGATGTGGAGCTCCGGACCAGGAGGGATGAAGAGGGTGAGGAATCCAGTAAACACTGACAGCCACTATGATAACAATAACAGTGTTTAATCTTTCAGGTTCAATTAATTTTGTTCCATAACTGTCAGTATAGTCATTATCAAAAGGCATTCTGGGACGTCCTGATATCTGAGATTTTAGCATCATCAGCTGTATATCATGTTGTTCGGAGATCCCTCGGTCTCCTCACTGACCTGCATGTGTTCTGACTGATGCTGTTCTCCTGCAGGTGTTCCTTACAAAACCTTCGGCTACATTAACATCGACATTTCAGATGCTGACCTGAAGAAATGTGAGTGAACTCAGCTGCTGCATCAACTCTGCTGCTCTATGTGCCTTCAAGTCTTATTTTATTTAAACCTGGAGAAAATGCTGCCTGTGTGGGCCGATAGCACACTTAGATAACACAGATCAGTGTGAACTGTTTCTTGCCAGTGTCAGTATCTTGAAACAAGATGGGATCAAGTAGATCACTGCATCCCTCTTAGCTCTCATCTGCACCTTGTGTTTGCTGTCTGACATCAGAGTTTATGTTTTATCATCGGCTGGTTTCCTCTTCAGGTCTGACAGTGCTGAACAAATCCAAATGGAAAGGAGGAACTCTGCAGATTGAAACAGCCAAGGAGAGTTTCTTGCACAGGTAAAGTCATGTTCACATCACCATGAAAGTCTTCAGACTTAACTAAGACGCAAGAGGAAGCTGATGTAGTTAATAATCATTTTCTCAATTAACTAATACACAATTTTGCCTGAAGTTTGTCAAAGTTTTAAAAAATGTCTGTCACAGTTCCTCAGAGTCAAAGGTGAGATCTAGTCTAATGATACAGTTTCAGTTTACAGTGATATAAAACATCCTCCTATCTTTGTTGGTAACTGACATCAGTTTCTTCACTTATAAAATGAAAACACCTGAGAAAGTACAATGTAATATTTGTGCTTCTGAAAATACTGAAGTTTTTGTTCTGAAAATGGATGTGTGGTTCTGTAGGATGACACCCTTTCACATGGTCCCACACATGTGGGACCAAAAAAAGATTCTTCCTGATGTGAATGTGTGGTGAGTTTTTGGGATTTGTGTCTTAGACTGGCTGAGGAGCGGCAAGCGGCGGAGCAGCTCCTCCAGCAGCCTGCAGCTGAGGACAAGAGACAGAAGCTGCTGGACTCCCTGAGCAAAGCCGGCGTGGAGAACTTCACTATGAAGGCTGCAGTGCCGGGGACTGAAATACCAGGACACAAGGTCAGGTCATCTTCTGCTTCCTGTACTGTGTGTGTGTGTGAGAGAGAGAGAGAGAGAGAGAGAGAGAGAGATAGGTGGAGAGAGAAAATACTTAATTAGTCTCAAGGTGGAAATTGTTGTGTTGCAAGAAACAATTAAAAGGCAAGATTGTATTCAATAACAAAATAGAGTAAATATAAATATAGAGTTAGTCAAATATAAATATACAGACATAAATAAAATACAGAGACAAGAGTAGAGGCTAAAGATAGGCAAACTATAAGTGCCATACTATAAGTGGGTTTTTTTTTACAACTGTATAATATAATATAAATATATATATAATATAATCACTCTTTTTAACATTTTTACTAATTGGCCTAAAGGGGGCACCGTAGTGTTTGTTTAATCATCTTCATGTATGAGGGAGGAGGTGTTGAGTGTCTTCTGGGTGCTCTGGTTTCAGGACTGGGTGGTCAGTAAATTCGGACGAGTCCTGCCCATCCTGCAGCTCAGGTGTCAGAAAGGCAGCAGAGCTCGAACCCTGAAGTACGACCCGTCCAAATACAGCCACAACATCCGCAGGCTGGGCCTAGCTGCCGTGGATCAGTCCACACCTGTCACCCAGCTCACCTGGGAGGTACAGGGAGGGGATGATGACATCAGCAAAAAGAGGCGGGGAGAGTTCCCTCCGTATGAGCCACCAAGACCCAAGAAGAGGCAGACAGACATGATCAACTCCCACAATGCTGTGGGCAGAGCCAGGTAACAACATGATGTTTTCTGCTCCTTAAAGTCTGAACCATGGTTTGATTTTTTTTTATTAGCTTCTGAAATTACCCAGTGTCAAGTGTTTCTTGTTGTTTCCTCTCAGATTTGAACAGACTGTTCACTCTGTCGATCACACTGAAGCTCATCGGCTCACTAACGGATTTGAAGCCAACCACAGACCGGCTCAGAGGAGCTGGGCACCTCTGGCTGACAGTGACGTCGATTCAGACGAGGAAATCCGCAGGCTGGTGGCAGCTCAGAACACCTCCTATGGTGCACCTCGGCAGGAAGTGGAGGAGGATAACCTGGAAGTGGTTGGACTCGACTTCTTGGTGAAGTCACGACGTTCACATCAGCAGCAAAAAGGTAACAGACGTTTTTCAATCAGAAATTCTACTTATTTTGAGATTCAGATCAGATCGCATCAGTGTTTCTCCTGAAGAGGAACCACATGTTACCAGTTTTAACCGATTCTTAAACTTAAACTTTTGTAGCTCAAAGGGTCAGTTCACAAAAGTGACAGACTTTGTCAGTTATATCAGTGGTATTATTATTTTGAATTGCCCCCCAGGGGACAAATAAAGTTCTTGATTGATTGATTGATTGATTGATTGATTATTTTCTCAGATTCCATCCAGAGTTTAGGCAAAAACTCTATGAAATATGCTGTAAAACTCTGAAAAGCTGTGATTTTCTTTGTGACTCCAGGTAGTCCAGATGACGAAGACGAGGATGACTATGATTCAGCCGACACAGATGAACTCTTTGCCTCTAGGAAACCTCCTCCTCCTCTGTCGCAGGAGAAACAGACTCTGCCCACTGCTGATCACCTCTCAGGGACCAACACAGACAGGAAGAGAAAGATGAAGAGGAAAGGTAAAGCTGCCGGAGAAGAAGAGGAGGAAGAGGATGGTTCAGAAGATGATGAAGAACACCTCACATCCAAGAAGCCTTCCCTCCCACAGCAGAGAGGAGACTCTAGTAAACAGAGTTGTCAGAAACAGGGCAGCATCTCTGAGAACCAGAGTAAGAAGATGGCAGCCACCCCTGCTGTGAAAGCCTCTTTCTCAGAGTCAGATAGTGATGATGAGGATGAAGCTGACGAGGAGCTAGAATCAGCTGATTCCTGTTCAGATTCAGATTATGAAGCCATGTTTTCTAATGTCACCTGTCTGGAGATCTCCCTGGTTGACCTACAGAGGCTAGCTGAAGAATCCCAGCAGACCTCTGAAACCACAGCTCCCAGCATCCTCAGCGCCAGCCCCGCAAAAGAAACGAAACCTATATCTGGCCCTGCAGAACGACCTACGCCCAAGAAAGGCACCATGCCAGAAGAGATCCTCGCCTCCATCATGGAGGACAACAGCAGCGATGATGACAAGAAGAAGAAAAAAAAGAAAAGTAAAGGCGTCGTGTCAACGCCGCTGCCTGCCTTCCAGGGGACGAAAACACTGAGCGAGGGATCAGAAACAAATGGCTGCCAGAAGAGACTGAAAGACAAGGAGAAGGAGGACGGAAGAGGAAGTGTTGTCAAAAAACAGAAGCTGGATTCTGAACCTCCTCAAGCTGTCCACAAAACGGCTGACAGCAAAACCGTTAGGACTCTGAGCAAACAGAAACACACAGGAACAGAGAGGACGACGTCAGAGAGCAGTGAGGAGGAGGAGGAGGAAGAAGGAGAAGAAGAGGAGGAAGAAAAGAGGGAGGTTTCTGAAATGGTTTCTAATAAAGCTCCTGTAAACACTGAGAAAGCTGAGACTAGTTCCTCCTCTAGCAGTGATGATGAGGTGGAGGAAGAGGAGGAGAGAACAAAGGCCAGTCAGAGTGTTCTCACAGCTAAAGCTGCAGCAAAGTCTTTACCTTCATCCTCCAGCTCCTCCTCTGAGGAAGACGAAGACGACCAAGAGGTTATCTCTGCTGAAGATGCTGAGAAGAAAAAGGCACGCCGCCCTGCTCCTCACACTGAGTCCTCCTCCAGCGAGGAGGAGGAGGAAGAGCAGGCTCCTTCCCGGGTGACTTTAAGAGCTGAGGAGGAAGAGGAGCGGCAGAGGAAGGCCAACATGAGGAGACTGGCTGCCATTCAGGAGAGACTGAAAGAGGCTGAAGAACACAAGAAGCTGATCCAGGGAGCTCTAGCCAACCTGGTGGGTGCTGTGTGTGTGTGTGTGTGTGTGTGTGTGTGTGTGTGTGTGTGTGTGTGTGTGTGTGTGTGTGTGACATTTCCTCTCTTCCACTTGAAGGTTTCAGATTTATTCTAAGTGGTTGAGGTTAGAATTTGGATTAGTTTAAGTCTATGGTAAACAGCTCACACATTAGTAACACACATTATTCTCCATTAGGACGCACAAACACCAGGAGCAGGGAAACACATCGTCTTTGGCTCTGATGAGGAGGAGGAGGAGGGTGATGATGAAGATAAGCAGAAGACAACCTCAAAGAAGACCTTGTTCCAGGACAGCCAATCAGAGGACGAGTCCTCAGGTGATGAGCAATCAGCCACAATAAAAGAGAAGGTGAGTGGAGAGTTTCTGCTCTGAGCGAGAACCAGGTCAGATCTGTGAATCATTATTCACCTAAAATGAGTATTTAGTTATAAACAGTTATAAATTTTAACTGATCCTGGCAGCTTCATCGTTTTCTCTGACTTAAAGATGAATAAGCTGTGGTTTAACTTTGTCTGTGTGTGTGTTCAGGTTTGTCTGAAGCCGTCGGGCCCTCAGCTGTTCAGGGGCAGTGAGGATGAGGAGGATGGGGATGGAGATGAGGATGGCGGCAGGTTTGACATCAGGCCTCAGTTTGAAGGTCGAGCAGGTCAGAAGGTGAGAAAATCACTGGGGACTATAAATGCGTGAACAAGATTTGTGCGTGTTAAGATATCGTAACACCGTGATTCAGCACCTTCCTCTGATGTTGGTCGGCTGATTTTTTTTGTGTGTGTGTGTGTGTGTTGTCCAGCTCATGGAGCTTCAGTCTCGCTTTGGGACAGACGAGCGTTTCCGGATGGACTCTCGCTTCCTGGAAGAGGACAAGGACAAGGACCAAGAGTCAGGTGAGGGCGTGTGTTTCCACGCATATTTTCATATTGTTTTCCCAAAAAAAAAAAAAAAAAAGGTTTTCAGCAACTATTTTCTTATAGTTTTTGTTGAGAAAATTAATTCCGGAGCCTTGGAGTTTGTCCAGAATTTAAAGTTTCTGTTTTTTGGCACAGTGTTGTTGTTGTTGTTGTTGTTGGTGAGAGATGCTCTGTGTGGGCGACGCTTCTTCCACTGAATTGAAACCCGTCAGCACCTTGTCCTCTTCCTGGTAAATAACATGACTGTTGGTGATTCAGAGAGGAAGACAAGCGTGACGGAGGAAGATGAGGCTCTGGAGGAGGAGAAGAAGAAGAACCTGTCCATCCTGCAGGGCGTCCTTGGCAGCAGCCAACAAACCTGCAGCAGCAAAACGGCCGGCAAAGCCAAGACCTTCAGGTCAGACACACACAGACACACACAGATCACAGCCATTTCTCAAGTGGAACATTTGTATTTCAACAGGTTATTTTCAATAGGAAATTAAATAATTACTTAATTAAAACGCGTGTGTTTGCAGAGACGTCTCAGCGCTGCACTATGACCCCAGCAGAGAGGAACACGCTGCATTTGAGACCAAAACAGACGAAACAAAGGAGAGGTACGAGCACAGAAACTGTGAATGCACCTGTCTGATAAAAAAGTTGGCAACAGTTTCAGTTAAAATATACTCTACCTGCATCATATCCAGTAAGACATGTCATGTGGTCTGTCTTCACAGCAAGTCAGCCAGGAGGAAGAAGAGGGAAGAGGCTCAGAAGCTTCCAGAAGTTTCTAAAGAGATTTATTACGACGTGTCTGGCGACCTGAAGGCTGTGTTTGGGCCGACGAAGGAGGACGACACCGAGGGAGAAGAGAAGACGAGCTGGGACCAAGAGGAGGAAGAGGAGGGAGGAGCGAAAGATGAAGAGCCGACCGTGCTGTCAACTCTCATCTCGACTGAGCCCGATGCAAAGAAAGAGGAGATGTCTGGATTTAAATTCTCCTTCTTTGGAGATGACACAGAAACAGAAAGTAAAGAGACGGGTAAGTTAAACATTTACCTCAGCCTGTCTCAGAGGAAATAACTGTTTTCCCATTTCTTATAATCTCTCTGTCGTTCTCTGCCAGCAGAGTACAAGGTGGAGAGCATCCAGGCTCCAAAGGTGTCATGGCAACAGGACCCACGTTTCCATGACAGCAGCTCAGAGGAGGATGAGGAAGAGCAGGAGGAAGATGTGGAGCAAAGCAGCGCTGCCGCTAAAACCACAGAGTGAGAAAAATCAAGAGCAGATCCTGTGAACTGCCCCGCACGTGTGGACTGCAACTAATGCTGATTATTATCTCAATTAACTAATTGTTTTGTTTATAAAATGCCTAAAAACAAGTTCAGACGCCACCTGGCCTCACATCTCCAGACACCTGCCTAACCACTGAAAAAAGTCAGTCAGGTTGTCTGTTTCAGAAAGTTACTGAAACCTGACGTGTGATTTCATCATTATAGAACAGATAGTTATTCTAAAATCAACCGGTGTGATCTGAACGTGTTGTGTGTTCGTGTTACTGTTCACAGAGAGGAGACTCCTTCAAAGACTGACCTCTTCTTCTTCTACCCTGAAGACAGCAGATTGACAGGTAGGATGAAGTGGATGTCTTCTTCTTCTCTGAGGCTCTGGATTTTCTGACATGTTGTATTGTTTCCGTAAACTTGATGGGGCTTTTTTGTGTTTCGGGTGTGATCTCAACCCTCTCTTTCCTCCGTCAGAGGGTCCCAGGTCGTTCTGTCGTTCCTCTCAGCTGGAGGAGCAGAGGGAGCAGTGGGAGGAGAGGAGGAGCGCACTCAGACAGGTACACATCGGTTTACATGAAGAAACACTGTCTCACCATGTTTACCTTGTCAAGAACTAAAGCGGAGGAAAATCTTCATAAATTATTAAAATACGTTTTAGAGACTGTTGTCACAGAACTTCTTGTTTTTGTTTTGTTTTTTTTTGCTGCCTATATTCATGGAGACTACACTCAACACCAACCCCTTAACCAGGGAAGATTTAGTGAGTTATTTCATCTTTCCTGTCTCTTTCTACAGGAGTACCGCAAGAAACACAAAGATGCCCGCAGGAAACTGAAGTCCTCCCTGAAGAGCTGAGGATTATGGGATATAAAGCCTGTGTTTCAGTTTTTTACCCTGGTCTGGACTCTACAGTCAGGGGCTGACAGACTGATTTTAAACAGTCAGCAGGAGGGAGCCCAAACGGCAGCTGAGGACACAGACCTAAAGAGAAAGTTTGAGATCATCAGAATATCAGATTTATCTTTTATTTTAGTAAATCCTGACAGATATTTTGTGGTCAGAGCCTTCATACTGAAGCAGACGCATCTGGTTTTCTTGTTATTTGCCGTGGAAATGGTGCTGCAATTGAACTGAAGGACAATCAGCAGCAGCAGGTGATCACAGCTACAGAGGACCAAGCCTGTTAGGAAATAACAGCGATAAATAAAACGGTCAAATGAATAGAGAAATAAGTGAATTAATAATAAAATTAAATAATAAAAAAAATAATAATAATGGGAAAGGTGTCCACAGTTTTCTCTTTTACTAGCATTTTCTTGATGCATAGTCTTTTATTTCTCTGTTTATTTGGCCATTCTATTCATTATGGGTTTTTTTTTTTTTAAATTAGGTTTGGTCCTCCATACATCACCTCCTATTTCTTGGTTGGGAAAAGAGGGATGTCATGAGAGTATCCTCATTTGGTGACGACTCATTTCATAGTAAACTTTGTGTTTTACCTCATGACAGTTGGTTTGATGCGAAGCTTCACTTTGTCACTTTGTGCTGTAAAATAAAGTGAAATAAGATTTTGTTTATTTTGACACGAGGAAGCATTCAGTTTGTGGCAGTACGCTCAGAGTCCAGCTTATTAAGTCCACCTAGCTGAAACTAATGTAGTCTACAAATACAATAAATCCTACCTTCATGAAGGTTATAATGTTTTGGAGGCTGCAGGGTGTACTTCTGTTGAGTTGCAGTTTTACAATCAGTCTCTACTTGGGCTGAGGCAAATTATTATTGTATTATAAGCTGTCAGGAATTAATTGTCAATCAATTAATTAATTCCTAAAAAATTAAACACTTAAAAGAGTAAAATTATAAAATGTTTTGTTTTATCAAACCAACGGCCTAAATCCCCAAAATTCAATTTTCTATAAAAAAAGGACCTTGAAATTCCTTTTTTTAAATTATTTTGCTGTAGTTTTTTTTTTTTCTGTAGCATCTTTCCACGCTCAGCACAGGACACGCTTCACTTCAGTTTTTCTTATTTTGAAATTCATGACCGGAAGCTCCATGTTGTTGTGTATTCTGTCCTGATGCTGGTGAATAATAAGAGCAGCTGAAGTTCGCAGCCAACTCCAAACTTCTCCATCAGGACCGGAGGCGGGTCGAGCTGTGGGACAAACAGGTTTATGGACAGGTTTTATTTCAGGAGTCAAATATTTGTAGCAGCACATGTCTGTGAAGGAGGCAGATAAAACGGACCAGTTACATTTAGTTCAACGGTAAAAAAAAAAAAAAAAGAAAAAAAGAAAAATGAGCCCGGTTTTGTTTGTTCTGCTTCTCTTTCTGTGGACCGCGGAGCTCCGCCACGTCCACTCAGACCCGGAGCTTCCCTCGGGATCCGTGTGGGAGAAGCAGCGGGCGGAGGATGCTGGCACAGAGGACACCTTCTCCCCGGAGAGGACTTCTGTGGAAAGTTGGAAAGTTCCCTACGTGAAGCGGGTCGCCCGAGGAGCCAAAGATGGGAGTCACAGGAAAAGAGACCCGCACTCTCCGAGCAGTCACGGGCAACCGCGGCGATACGACGACCCGAGCGGTTACTTCACCACACCGGGGGCCGACCGGTACACACCCGCCCCGGCGGTTAACTCTTCGTCGGGTCGGGGCACGGGGCTCTTCAACCCGCTGTTCCCGGTCACCGACGGCGCCTACTGGGCGTACGCCGTGATGCTGCTCGCGCTGGTGCTGTTCGCCGCGGGCATCGTGGGGAACCTCGCGCTCATGTGCATCGTGTGGCACAACTTTTACCTGAAGAGCGCGTGGAACTGCATCCTGGCAGGACTGGCCTTCTGGGATTTCCTCGTGCTGTTCTTCTGCCTTCCAGTGGTCGTCTTCCACGAGCTCACCTCGAAGAGGTTGCTAGGAGACCTATCCTGTCGGCTCGTGCCCTATCTAGAGGTGAGGCTAAGTTGAACGTGCGCATGAGGGACAGGTGTTCACTTTACCTTGACCGCGCAGGTGAAAGGTCATGGATGGATTACTGAATGGGAGTACTGGGCCCAGGCACGCGGGGCCCCAGGTGTCAGGAGGACTGTGGGGCCCACGTGACTGTTAATATTTCTTGTTGGAAAGTCAAAACTTTAAAACATAGATGCAGGGACAACAAAGAGACACCAAATAACCACCAGATACCAAAACAAGCTCAAAGAGACTCAAAATAATCACAAAGAAAAATGGAAAATTAACTGCAGTGCTGAAACTAATGATACTAATCTTATCTGTCGATTTTTTTTAAGTACCATAAATCTAACACACACACAAAAAAGCAGTTAATTTACAGTGATATTAACCAGCAATGGCAATTCTCACTTAACAAGAGACGGATGGTGATGTTTTCGGTTTAAAAAAAATACTAAAACTATTGATTCACTGATTTAAGAAAAAACCCTGCTTTGAGTGATCGTTTTAATTAACTGTTTATTTTACCACTAATTAGCTAATTGCATAATCAAACCAAAGCCATGGATTAAACTAAAAGCTGTTCTCAGATATCAAGCAGCCATAGCGAGGCAGGAAGATGTTAAACAAGTTAAACAGTTAAAACAAACAACTTATTGTGATGGTAATTTATTTTAATAAAAACAGCCCGGCTTCACACTGTCAGTGCTGTTTCTTACACCCCCCCCATGTTAGACTCTTGGTAAATGTTTTCCAGTTTAATAAAGAGACATCCAGCTCTGTGATGAATGGCCTGACTGTGTGTTGTTGCCCATCAGCCTCAGACTCAGATCAGTCTTTACTTTCAACAAACGTGCCGTTATGGGCTGTTTGGCCTCTTCACTTGTCTGTTAGGAACCGACAGGGGACACAGGCGGGGGCCCCTCATGAAGAGACTCTTCTTCCCCAGCTCACAGAACCAAACCAGTGAAACACAGAGAGGTAGTTTACGTGAACTGGGATGTTTATTTACAGCTGCAGAGTACTGAAGTCTCAGCCGTTAAAGAGAAAATAAAAGAACTGCTGCCTCTAATGAAAGCAGGAGGAAAAACTGAAATGTCGGACCACAACAGGACAGACAAACTGTGTTAAAGAACTAGGAGAGTTTAGTGTTTCTGCGTTGAATTTTCAATCCTGGCAGCACGGAAAAGGTGTGGAAACAATTTCTTTGATAAATCTGCCATTTTTTTTTTTAACAAATCGTTTGGTCTATATAATGACCAAAAAAAAGTGAAAAATTGTCTGTTCTCTCCACGGCGGCATCTTAAAATCTCTCGCTTTGTTTGACCAACAGTTCAAAACAGTTCAAAAGTTATTTTTTGTCAATTGCCTAATTGATTAAGTTTCAGCTCTGATCATATCATTATTATAGTGAAAACAATATACAACTATCAATGATATATAATAAATTATTTTCATTATCAATTAATCTGCTGGTTATTTGGTTAATATTTAAAATAAATATTTTAAATAGTGAAAAATATCTGTTTAAGTTTCTGTAAGTCCAACGCAACATCTTCAAACGTTTAACCAACAGTCAGAACCCCCCAAATATTCAGTTTATAATAATATAAATCAAAGAAGAGCAGGAAGACTTCATGTTTGAGCATTTTTTAAAATGGCGCAAACCATTAATTGATCATCAAAATCGTTCACAATCGATTAATGGTTGCTGCTCTAAATATAACGCTGGTTTATAGCCTGGTCCCACAGTCCATAGCACTTTGTGGGTTAAAAGCTTAGCCGGTTAGTATTTAGCTGAGAGGGTAAATTACCCTCACAGAGTAATAAGGTGGAGCTCTCGCAGCCTCTTGATTACCACTGCTGGAGATTCAGTGGCTCCATCAGTCTCCTGTCTCAACACAGACCCTTGCTCCACCGGCCTGTGGAGTCCTGCTTCATGCTTTAAACCAGAGCCAGTCGCATACAGAGAGCTTTAAATCACTCAAGTGGACTTTTACTAATTTGTAATAGCAGCCTTTAACAAGGTCTGGTTTCTGGTCCCATCTGCTCTTTGTTGCTTTATGATTTTTATGCTAATTAATGACTTAATTTCTTACTAATTAATTAACGTGTTTTTTAAATGCTCTTCAGCAGTTTGTGCTTGGAGAGCTGTGCTGAGCAGTGTTTAAAGCAGGTCAGGCTGCCAGCTGCCCCTGTGCTCTGTTAGTTAAACCATTTTCATGCTAATTAGAGCTGAGTGTTAATTATCTTGAGTTGTGTCTTAACTGTTTGAGGTCATTAAGCACTCACAGAAGGAGGACAAGTCTCTGTAAAGATAGTCCGTGTTTTGGGCCAAAACCACAGACTTTAATGTGCATGGGGGACAAATAACTGTCCCCGGGCTGTAGGCTGAGAGCTGCTGCAACATAATTGCTCTCTATTCCCTCTGTGACTCCTTTTGTTTCCCTGTTTCTGTATAAAGGTTAAAGGAAACAGGGTTTTTTTTTTGTTTGTTTTTTTTAACCCGAGTTTTATTGGTGTAATTGTGGATAATTCACTTAGCATAACAAGACAGCGGAAAGCCTCAGACGTGTTCTTCAAGCATCAGAACGCCCTCCTGTGCTTAGTTTAGACCGCCTGAGCGAAGCCTTGTTTTGTCTGAGCTCTCAGTCGTGCGGATCACGTCCGACTGGAATCAGAGCAGCACCATGAATCAGCGCTGTGTGTAAGGACGGCCTGCAGGGTGAACCTGGAAGGAGCTCTGCAATGCTAAAAAAGTAATGAAAGTAATCCACAGCCTCGACTGCTCTTTGATTTAAAGTCACAACACCTGAAGGAAAACATGTGATTCCTCAGAAATAATTAAAACTGGTGGACGTAACATAAACCCATAGAATCATCACACTGTCCAGGACGGTCCTGTGTTTTTATGGTGAGGCACAATGAAGAGATCATCCAAACAGAAATCTGAAATGGGAAAAGTGCTTCTGGAACCTGGGCCTTCTGGAGTTTGGTGCTGCAGCTAACTCTTTTACTGCAGACATGATGGATGAGGGCAGCATGGTCCTGCAGCGCCTCACAGCCAGAGAGCACTGGGTTCAATCCATGTGAAGTTTGCATGCTCTCACCGTGTCTGTGTGTGTTTACTCCCATGTTAATTGCCCAGCTGCTCAGATTTTCTACAGGTGCACAAGCGAAACTTGTGACATTAATCTTTGTTTCCACGCCCTCTGTGTCGTTTCTCTGTCAGGTGACGTCTCTGGGTGTGGCCACATTCAGTCTCTGTGCCCTGAGTATTGATCGATTCCACGCAGCCACCGGCCCCGGGCCTCTTCAGATGCCAAAGGTGGAGCCCTGCCAGTCCATCCTGTCCAAGCTGTCTGTCATCTGGTTGGGCTCCATGGTGCTGGCCGCCCCCGAGCTGCTTCTGTGGCAGCTCCTCCAGGAAACTGTCAGCCTGCCAACGCTCCCCACCGACCTGCAGCAGAGCCAGCACGGGGGCTCGCTGATGGCGGCGTTCATAGCCCGAACAGACTCGTTTAAGGTGGACATCTGTGTGCGGGAGCCGTCTGTGGAGCTCCCAGAGAGCATCTACTCTCTGGTGCTGACCTACCACGAGGCCCGCATGTGGTGGTTCTTTGGGTGCTACCTCTGTTTGCCACTGCTCTTCACTCTGGCCTGCGACCTGGTGACGAGGCAGGTGTTAGCCCAGCGTCTGCTGATGAAACCTGAAGGAGACAAGGTGACCGGCAGATGCTCGTCTTCCTCCTCTTCATCTTCCTCCTCCACAAAGAAAAAGCCGCACGTGAGGGAGCAGAGGCTGCGCTCCACCGTCATGGCGCTCACCATCTTGTACATCACATGCAACCTGCCGGAGAGCATTTGTAACATCACCCTGGCGTACATCTCTGTCCCGGTGTCCGCCGTGCTCCCGGCTCTGGCTCTGCCAGCGCTTGGTCTGATTGGACAGTTCCTCTTGTTTGTGCGATGCTCGGCGACGCCGGTGTTGCTGCTGTGCCTGTGTCGCTCCCTGGGCCAGGCTTTCATGGACTGCTGCTGCTGCTGCTGTGACGAGTGCCTCCCCGACGGCAACTCGTCCTCATCCTCCTCTGCGTCAGCCGCCGCCACCTCCACCCTCTCCTCACCCGCATCGCCCTCGCCATCCTCCCTGTCCCCCTCCAGCAAAGAGGAGATGATGAAGAGTGTGTTGGCGACAGAACCAACAGGCTATGACAGGGTGAAAGACTCATCAGCAGCTATCGGGACGCCGTGCTGAGGCCCAGGACTGCCACACATGTAACTTTAAAGGATCATTTAGGTTTATTACAACTTTGTTCTTATTCTATAGTTTTGTCCCTCATTTCTATCGGTAGTAATAACGTTGTACTGACATCTGGGATCACGGTGGCATCTGACAGGTCAAGAAAGATAAGAAGGACCCTTTCTGGTTTCAACATGACAGTGCCCCCATTAAGAAATGGTTTTCCCAGTTTGTTGTTGAAGAATTTGACTGGCCTGCACAGAGCCCTGACCTCAGCCCCATCTAATACATAAGGGACGGACTGAACGCTGACTGCAAGCCAGACCTTCTCACCCAGCATCAGTGTAGGACCTCACTAATGCTCTTGTGGCTAAATGGGGTCAAATCCCTGCAGCCAGGATCCAAAATCTGGTGGGAAGCCTGAAGCCAGAAAAGTGGAGGTTGTTATATATTATCACAGACATATGGCAGTAATGAGCAGGTGTCCAAATACTTTGTTTGGGTGTTCATTTGGCCACGTAGTGTATCTAAACCCCTTTATTTGGTGATAAATCTAGTTTTACCGCTGGTCAACATTCAAAAGTTGAAGCAGGAAGTGGGTTTGAGTGTGAACCCTGACTTGTGTTTCTGGACCCGTCAGACGTCATTTTAGTGAAATATTTGTTTTTATTTCTCTTTGCTGTACTCAGGTCAGAGATTACCTGATTAAATAATGGTGATACTGATCATTTTCTCTGATCTCAGCTGTTAAACTAGCGAGTACAAAGTTCTTACAGACGATAGAAATAATGGACAGAGCTACCAAAATAAAAACCACGAGCTGTAATAAACTGGAATAGTCTTTTAATCTGGGTCTTTATGAACTGACAGTGTAGAGCCACCTGTCTGACTAGAGTTAGATAATTGTACACAATATAGAGTATGTTCTTATAAAAAAGGAGCTTAGGTGGATTTAATCCCATTATTGAAGGTTTTTTTACATTTTACATGTTGTAGTCATTAATAATTGTTTAATACTGATTCAGGATATTAGTATTACCTGCTCTAAGTACTGTATAAGGGGGAAACACTGGACAGTTTGAGTTCGGAGGACTTTAGGATGGTTCTGTGGTTAAAGTGAAGATGAAGATATACTGAGACTTTTGTCAGCAGACTGACAGTCTGTTGTTTGTGAACTTTTTTTTTAAATGATTTTGCTGTTGCTGCTCATACGTGGCTCATGTCGGCCTGACTTACACAGTGTCCACAGAGGATGGGCCATGTGATAGTACGTTGCAGCTTCAGGCGTGCGAGACACAAGCGGTTACATGACTGAAACGTATCCTGTGTAGACGACAGGTTAAAAATGTGGTGAGAGATCAATCAGAATTTTGAAGCTACATGAAACAGTTCAGTGTGAAGTGACATTTTTTAAAAAATTTGTTTTGTTATGTTTTGTTAAGTAAAGTTTAGATTTTCTTCAAGAAAAACTGTTTTACATTACGTGACTGTGACTAATTCCTTCTGTTTTTTAATGTCTGGTTTATGGTTCATTAATTGATACAAGCATTAGAGCTGTTGATGGATGCTGTATCCGTGTTTACAGAGCCTCTTCTATGCATGCAGCATTTTTACACACGTCACAGAGCATGATGGGATGTGATGCTCTGTGGCTCCCGTGTGGAAGTATCTGCATTTGTTATGTTTCTACACTGATTAATTCAGGTTCTTCCTTTAATTTGTCACCCAGTGACTATTAAACCTACACTGATGAGCCACACTGTGGCACTGGGTGACATGTTGCTCTATCATTTGTTGCCAGAAATACTTAGTAAGGCAGCAAATATGGATTAATCCGCCACTGAAAATAGGCCCAGACAAATTAACTATTTATATTTGTTAAAAAACACAGGGCCCAGGTGATTTAGTGAATTACAGAGACTTTAAAAAAATGGAACCATATGTTTGTGAAACATTTCATAAGATTTATGTCTTAAATAGGAACCAGTGGGCTCGAGGCTCTGAGCCACAGGCAGGTTAGAGAAGTACTGACAAACAGAAAATAAGAAAATTGGAATTTTCTTATTATCCTTATTACTTATTAAGTATTTGATTTAAATCTGCAGAAATCCAAGTCTGATTTAAATAAAATGTTAAGTTGCCAAACACGAGTAAAAAGAAAAAAGAATAGGGGAAAAAAACAATAGAGAAACAAAGAATGAGGAGAGGAGACGTATTCTTTTTCCAAACAAAGAAGAAAAAACAGACCAAAAGAAAGAAAGACAGAGAGAAAAGGAAAAGTTTCCTGGTGGTGGAGAGATGCATTTGATCCTAAACAATAATTTATTTATTTGTTTTTTTTTTTATGAACATCTGAACACCTTCGGGCGATCCTCCTGTGGATTCATTTTATTTGGAAAGAGAAAGAGAGAGAGATGGCTCATGTGCGCTGTGATTTCCATCGGAAGGAATGCTACGCAGCAGAGCTCTCAACACCCACTGAAGGAGAAAGCTGTTCATGCCTGACTGTGACGCTCCTTTTTGTCATTATTCAATTATTGAAGGTCACAGCTTCACAATAACAGTTGGCCTTTGAGTTTCTGCAGACATAATGAACACAGTCGCTCTGTGACCAGTTGCTGGGGAGAGCAGACAAGAATTCCCAGATATTTTCGGGCCTTTCTCAGCTTTTTTTTTTTCCCTCTCTTCTTAACATATTGATCTAAAACTGAATCTAAAATGTCTCAGCTCCCAGCAAATTTAATTTAACAGCAACATTTCAAATTAAAACTTTATATTCATCAGCTGTTGAGGACAAAGCATGTCTCTAGGCATAGACATGCAGCTACAGTAGAGCGACCCTCAGTCATTCATGAAGATCACAACCACCTCCATAGTCCCAAATGATCCCTTTATTTTACAACAATAATATATATTTAAGGCACAAGATCCACATCTTGATCCTTGTCTTATTAGTATCTGATTCTTATCTTGATTTACAGTAAAGCGCAAAAGTTTCAAATTAATTCGGCAGCAGGACAGTGATCCCAAACACACAGAGTCAGAGACATAAAGAACTACCTTCAGAGACGAGAAGGACAAGGAGTCCTGCTACAGATGGTGTGGCCTCCTCATAGCCCTGATCTGAGCATCATGGAGTCAGTCTGGTATGACATGAAGAGACAGAGACACTGAGACAGACTGAGTCCCCAGAAGAACTGAGGCGTTTTCCAGCATGCTTGGAACAACCCACCTGCCAGGTACTTGCAAAACTGAAAATCTTTCTTGTTTCTGCACCTTGTCTAGGTATAAGTTAATTGATTCATCTAAACTGTAAGTAAGTTTACATTTGAAAGCATTCTCACTTTACTTTTAGAAAAGTTTGCACGTTTGTATGTGAATATGTAAGCTGGGTGTAACATGAGGCGATTAATAAAAACACTCTGTCGCTTAACTTTAACAACACCAAACTCTGGGACAGGTATCACTTGTGCATTAGCTTAGGGTGGCATTAGTCTACCATTAGTCTCTTCTCATCTGACAAAATACTACCTTAAGAAGGCTCACAAATATGTGAGCTACCTGTGAGTGGTACGTTGAATTTTATGTCTTTTACTCTTTAAATAGTTTAAGTTCGGTTCTGGTTCCCGGTTTCCACAATTTAAAAAAAACACAAACAAAACAGGTATCTCTGAGTAAGTCAAACAAGAACCACCAGACCATCTCCACACACAGGAAGATGGATGGTGATGGGGGTTCTACCAACCTGGTATTTTAATATCACAGAACCCTCATATTAGACCCACAGAGATTTAACCAGGCGAAATTTTGGGAAGCAGAAGAAGAAGAGTTTAGCTGTTGATTTCAGTGGGGAGGTTGTTTCAAGCAGATTACGAAAAAGTTTGAAGTACATAGACTACTTTAGTATGGATACTATAGAGGCAGAATCCATTCATTTTGCTGGTGGACACCTGGAGTCCCTTCACAGACGCCGGCGGTCCCTGAGTTACACTTTCAGGACCGGTGCTGTAAGTGGAGTCTCGGGTTCCTTTGAGCTGAAATATTTGTCCTCCCACGTCGTTGTGCCCAGGCAAAGAGAAGGAGGAGGGGAAGCTTCAATAAGGCCTGCTTTGTTCAGGCGTCCCCCTCTCTGGCTCAGAGAGAGAGACACTTGAACAAAGCTGCATATCAATTGCCATCTACCAAGGGAGTTGCTAAGCTACACAACACCCACCACCTCCCACCAGCTGCCCCAGTCACTGAAGAGAGAGAAGAAAGAGGGCTGAGATGCAGGGGAGGAGAAACCGCTGCTGTCCACCCTGATAAGCCAAACCCAAACTCTTCTTCGTCTTGGTTGCCTTGACAACCAGCTGAGACACAGCGGCATGGTGGCCTCAAGTTAGCAATATGGTCTAAAACCAACAAGTTCCCGGATCTGAACCCGAGTGGGGCCTGTGTGTGAACTCATGCATGTTCCTGCTGTGTTCATGTGTTTCCACCTCAAAAGAGGCGATGTTCTGCTTAAGATCCCCAGAAGCAACGTGATCGTGTTTATCAGTTTATG
Source organism: Toxotes jaculatrix (assembly GCF_017976425.1). Lineage (NCBI taxonomy): Eukaryota > Metazoa > Chordata > Actinopteri > Toxotidae > Toxotes > Toxotes jaculatrix. The sequence goes on along the minus strand of NC_054396.1, from coordinate 26,289,183 downwards.
AGTGAGCCAACAAGTATCATAGCACCAACACAAAACTTTGTCATATTTACAGTCTGCCTTTATATTTCTGAGTCTGAATTCTGAGTGAAATTTACGTTGTGTGCTAGGGATGGATAAGGTAATAGATTAATTGATTACTAATAAGACACACATGATACTGAAAACTGATTGTTTTTTCCCCTTTCCAATCTTTCCACCACATTAGACCAAATTTAAAGCAATAGTTTTTTTTCTTGGAATGTATGAAATTGAAAAAGCAGAGGTTAAACTATATTCAAGGGCCAGACAGTTACATCAGATTTTATTGTTATAAAATGTAAAGTTTGTCTCCCAGAGAGAGTCACATAATGAGCTATGGTTTGTAGCCTTTTTGTTGCTCGGCTAGCAAGTTTCTTCATGCGCTTTCACAGTGTTTTTTTATAGAGTTAGTCAGGCATGAAAATGCTTCATCAGTCTTTTTGTTTCTGAGTTTCTCAGGTTTGTGTAACATGTTTTATGTCTCATTCCTGACGAGTGAAAATGAATGAAAAGTGTCTCCCGACGTCTTTACTACAGAAACAAACCTGAGACTGGATCAAAGGTCAAACAGTGAGGTGGGGGTTATGATACATGATATTAATGGTTCAGTATTTCAGGCCTTTAAGACAAGAACTTTTAAAAGGAATATACCATTTTATATGTTTAATCAACTCATGCGTACATGATTTATATTATTGCACATTTACACCCTTGGTTTCTATTTATTCTTTTGCACATGAAAATTAACTCGCAGAGACGTGAGACTTTGTAGTAACGCTTAGTAATATGATTTAGAACATCTGCTTAAGCAATGCATCACCATAACTCATGATTATTTAATGAATGCATGAATGAATGAATGAATCCAGGATGTATTACCACCATTAAGAAATGATTGGGCCACTTTGAGTTTATGTGATTCGTTAGCATTTAATGGATCATCTGTTAATGAACATTAATTCACAGTTAGTTCTTACATTAGATTGAATGCCAGCAAATTAGCTGGGTCCTGCAGGAAGCTGACTGACTACCACAAAGAACACATAATTTTGAGAATAGGTTCTATTCTGCCTTCAGAGAGGCTGATATAAAGCTATTAGATTCCTTTTTTTATGTAATTTGATTTCAACTAATTTGGTAGCATATAAATTAGTGTATGAAGCAGCTGTGAATTAGTCAAACAGTCAATAACAGATGAGTCATTCAGTGTTAACTTATCACATAACGTAGTGGTTTGATCATTTGTTAACCGTGAATATTACTTAAACACATGTTTTATAAACTTGTAATGTTTTTATAATCTTGTTAAAAAGTAATACACTTTTTTTTTTTTTTTTACCACTTTACCATCATTTTTTACCACAAGCAACAGTCATGCTGTGTAAAACTAAAAAAGAAATGTACCATGACTTTGGGCCTTACTGTACTGAAGTCCAGTCTCTGCTCTGTGTGCTGTGACAGCTGTTTTATGGCACTTGTCTTGCTCTGCGTCCAGTCTCAGCAGGCTCAGGAAATACACAGCACGAAACCTGTTTCCAGCAACCATTACCAAGACGACATCCCAGTCCTAATCAGCAATGCTAACAAATGAAGCGCTCTGTTGACTTGATGCAGAGCCAGCACGAGGCATCGGCTAACTGAGTGGTTGCTTAGGACCCCCGAAGACACCAGCGGCCTCCTGCTCATTTCATGTCAGTCTTAGACGTAATAAGATTTTGTTATGATGCCCCTTTTATTAGCGCCCACAAAACATCCCCACTTCCCATCACATGGTGTTTTGGGTTTCAGGGACAGGGCTAGTTCTAGTAGCTGGTTTAATTTTGGATCTGGTTCCAGGTTAGATTTGTTAAACTAATGAATGTCTCATCAAATACTTGATGTTCTCTGTTGTTGAAACATGTTAATTAATGATCACTAAATAGTTAATAGGTGTATTTTTTAATTAAAAACTAGCTGTTTCCCCCTGCTTCTACTCTTTATGCTAAACTAGATTAATCACATATTCACTCCACTCCACTGTTCCTTTAAATTTATTTATAAGTTTTCTTTCTTAAAATGTTAAAATTTGGTTAATGTGCACTTTACAGTAAGTACAGCAAACAGCACAAAAAACAGAGTATTTTGTGCTGTGGTATTACTTGAGTGCTTCTTCCACCAATTAACTGCAAAAGGCTTGGTCTGTCCCTGCTTGGTTCTGGAGTCCTGCAGAGACTGGACTAAGCTTCTCATCAGGACCAGTGGTTCCGGGTGCTTCCATGTCCTCTGTCACCAGAACACAGAAGAGGTCCAGTTTTTTCATGCCACTGTGTGACAGCAGGCAGTGGAAGCAGACTGGAGCCCCAGCAGCAGGTTGGGGGGATAGGGGTGGGTGGCCTGTCCGGACCACTTCCTCATTGAGCTCTTTAAGAGGACATGGGAAACATCAGTGAAGCCTTCAAAGAAACTCTTGGGGTCCCTTTCAATCCTGAGCAAACACTACTTTCATTAACTTGGCAACACTCAGGGAGGGGAAAAAAAAAGTCTGAAAAGTCTGGTGCTTCAAGAAAAACATCAAACGAAGGTTTAACCCAAATTGAGTCTTTTTATCCATTTGCCCAGTTGTACCAAAAACAATACCAGTGTTTGTTATTTTTAGAAGTGGCAAATGTAGTATCATGTATGAGAGAGTAATGCATCCTTACATTTTTCTTACCACCAAAAGATTTTCCAAACATGAAACATTTCTTTCTAATATTCTCTTTTAGGGGCATAATATCTTAATGGTAAATAACAAATGGTTATTGTGGGAATCTTCAGAATAAAGGAAGTGACTGCAGCAGCACAGAAGCACAGAGTGCATGAACAGTGATCATGTGAGACTTATTATTAATAATACACTTTCTTTGGCCACAGGAGGGCAGTGCTGCTCCGTGTCTGAAGACCTGACGTGTCTCAGGCTCTGGGGATTCCGGGGGCTGATGATGGTCAGAAATGTGTGTGGATGTGTTGGAAAAATACAGTTATTATTGCTTCTTAATTATTACTTGAATTAAGACTGCACACAAGTTTAAAACTATAAGATGACAAAAATTACTACTGAAATTTTTGTGTTTCCAAAAGTAGAATTTCTTTTCTTTTTTTTTTTAATGATTCTTACAACTTTTTTTTCCTAATAAAAATCCGTTTCAAGATTTTTTTTTCCTTAAAATTATGTAGTGCTCTACCTTACTCTGTGTTGTTTCAGGATGCTGAAAATCATTGAATAAAAAAAAATCCTGCTGCTTTGTGTTGAAACAACTGGAAATAATCTCACAACAGGTGAGAATACTTTCATTTGTTATCAGCTCTTTCTCAAAGTGTCACTGTGGGGTTTTTTTTTCACTCATGAATGTCTCTGTTTTTAATTCCGACCTTTTGAAAGATGTTTTATTTTTACTGTCTGTTACTTGTTATATGGCAAGAATAAGGTTTTACTACAGAATATTGCCGCTGTGGATTTTCCATCAGGCAGTCCCAAACTGTGTGTAGTTTTCCTGTGTGTGTGTGTGTGTGTTGGGTCTGAAGGCTGGATGTTTATACAGGAGGTCTACAGCCTCCTAACAAAGACCAGCTCACAATGTCCATATTTAGACTGTTAGCATGTCCAACTGCTTCGCTTGTTTATGACAGCCAGACACAAGACACAACCCAGCATTTTATACCCGCATATGGTGTGTGTGTGTGTGTGTGTGTGTGTGTATTGACACAATCAAACTGTGGTGACTAAGCAGGCCCTCATTGGGTTAGCAGTTTCTTTTAGGTTTCAGATTAGAGTTTTGTTTTAGGTTTGGGTTTGATCAAACCTCTAGCGACTAGCTGGAGGTCTATACAATGTCCTCACAAGCGACACAAACAAATGTGTTTGTTGTTTACTTTGTGTTTATGCCTGTGAGTGGAGTCCAAACAGAACGTGGAGTGAATTTTAGAGGTGGTGGGACTGCATGTAAAGCAGATGAAGAGATGCAACTAGACCTGAATTTTTTCTTTGGCAGTGTAAATAAACACAAAGGTGTTTCACTGTGTTGAGTTTTGGGGACTTTGGGGGATGTAAACAGGAAGTATAATTTTGAGGAGTCAGTCAGCTGTGAGCTACAACTTGAGCCCTCTTTTTATGCCTCTGTGCCGGCGACAGCCACAGTCAGAGGTCATGTTTTTGGGTCGTCCTTCTGTCCGTCCCAGTCGTGTCTCAGGCAGACCTTGACAGTGTTTCTGTCAAATTTGGCACAGAGGCAAGGGGGGAGTTGTAGGTTTCAGCAGTGAGGATCACTTCCGCGTTCAAAAAGCTGCAGTTCCTCGGCTGCCGCTGGGGGCTGGCTCCAGAAGTGAGCAATTATCCATTGGCCCCCATGTTAAAATAGCCAACTTTACAGCCTAAAGAAACATATTTACAGCCAGATGCATTTTTGGTTTTGGTCTCTATTGATAGTTTCTACCTCCGTGAACACGGGTTGGGGTTTAGTGTTATTTAGGCTTAAAATTCTTACATAAATTGGGGCGTGGTTACGTTGAGTGACTGTCCCATAGACAGGAACTGGCAGTTAGCTCTTTGCTAAAGCATCGGCTGGGCTAGGCGGCAACATCCAGAGGCCTCCGGCTACCACCAGCTACCTCCAGCTGTTGACAGTGGCTGCAATGTCCGTGTTTGTTTGCCAGTGTTCGGATATGTTTTTGTGACAATATGGCTTGTTGTAGTGTGGACTGTACTAACCGACCGTCGAGGGAGTCTGTGTTGCAGTTTTCTCGGTAAGTAAATTTCTCACTATTTTACCTGGATGTTTGCGCTAATTAGCATGTATTAGCATATTTTGCTGCTGGCTTGTGACTTGATTGCCGATTTATGGTCGCTGCTGATACAGATAGAGGACCGGAGCAGCTAATGTTAGGAACGCTGTTGCGGTGTGTTCCGTGCTCTCAGAGTCCGTTTATTGTGGGAATACTAGGCTACAATTTTATTTGGTCTCATTTTTCTGTTTAAAAAGTCCGACATTGCAATGGACAGAGCAGCTCCGTCAGTAAGCGGCTGCTGTTGTTTGTGTGCTGCTGTAACTGTAAGCGGGTAGTGGATGGAGGCAGCGGTGAAAGCCGGTAAATATTAAATATTGCTCCGAGCTAAGTGGGCGGGTTCTCGGCCGGCTGACCGCGGCTGGCCCGTAGCGGAACCGCCTCTCCGCTAAATATGGAAAATACGCTCCCACTAAAATCCAAGATGGCGCAGCTCAAATGTCCATGGTTTGGTCACAAAACCGACTCCCCGAAACCAGTGGGTGACGTCACGGGTGCTACGTCCTTATGCAGTCTATGGTTTAAGGATGAACTGATGAGAATTTAGCAGTCTAAGGTCACTGTGTCCTCACAAAAATGTTTTTTGGCCATAACTCATGAATTCATACACTAATTATGATAAAATACACTTAATGCCTTTTAGTCCTGCAAAGTTTTCATTACTTATATGAGTCTGGACTGAAACTTGGTTGAGGGAATCAACTGTGAGGTGGTAATTCCAGTTTTAGCCTGCATTTGCTTTCAGTTTGGCAAACCTTTACCAACTGAATCAGCTGTTAGCAGTTCTGATGATAAATAAAACTTGAAAATGTGATGATTCTTAGATTCCTTAGTTAGAAGGAGTTTTTAAGCAGACATATGCCAGGGGACGTCAGAGATAATGATTCCCAGAGAAGTGTGTGTCACACACTGAATCGAAAAACGTGTGCAGCATGTCTGCGTGTTCAGATTTGACCGAGTTATGACTCAGAGAATGATATTGACATAAATCAGGTGTCAAGGGTTTTGGAGCGCCTTAATGTCGTCCACGAGCTGCGTGTCAGTAATGATGAGGAGGCCTGATCGTTCGGCCAAACTACAATAAGTTTCCGTTGTTTTTAGAACACCGGCATTCACTTGCCCCATTTCACCTCACACAGTATCTTTGCCTGTGTGTGTCTGTACCCATTTCCTCCCTGGCTCACTGCACCCTGACTGCTGCTTCTATCTGCGTGACATGTCTAATGTGTACTACAGTTGTCACATGACCAGCGTGTGTTGCGCTACTTGTTCCTGAAAACAGTAATCGCATTACTGTGATGCTCTGATGCTCGCTGCTACAGATACAAGTACACGTGTGTGTATGTGGAGGAAGATGGTTCATGCTCTTGTTTTTGATTTGCAGGAATCAAACTGAGCAGCTGCTGTAAATCAGCATCCAAACCTCCTCACAGCAGAGACTCTCTCTCTCTCTTTCTCTCTCCGTCTGTCTGTCTCTCATTCACTCTGTCTGTCTCTCTACCTTTCTGTTTGAAGCCAAGCTGTGCTTAATTCCCAGTTTCCCTCCCCCTCAGAGACTCAACACTCCATCCCATCCTGTCCTTCCCTTTGTTTCTCTCTCCTCCTCCTACACCTTCTCCCCCTCTTTCATTCCATCTCTCATCATCCGCCGCCTTCAGCTAACCAGCCTCCCAGCAGAGAATTATGAATAGAATTCAAATCAGTTGAGCTTTACTGTCTCCCGCCCCCTCTTTACCTGCCCCCTCCGCGACTCTCTGTCTGTACTTTCTAACTTTCTCCAACTGTTTCGTATTGATTATAGCCGTGACCTGACGCCCACACCGCACAGCCTCCTATACATTAACCCTTTCCTTCTCCTTCTGTCCTGTCTGCTGTTAGCTTCTCACTGAGCCTTGGCACTTAGCCATCACTTCAGCTTTCGCAAAAAAAAAAAAACACCGACACAGCTAAATGTGGCGATAGAGCAGAGACGATGGTAAAGTGCTATGATGCTGAATGTCTGCGAGAATTACAAGGAGTCCATCTGGGCTGTCCTCTGTCTCCCCCATTTTTGACCATGAAGGAATAGTGAAATACACCTCTTCACTTCCTGTGGATGTCGGTTTCTGAAGCTCACACTGATCTTACAAATGAACCAGTTCTGTTGATTTTTTTTTCATGTTCAGTCTTAAAACCAGTTTCAACCGTGTCTCCTAGAAATTATGTTTATACACAACTAAACTACAACTGCAGATACATTTTGTAGCACTCGGCTGTCACACCAGGGCCTGGGTTTCACATCCACATTCCCGTCTGTGATCAGGTTATAATAGGCAGACGTTAAACAAAGATCATGGTTTTGGTTAAATGTAAATAAACTTGTTATGTCTGATGTCACTGTGAACTTTTCCTGCCTTAAACCAGAACATGATCTTTGCCAAGTGACAACTATGAAAAGGTTTAATATCAATATTTTTGCGATCTGCCACATATGAAAGTTAACAAAATATCCTCATTACTTTTGTAGAAAACTTATTACAATTTGTACATATTACACATATATAAAACATATTTTCTTTTGCAGCGAAGTTGCATATAAACATAATTTCTAGGACACTGTTAGATTCATCTTGTGCATGATGTGCATCTTGTGCAAATGTCCTCATTTCTGAAAATTGGTCTTCACCTGCTGTTGATGATCTGTCATTTACTGGCACCTCTACCTGATGATGGTGTTATAGTAAAACTTGAAACTGCACCTAGGCCTCCGCTCTACTCTGTTTACCTGCCCTGACTGTAACTAGTGCTGTGCAGAGGTAAAGCGTATTTTAATCATCACACAAATTCATCTGTTGTTGATCCATGTGATCAGTACGAATGAAAAGCTCTTTTTCAGTCAAGTTTCTGTTGCTCCTTGAGAACCAGAGAACAAATGTCCAGTGAGAGAAAAAAAAACTTTTGAAACTGCTGCGTCTTCCAAAACTTTGCTGTCAGCAATATTTGACCAGTTAGGTCTGTCTGTTCTGTCAAAATGTAAATGGGAACAACTATTACTGTGAGTTCTGCTGCATTAGAACACAGAACAGGAGGCTGAAAGGACGTTTAACAGGTCGTCTCCTTTCCTTTTCTCCTTCTCTCTGTCTCACACCAACTCCAATAGTGTGAGAAACAGTTTTTGTGTGCAGATGGAAACAAATAAAACGATTAAATGATTGAAAATTAATTATAAGTCATTACAGGTTGGGGGTGACGTGTTTTAAGCTTCCAAAGGGGAGCATAACAGTAATAGTTTGAGAACCACTGCCTGAGTCCACCTTGAGGACGTCACAGAATGTTTCAAAGAAACTAGTTCATACGAGACGACATCCAGTCACATCTGGAGTCAAAGTGTCTCTAACTGTCCTGAATGTCTGCAGCGACAGGCGGGGTGAAAAGCCTGCAATCACAGAGCTGAGCAAGACACAATGAATCATGCAAATGGGGATAACGGCGCACACTCTCAGACAGTCTCTACTCAAACACATTCATGGCTCACGTGAAAATTACTTTCACGTATCTGCAAACCTGCCACATCGCTGCATGAAGTGGGCCTGACTGTTGGATTGTCTGTGTCACAAAGCCACAAAAACCGACCGCCGTCTTAACACTGAGCTGACGGCACGTTTCAGCAAAATTAGGTGCCTTAACAGAATCAGAGTGCACCTTTAAGTAGATGGAAAAAATGATTAATTTTTCCATGTGGAGGCTGATCTGCTAGATTTAGAAGAACAGCCACCAGTTAATCAGTGTCACAGCTTGAGCACCATGACTGCAGCACAGAGCTGGTTATATAACGTATGACTGTGGGATTCCCAGCCGCTCTGCCTCCTCCACTCAGCAGTCTGAGGACAGGAGAGGAGAGGAGAGGAGAGGAGGGGGGGCTGCAGAATGGATGGCAGCAGAGGGAGGAGGGTATTGATGTTTGTGATTGTGATCATGAGTGTGAAGGGCTCAGGTTGGCCACCAGCTCCTCCACTCTTCAATAATCCAATAATTACAGGCAGCATCTTAACAGGGGATCCCTGTGCAGATGTAGTCAGGCTGAATACAAGCCACATCTATATACTGTGCTGAATGTGAGTGCACAGTGTTACCTACAAGAGATATAAACAGATTGAACGGAACTCCTTTCTACAGGAACCGTGTCCCTGTTGCTGTGTAAATCCACACAACACACTGACACTTTTCACTGGGACTATTTTTTTTCCAGTGGAAACTAGTTCCCAAAACAGAGTTGACAGTTTTCTGTGTGTACAAAGTAACTGCCAGATGCTTCCTCCAGACTCACGTCCGCTGCCAGGGTTAAATTTGCACATTGTGTGCTGAGTCTGTCGTCTTATGCTGAACTTGCTGTACTTTGACTACTTCTTCTGGCTCTAAAGTGTGACGTCTGCACACACACAAACAAATGCAACGCACTTTTGCTAATGGTTTCACATTTTTCTGCTGACCTACAGGTGGCAGCGATGTGGAGGGAAACAACAAAAGCCTGCCTGCAGTTTACCATGGATGTAAACGAGGCAGGTTTCACAATGATCAAAAATCATCTTTGCAAATTGATGAGGAAGGAAATGCATTCAGTGCAGAAACTCTGCAGTGCACTTATACGTCTGGTGTTATTTTACAGTTACAGTTCTTATTGTCAACAATCCCACGAAAAGAATCTCACCAGCAATGTGTTGGTCCTGACTTCCCTACTGTGTCCATGGCACACAGCTCTAAGCCCAATTATTTCAACTGAGGAAATAAAAATGCCTCATAAACATGTCGTTTCATTAAAAAAAAAAAAAAGGCTCAAATTTTCTCAAAAAGCTGGGCACAGTGTGTGTGGGTATGAGACAAAATGAGACAAAATAAACTACAGTGTGTGTGTTCATGGTAATGAATGAAGAATGAATGAATGAATGAATGAAGTTGTGTCTCATTGGTGTATGTTTGATAGGAATAGGCTGCATCAGGGTTTGTAGACACAGACGTTATTTGGTAAATAGTATCGGTTCGTTGCTGGTTTTAGTTTTTTCTTGGGATTTGTCGACAAGAAAGAAAAACAGTATAGAACAAGATTTACACTTTAAAGTTAGAATTAGGTTAGAGTAAGCTTTTTTTCGGTTGTAGTCGTGATGATCGTGTGCATATAAACATACATACTGCATGTTGAGTGCTACATGCTACAGAGGGTTTGGTCAAATATGCATGGCCATAAGAGCAAAACCTTATATGACTTATACATTATTCACACAGTGACATCGGTTTCTCACAGAAGCGCAGAGCAGTTTAAAAATGACTGTCCTCCCTCCCCCTGAACAGCAGCAGAAAGAGCTACAACAAAGCTGTACAGTGCAGCTTTTTCTCTTTAGCTTTCTGGACACGTTTTCAATTTTTTTTCTTCCGTAAGTTAACTCAGGCTGACTTCAGGCTGACAGCTCCAGTGGAAAGCAAAACTCCTGAACAATTTCTGATTAGTCATATTCTCAGTATTCTGAGGAGAAAGAGTCCAAAAGAGTCTGAAAGATTCCAAAATATAAGAACGTCCCTAATATGATAAATATGTTTGGCAAACATAGTCGTGCCAACAATTACTGTATAATTTTCTCTTTAACTGGTGGTGGAATGTAACACAAACTGTACTAAAGTAGACTTTTGAGGCACTTTTTAGTCCAGCTGCATTGATCTGTCTGCTGCAGTTAGTGGTCAGTTTGCACTTTACATGTAAAACACAATCATCATGTAAAACACAATGAGTCTTTAATGATTAAACTACCTCATAGTATCTGATGAAGTTTAAATCAGCTCCACCTCCACCAAATATAACACTAAAAAATATATTTCAACAATAACGTTTGACAGCGACAGAATAATATAAAAGTCCCAGGTGTTTTTTATTTGTATAAGAAACACTTTTACTTTTGATACTTTAAGTACTCTTTTCTGTTAATACTTATGTACTTAAGTCAGATTTGAGATGCAGGACTTTTACTTATAATGGAGCATTTCCGCTCAGTTTTATTGCTATTACATACTGTAAGTAAAGATCTGAACATTTCTTTCTCCACAGAACTTGTATATCATTACTGTTGTTTACAAGTTGATCAGTCAGCGTTTCATGGATCATTATCAACGCTATTTAAACGCAGAATTAGCCTTAAGACACATCTGATTTGTTGGTGAATGTTTTCACTAACAAGCGGTAATTTACAAAACAGCCTCACCACAAGGTCACAGGGAGCTCTGAGTGGTATCAGGACATTTTTCTGAGCACTTTAGGGAATTCTCATCCAAAAGATGAAGAGCGAAGGCTGAATAATTCAATTTGAATGGAATGTAAATGGAAATTTGAACATCTACAAATCTATGAAAACTGTACAAACTCCATCTGCTGAGGAAGATCATGTGATGCAGTGAAAAGCTTCCAAACAGCTACTAAGTGGATCTTGTGGTGAGCTTGTTTCTTTTAATCTCAAATTCTTTTGGGACTCTGGGGACGAGTCGTTAAAGGATATTTTAACAACTACAACGGCGAATATGTTTCGTAGGAAATGTAATCACAGGCTGTGTTAGGTTCAGAGGCAACATTTTTTTGAATGATACACCTGGGTTCACATCCACAGTCCTGCCTGTGGTCAGGTTCAGGCAAAGGTTAATGAAAGATCGTAGTTTTGGTTAAATCTAAATAAACACGATGTGTCCGGCCCAAAGTGAGGACCCGCCCAAAGTGTCCTCAAACTGGCCTTTACAAAGACAGATAAACAGCAGCACTCACAAAGGAAGAGCTGTAAGAAACACAATAAGACAGGGATATTACCACAAAGCCCCCCCCCCTTCTCCAGTTTGACCTCCTTCCCCTCTTTCATCTCCATCTCTTTCGCTCTCCCTCTCTCCCTGATGACCTGTTTCCCTCCCTCTCTCTCTCTCTCCCTCTGGCCTGCTGACTGATATCGTGGCTCGGTGTGTTTTACTGGTCCATGGACAGACCATAAACTCTGGATTTACAGCCTCCTTCCTCCCCCTCCTCCCCTCTTGCTGTTTGTCTCAGTGTGAATGGACGTCAGGAGCTGGCTGAATATTTACAGCAGCCTTTAGAGTCTCTGCCTACAGAAAAACAAACCAGCCGAAGCTCGATGCTGAACATGTGTGTCACGAAAAGGAAGAAAAGATCTATTTTTATCTGGTTTTATCTTCTGTTTTTATTGTCGGCTTGACAAGGCTTCCTGTCGAGCATCCATTTATTTGCCCATCCATCCATCCGTTCATTTATTCATCCAACCAGCGATCCACCCATCTGACCACCCAGTCATCCAGTTATCTCTCCATATACGTACCTCAGTCCATCCATCCACCCATTTGTGTAGGCCTGTTTATCTATCTATCTATCCCCCATCCATCCATTTATTCATCCATCGATCATTTTTTCATGCAGATATTGCCCATTCACTTAACCATCCATTCCCCCATCCAGCCATAAATTCCACTAATAAATATATCCATACATTTAAGCATCCATACATACATTTCTATACATACTGTGTACATATATCCTCACTTAACCATACATCCACCCATCCATCTGCCATCCATCCAACTATTTATCCTACATCTATACATCTGCTCTACAGTCCATTTTCCATTCATGTATTTGTCTCCGTATGTGTCCATTCATCCATTTATTCATTTGTTCATCCAACTTTCCATCAGTCCGTCCATCTATCCAGCCATCCACCCACTTACCCATCCATCCTCCCAATAAATGCATCCATTAATTTATCCATGCACTTAACATCAGTTTACATATCTATTCATCCATCCATCATCCATTCATTTAACCATCCATTTATGTATCTATCCCACCATCCATTCACTCACATTTAACATCCATCCATTCGTTCATTTAAAAATCTCTCCATCCATATTTTAACTTTCCATCCACCTGCTTGTTTATTTATGCTGAAATTCTCACTTCCATTGAGGATCCGTCATTCATCCATCCATCCACTATCTATTCAGTCATTCGTCGGTCCATTCATCCAGCTATGTGTCCATTTACCACCCATCTATTGATCCTTTTATCCATCCAATGATCTCTCATCCTTATATAAAGTGGAGAGTTATAATATTATATTACAAACATGGGGTTCTTGCATTTTATACGTACATTTTGCTTATAATACTAAAGTATGGATACAGTTAGAGGGTATACAGACCCACCAAGATACTGATAGTCAAGTCAAGTCAGTTTATTTATTCAGCTCAGTGTCCCAAATCACAAATTTGCCTCAAGGGGATTTATAATCTGTACAAGATACAACACCTTCCATCCTTAGACCCTTCAGTCAAGGAAAAACTCCCCAAAACAAAAACTTGTAATGAGAACAGAGTGGAAGAAAAATGCTTGACTTGAATTGGTAATATTCAGATAAATGTGACTTCATTGAATTCGATCTCCACAGATGTTCAGCTGAACCAAACCAAACCTAAACTCCTCCCTGTGCTTTTCTTTTAAAGATACACTCCCTGATTTGGTTACAGTGCTCCCAAAGCCCCAAACCTCCATCTGGCTTTCTGCTCACGTATTAGTGTGTGAATACACACTTTTAGAAACAACAAAGTTGTCAAAAAGACACTCGTTCTGAGCTCAGACACACAAACAACATCTGATGGACACAGCAGCTCTGAGTGTTTCTCTCCTGGGAGCTGTTTCCTCTCTACACCATGAATCAATGTGGATTATAGGAGCTGAGCCCTACACATGCAGCAGCATGCAGCGCCGATCGCATGACCGTGTGCTCTAACACAGGACCGTGTGTGTGTGTGTGTGTGTGTGTGTGAGAGAGTGTGTGCATGTTTGGGGGAGGGTGGGCTAAAAAGTGACTGCAGCACTTTGCTGAAGCTAAATGCCGCAATGGACACATAAATAAGTACTGCACCATTCTGTTGGTAGCACACACACACACACACACACACACTCACAGAAGCAGGGATCCCCTCTGTGCAACACGTCCACACTCTGTAGCACAGTTCGATGAAGCGATGGTAGGAAGTGGGCTTGTTTCAGTGTTACACGGTGGCGTTTGTAAAGGCTGACTGTTTCTCTGTTAACGTTAAACATGTTCTCATTAACGTTAGATAAATACATGTCCAAGCGATTGCTTTTAGCAGAAGAAAACGCTATTTTTTTTTAAATTCAGTTTGGCTTTTGCAAGCATCATAGCACTGAGACCGACCGCCCCTCTCAGGCTGACTAATGACCTTTAATGGCTGCTGATGACAGGATGTGCTCAGTCCTTGTTCCTCTGGACCATAGTGCTGCCTTTGACACAGTCCATCACAATATCCTGTTAGGGTGAAGCTCGGGGAATATGCGGTACAGCTTTAAAATGGTTCTCCACATACTCGTTAAACAGCAGGTTCTGTGTCTCCATTAAAAACCACATATTAGCTTTTGCTCCTGTCAAGTATGGTGTCCATCAGGGGTCAGTTCTAGGACTAGTTTTATTTTCGCCACCAGAACTCGTTTAACATGATCCATGAGAGGTCACCACATCACGCCTGTTTTACCCTCCATGCACTGGTTCTCAGTATGTTTTAGACTTGAGTTTATGATCTTACTGGCGATTTTTAAGTCTCTTCACGGCTTCTCTCTGTGAATTTTGGCCCAGTGACAAATGCCAGTTGTTGGTCTTTACACCAAATTGTGCTAAACACCATGTTGGCAGCTCTGAGGTCAGCCTCATTAAAGCACCATGTTCGGCTCGCTAACTGTCCAATATTAAATCCTGTTGTGCTTATTGTGCCGTTACTGTGCTTCTGCCAGGCAAATGTTTAACATTCACACACTTCACACACACACACACACTACAGAGAATTTGCTGCTGCCTCCTTCCCTTTGTCTGAAGGACTCTCCTGTTTGTGAGAGCGAACCCTTCAGTTGTTTTCAGGTCAAAGAGTGGTACTGAAATCTGCTGACTCTGCTGTTAGATGGATCAGGGCAGGGCTTTCCCATGGTTTCCACTGTGTGTGTTTATGTGTAACTGTGTGTGTGTGTGTGTGTGTGTGTGTGTGTGTGTGTGTGTGTGTGTGTGTGTGTGTGTGTGTGTGTAAACAGCAGATTATCTACATGCCAAATTCTTCTGTATCCCTCAGTGATGTGAAAAAAAAATTCAATTCCATCTGATGCCAATGTTCATGCGAATATTGATGTGAATGAAAGGTGCTGAAAAATTCATACATTTTTAAATGGAATCTGGTGAGTGGGTCTCTCCCGGCGTGTGTTGGGCTCTGCACCACTGGACTAATACATCACTGTGCTATTACATCTCCTCCCCTCTTCAACCCTCGCTCCTCCTCTTCATCACTGCAACATTTTCTGTCATGTCCTGAAAAGAACAATCAAGCCTGAAGTTTTTTTAGATGAAATCCCAAAATGAAAATAACTTAAAAAAAAAAAAAAAAACACTGGTAGCTGTGGAAGAAGACTGTCACTTTTCATTTGAAAGTTGTTTTTAAATACTGTTGCAACGTGGAAAACAAATGAATATTTGATGCATTATGATCACTTAAAATTCACAGCGTGTAAGCACCGGCTTTGTACTCCAGCAGGGGGATTTTAGTAAAATTCACTGTCATCACATCTGTTGATGTCCCGCTGTCCTGTCAAACCAGGCCACTGTTGTTCTCTTCATTAACACAAAACTAGTGAGTCCTTCTGAACACATTAAAAACAACAAAACAAAACAAAAACAAAAAACAGCTGACAGTAGCCTGATGGACTTTTGCAGTAAAGTATGTTAGCGATCAAAATGTGTTATAATAATAGTAAATTTGTTGTTAAACGATGCTGGTTAAAAGCCTGTAAATTGTTTTTGGTTTTGCCTTTTTACTATTTACAGATCAGCCACATTAAAACCTGTTACTGATTTTAATGTTGCGGCTGTGGCTTCATATTTGACATGTTTAACTCATCTGCTATCCTCTGAATAAAAGTGTCAGGCCTGTGCCAGGTGAGCATTTATAAATAACTATAGGTGTACCCACTGATCATTCTCTGTTTTACCTATAATTAGTGACAAATTACATGGGTCTTTCCTACTTCTTAGGAAATTATCTGGCAAAAAATGTGGAATTTACCGACAAGTGAAATAAAGCTTTACCAAAATAGTCTGGGTTTGCTCTTTAATCTTGGACGTTGGTGTGTTCAAGCTAAAACAGGGTGTTAAGTTGCTCCTTAATAAACCCACAGGCAATCAAATCTTCACAAGCTAAATTAAGGAGGGAAATGAGGGTGGCAGAATGCAGGCCTCCGTGTGGCTGCTGCCCTGTGTTGTGCCCCCCCCAACAAATTAATGTGAAACTACATCACCTGATTCTCAGCATCCACATCAAACCCCTGATGTTTCCACACATGTAGACACAAATTTGTCTGAAGAGAGAGAGAAGAGGGTGATGGAGACGGAGAGAGAGAGAAATGGGTCCAGAGAGAGGTGACGAATGGGGGCGGGGGGGCCGTCGAATGAAATGTGTTCTGCAGCTGGAAGAGTTATGGCTGCCAGTCAGCATTTCATCGAAGGCCTCATTCAATGAGCACAGAGGGAAAAACACATCAACACATGCACACACACACACACACTCACACATTTCCAGTAAATACATAATGAATATTTCTGTTGGAGCTGAATTTCTCTCTCAGACCGTGTTTGATCAGCCTCCTCATTTTTTTTTTTAGGCAACGTGTTCATCAGCATGCGTCAGTTGGTGGAAACGTTCCCGCAGAATTATGCTTTGTTTGCATTATCGCTCCCCCGTGGCCCCTGACAGCACCAATATCATCACAGCCACCGGAGCGTCGCCAATTTAGCCGGTGACCTTGTATGTGTATCTGTTAATACTCCCCCGGTGGTTGTAAAGAAGATCCTCAGCTCATTCCTCTCGCTGTGGTCAATTCAGACATGAAGGTCAGTTTGTGTCCTCAGATATCAAGCGTCTTTGTTTCCTCTGTGTTTGTCTCTCGTGTTGGCTTCATCTGTCAAGCCACCAAAATAAAACATTAGCACTAAAAACACTACAGCGGTTTATATTCTCAGTTTCATTCCAGCGGATATATTTTTATATTAGAATCTGTTTCACATGATTGTATAGAGTTAAAATGAGAGTTAGCTCCTCTGACAGCTTGCTGCAGTTTGACCCTCCTCCACCGAGATTTTGCTAAGGTGTTTAGGGTGGGGTAGAACAAACTTGGGGCTCGTTGCTATGGTGACAATAGCTGGGGTGATCTTGCTGTTTGCAGAATGGTTGCAAAGGTGTTGCTGGTGGTTTTTAGCTCGTTTCAAGGCTTGAGTGTTCTACTGTTCCGTCGCCAAAGGGAAATTAAGTTGTAGTTTCTGAGCTGGTTTTACTTTGTGATTGTGAATGTGTTCAAATCTGGTTGTTAGACGAAGCCCCGGAGCCAGAGGAAACTTCTTGGACAGGCGTCTAGAATCACAGAAATTCTGTTTCTGTTTCAATTCAACAATCATGGAATTGAGAATTCAGGAATTCAGGAACAGATTGATGAATTTTTCTTGTTACATTTCGGTGTGAGGCAAGAAAATCACACCTGTTGCATTATGATCTAAACCGTAGACCAGTGCGTACAGTGTATCTGTAAGCCTGTACGAAGCCAGTAAAACCACAGAGTTGTACTTACACTTAGTATTCTTGATTTGGGATAACAGACTTGAAAACTGACAATGAGCACAATTTTTTGTGTCAAGATAAAGAGATTAAGTTGTGATCTTGAGGTTACACACTGAAATAACAACCACTGACTCCTCTCCTGAGCTAAAATGGTATTTTTCATGTGCGATTAGTTTCAGCCACCCTGAAGGTTGGATGCTTCATGGTTTCTTTTCTTCCTGCTCTCTGCTCTTTCCTCTGCTTCTCTCTCTTTCTGTATTTTGTCTCTGTCACTGGAAAACATTCATTGCTGGTCATTTATTATTTAACAGCCTCAGCATTTAATTATAAATGACTGTGTCCCTTTGAGAGCGCTAATGAATCCCCTCTCACACAGCCAATTCCCACTGGCCAATTTCATGTTGCTGCCAGTCAAACTGTTTTCCCGCCCATCTAAAAAGAGACAGTGAGTTAAAAATAAAGCCTCTTATTATCATTATTATCATTATTGTTGTTTACATTTTTAATTGTAAAGTTTACGAGACATCAAAAAGTTAAGTGAAGTTTAAATTTATTAGTATGTACGATCAGTGAAACTCTGCACTTCTGCTGATGTTCCAGAATTAAAGCAGCAGAGGGAGGGATTGAATCCGTTGAGCTTTTAATGTGAAATGTCTGCAGGACGTGTAGAGTTTCATTAACAGCAGCTTATCTGTGATAAAAACAACAACAACAAACAAACAAAAATAAACAAAGTAGAAACAACTGGAAATACTTAGTGAATGGAAACATTGTGAGTGTGGCATGACTGCTGTTGCACTGAAATGTAGGTTATACTGAGTTTAATAGGACAAGTGGTAAACATGAAGTATTTACAGCAGAAGCAGGAAATGAAAACAGGAGCAGATCAGAAAAGATGGAAGCTTTTTGCTAAAATATGAGGATATGTTCTTATAAAGCAGGTAAATTAGACATAAAGGTCTGGTTCTCTCTGCAGTTCGGGTATGTAATTTAATTACTGTATTTATGAGGCCTTTAAACAGTTTAACTGCTTGAAAATGTGATTTAGAGTTTAATTCAACCTCATTTCTCTATTAATAAAGTAAAAAGCCCAACACCAAGATTTAATTCGATGAAATGAAAGTCTCCTCTGTGATGCAGCTTTGTGATTCAGGGCGGTGTGAACTCAAGTCTGAAGAGTTTGACATAAAAATTTAAACTTTAATACATCTGCAGCCATAAGAGAAATGATGGCATACAGAATAAGTATGTCTGGAAGGGCACTTGTATCTTTTCTTATGCTGTTTCACTGCTTTTTCCTTCTTTTCGCTCTCCTCCTTCCCTCCCTCTATCCCTCCTCACCCCCTCAGCTCCCTTGATCTCTCTTTAGTCTCTCTTTCCTTCATTCAGAGAGAATCATTAAAGCTCAGATATGATAGTTGGGATACATCAGAGGGAAGCTGTACCCCCACGTTCGGCTGCTTCACCTCCTCTTTTCGACGCTCCCTCTGCTTTTTCTAATCTCATTAACATTTGACATTTACACTCCCTCTTCATCCTCCATCGCCAAGCAGCGCTCTGCGCCGTCCCATCGCGCTCTCTGCAGATGAGTGTATAGGTCCGCGAGTCCAACAAAAACCGAGACAAACTTTTCAATCCGGCAAGAGTAGCTGCATTAATTTTTTTCTGAGCTTTCAGTGGAGAATAAAACAAACAAGTTTAGAAAGTTTTCAGGATTTTGTGCTCGACATTTGGCTGAAGAGCAGAGTGATATGATATCAGTCCAGTATCAATGCATCAATACAAACTCTCATTCACACATTTTTCTACACTAACGTTCTTATGTCAAAACTGTCAAATCCATCAATCCCTTTCTTAATTTGTGTCTTCATCCATTTATCACCCATGCGTCTTTTTATCAATTCATTAATTTACAGTATCAGTTCATCAGTGCATTGTCCATTAATCAATCTATGATCCATCAGTCCATCCATTCATTTATCTCTTTGTTCATCAGTCCATCAGTCGCTGTTTTTCAATCTATCATCCATTTACTGTCCGCCCATCCATCCCTCCATACGTCCATTTATCATCCTCCCTTCATCTTTTCATCTGTCATCAGTCCGTCCATTGGGTTCATCCATCCATGTATCAATGATTTAACTATCCACCCATTCATTTGTTGTTCCGATACCTGGCCTTTATTTTTTCATCATCTATCATCAATTTATTGATGATCATTGATCGTGCATTAAGTCACATTTTATTTTGACAATTTTTTCTTTGTAAAGTTATTTAGGATTTGTGCTGCTTTTGGAACAGAAAGAAAAAGCAGTGGTACAGGATCATGTTCAGGCTCCCCCTGTTGGCTTCATCCTCTCGCCTCTTCTCATGTCCTCCGGTCATTCACATCCTCTCTCTCTCTCTCTCTCTCTCTCTCTTTACAGAACTCTTCCTCTTCTCCCTCATTCTCATTCTGCTTCCTGCTTCGTCCTGTCAGCTCCCTCTCTCTCTGACAGCTAATCAATGAGCAGGCAGCCGTGGGGTAAGAGGCTGCGGCTGCATGGATTTCCAATGGGAGTGTCGGCCCAGTGATGGGGAGTGTTGGTAGCACCCGGGCGTGCCATGGAGCACAAAATGTACCACTCTGTGTGCGCACATGCACACTCTCACACACACCCACAGTGCGTTAGGACCGCTGCCAACACACACACTCACACACACAGAGGTTTGTGTGTGACACAGCTGATTGTCAAACCCCATTGTGATGATTAATGTGTGATATATGTGTCTGTTAGTGTTAGATTCATTGTGTTTACCTGCGCTGTAACAGTCGTCTTTCTGCAGTGATCTGATTTAAACGGAGTGAAACCTGTTGTTTATAATCAGAGCTGGGGATTAGAGAAACCTCAGCCTGTATTTATCAAACTTCTACACCACAGACCCAACGTGAGAGCAAAAAAGTTGTGACTACATGGTTAATCCCTACAAACATATTTGATATTATTTCTTTTAAAGTTCAAAAAATATTTGTTTGAAATCCTAAATATCTCAAGTACTGAGACCACAGTTAAATATATTTATAATGTACAAACCTGTGGAGCTCTCTTGAATGTAAGAGCCTGTAATAACCTTTATGTAAGAGCAAGTTTAAATCATAAAACAATACGATAAACAGCTTTTATAGTTAAGTTTGCATGCTGAGTAAAAGTAAAGGAGTTTTACTTTAAAACTTCACTTGTAGCAGTTTGATATGTGCAGGCCCTGGTTGTTTCTCCTGTGAGAGTTTTTGTCCATGAATATTTATATATTTTAGATCTGAACATGTGCAGGACAAAGACCTCAACAGTGATGAAAACCACCAGAAAGCAAAGGTAACCACACAGGTGTATTTCTCCGGTAACTGATCCAGGTGGAAGACACTAACATCGGTCTGGTTTTAATTTGTGATTTGAACATAGACATTATGATGCAAAGCTGAGGAAAAAATGATTTGCTTTGTTACTTTAGTTTGAGCCAAATGTGAAGTTCTTTACTGTGTTTTTTTAAACTTTGTGTTTGACTTTGTTTTTGCTTTATCATCATCAAACCAGCATCTGTGTTACTGTGAATGGCAGAAGAAGACAGGACACATTGAGATTACATTAGAGGAAGTGTAAAGAGATGCATCCTTGCTTTTTAACAAATTCAAGTCAAATTCAGAGACTGAAACACAGAAGACTTGGCTGTTCTAAATCAGTCAGTTTCCACGGATGAACATCTGACTGTAAAATTCAAAGAAAAACCAGGAAAAACTCTCACAGCAGAGTGTTTCTTTTCACTGCGCTTTCAAATACACCTAAAAAAACAAATCAGGAGGTGTGTGTATCACTAATACGGTTGAAAATCAGAGAGCCATGGTTCCAAAATAAGGTTGAGGAAGGGGAAATGTGCAAGTAACCGTAGTTTTTACAGTAACAAGGTCACTGTGATGTACGACGCGTTGTGCGATTTCCCGTGTAACCTGATTTCACTGAGAGTGACAAGGCAGGTTTATTTATGTAGCACCACTCCGATCCAAGGCAACTCAACACAGTGGCATAGAAATACATTAAAAACAAGACATGAAGAAGACAACGGAGTATAATACGTGTCACGTATTAACTGATTGGATTAGAGCCAATACTGACATTTGTTTACAACAATTACAGTCAAATCAGTCTCTGCAGTGTCCCCTGAAAAAACTGCAGCATTGATTTGAGCAACAACATTAAAGTGTCTGACAGAACAAACACTGACGACCTAACTATCCATCCAGAGGTGACCCTCGGTGATAAATCACAGGCTTCCTCTCAGTGCTTCAAGTTTCCTTTATTTGAATATTGTTAAAAAGCCCAGCAGCGATTTCATTAGGGCTGTTTCCGTTTCACCTGCTGGACATTCAAACAGACAGAGCCGCAGCAGCTGCAGTCAATTAAAACTAATTAGCGAGCAGAGTGAGGAGAGCGACGCTGTTCCTGCAGGTTCTGGTCTTTTTCCTCGTCGTTTCACCGAGTCTGAATGTTCACGGTGCTTCTGCCTGCGGTTGACAGTGAGTAACTGTCATTTACTGACAGAATCATCAGAGTGTGTGTTTCAGTTTCTGATGAATCTATGTCACTGATTAGCATCATGTAATGTTTATTCCTATTCTGAATTGGCGTTTAATGTGATCCCTGCAAGGTGAACTGTCATGTTTTAGTTCAGTCATGTGGTGGTTTGGATTCTCACCGCTGAATATTTACACGCAATTAATAACTGAAATTCAAATGCATTTTAGTCTGTAAATATTGACACAGCGCACAGTCTGTTAGTCTTTGAATTTGTCCATGTGTAGAAGCCCGTGCATGAAGACTCTGTCAGAGGTTGTGTATAAAGAGTTTGGTGGCTTGTTCAGTATTAGGTCTGCTCTAACGTAAGCTGCAAATGCTACTGTGGATGGCAAACAAGCGTAGCAACCTATCACCGGAAAAATCCCCCTTCAAGGTTAGAGCTTGTACATGGAGTTTAAGCTAACGTTAGCAGCTCTGTCCCGAGGGGCATTTAATAAAACCAGATAACAAGACAAACCAGGCTTACTTCAGTAAATCAGGCTTAGTTTCAGGAAATTAAATTTTGTGAAGTCTAGCCTGAGTCATCTGGTGTCACATTAAGAGTTTACCTCAAAAATTCTTAGTGTGACAGACATGAGGAGAGTATTAGAGCCCATGCGTTTGCCTATAAAGTCAGTTTGTGTGTACACGTGAGTTCAAAACGTTTCAGCCTCTAAATAAATAAATAAAAAAATGTGTCCATATCCCAGGACTTTATGAATCTGCCTCATAAAAGCACAGAGATGAGAGGAAAAAGGAGAGACTGGAGGGAAATAACAGAAAGAGGCCGAGTTTCTGGTGAGTTCAGGAATCAGTCAGAGACACGCTCCCACACACACACGTTCGTTGCTAACTAGCTTACAAATGACGTCTGTACAGTTGGTACAGGGGCTGTTTGGCACGAGCAAACACAAACGATCCAGCAGTTAAATTCGCACAGATGATGCAAAGTGAAAATTTGCTTCACGTTCTGCTTTCACACAGCTTTAGTTTTAGTCAGAGTTTCTCCCTGAAGGTTCCTCTTTCCTGTGAGCACGAGTCAGCTTTCGCTTCATGCCATATTTACCACAGTTTGACTTCTGAGCTCATATCTTTTTCTGTCCTAAGTGTCTGTAAAGTTTTTTTGGTTAACACTTTATTTTTAAATGCACTGCGATGTAAATGAAGGCAGTGAACAACTTTGGCCTGTGACTGCAGCCTCACAGTGAAACACTTTCACCATTTGTTTTACTATTTTTTTTATGTTATTGTATTTTTATCATCCTCTTAAACTCACGGTGACTGAAAACAAGTTCATAGCGTCTCCTGACGTTACTGCAGCAACGAACCAGGGAGGACATCTGTCAAACAGTCAAGAATTGCAGCCATCCCAGATGATGAGCTCAGAAAGACAAAAAAAACTGTCAGAGAAAATGATTTTCACAGGAGAGAGTGTGAGTCTGTCACTGAGGCAAGATACAGAAACGTGGGTTTTATGTATTATTGTGTTTCATGTTTCTCAGTGAAACTCTTCCAGCAGAATGAGTGTGAGTGTTTCTTGTCCTTAAAACGTCTTCTTCTCAAAAACACTTGGGGGGGTCAGCATATAATCCAGGTTGTCCTGTAATCAGGCCTTTACAATATTTAATGATAATTTATGAAAATTAAATCAACTCTTTAAATTTAATGGTGCTTTATATCTACAGCCTATGACTGTTCAGTTTATTTCTGATAGGTCTAGTCTATTTCATTTATAACTCCATTTACAACGACATTTTTGACCTGTGGCTATCTTCTGGGAATTGACGTTATAAGTAGGACTAATAATTTAACTAGTTAGTTTTATTAGTTTGCAACTAATCCAAAGACCTGAATGGAATCAGTGTGTCTCATGTAGACGAGGATGAGGTGTGGAGCAGGAACATACAGTCCTGTGCTGAAGACAGTGGAGACATGATAGTGATTTGTTGTGGCACAGAAATTTAACAGGCGTGTTACCGGGCAGATGTGGGCAGGATGTGCATCAGCTGTCCCTGAGAGACCTGAGCAGGAGTTGGAGGAGGAGGACTTGAGGTCACCCTTCGCTGCATGTAAGTAATCTACGTGACGTGTTGCTGTTTTAAGTTGCCGAACGAAAGAAGATGCTGAGTCGGCCCCTGTTAGTGTTTCGACGCGCCGCCCAGGCCTGCAGAGCCTGATAGAGGTCGAAGGCTGTCTGACGCGCAACACGTCAACACCTTTGTCATATTTCTTTAGGTGTGATGAAGCGGCTCACGGCTCTGTCTCATAGCTGACGGTGTTCTTCAAAATATCCAGTAAGTGTAAAGTCAAAGACAAACAGGGTTTGCTGTTGTAGAAGCAGCGGAAAGATTCTTCCTTTGACAAAGAGAAAACATAAGTGTTGCTTGATCAGATGTTACGTCACCTTTGAAGAAAGTGTTGGGTGCTTATTAACACAATGTGAAGACCTTGAGGTTATGTCCTTAGTAGTCTGGGTGATGTTGAGGTTTTTGCAGCTTGCTAGTAACTTTTAATTTGAGTGGAAAGTTGTTGTGGAAAAAGTTTTCGAGGATGTTCGTCAATGACTAGAAGAGATTCTGGACATTGTCAGCTCATGTAAACGTAAGCCTTCCTCTGAGTCATTATTTCAACAATCAAAATTTAACTTTCTGTATTGGTACCATTTTTTTGATACTCTCAAACATAGCAACATTTAATGGTGTCAAGAACTTAACAAGCAAATATCTTTTAAATTATCGATTGAATTATAAATAAACAAGACACCTACCAGAGGCATAGATGGAAACTTTTAATACTTGACAGTTCCTGTTATCAGGGGGCTTCATTTTGATGCCAGCACACGACAGGTGAACTGGCACTGATGCTATTTCCTCCACTTTCTCCGTCCGCCTACTCGGAGCAGTGTGGCAGGTTAGCATGCACAAAATACCTGCAGTCTCTGTTAGGAGTGATGATGTCAGTGGAAACCCACGGTTTTGTGCACCAAACCACGCTGTTGAAAAAAATAACCACAGTAACCTCTGAGCTCATCAAACTTGTTGGTCATGGTTAATTATTCAGCACAGTTTCCACTGCAGAGTAAATCAATCAAGTTATGTTGGAGAAAACAGTCCACACAGTCAATTAAACCTTTTCCCTTCTAATATCTCCAGCCAATCCTCTCATGGTGTCTCCACCACAAAGCTACAGC